>NW_026585504.1:53014404-53052675 GCF_907164565.1 Psammomys obesus | reverse complement strand
GAAAGAAAGAAAGAAAGAAAGAAAGAAAGAAAGAAAGAAAGAAAGAAGGAAGGAGAAGGAAGAAAGAGAATGAAAGAAAGAAAGAAAGAAAAAAAGAAAGAAAGAAAGAAAGAAAAGAAGAAGGAAGGAAGGAAGGAAGGAAGGAAGGAAGGAAGAGAAAGAAAGAAAGAAAGAAAAGAAAAGAAAGGGGGAAGTACACAGTGCCTGAGGACCAACACCTCAGGTCATTGGTGAACACATGCATGTGCACATGCATCTCCAACATGTATAAAAATTTGTGTAGATGTGTTCTTGTCTGACAACCAGCATATAAGAACTTCTATATGGGGTGGGCAAGATGGCGGCACCGGGAGAACCCTGTGTCTGAGAAGCAGGACAACACTTTCCATGCAGCGACCAGGAGACTAAACTCTGGACCCTAAAACTACAGCGATCGTGTTTCCCAGGTGAGGGGAGGCTCCCACAGCGTGGGAATCGGTCATGTCCACTCTTGGGCCACCCAGCCAAAACCCGGAAGAGATCCCAGGTAACACAGACTTTGGGTCTCCGGGCTGGAGCCACAAGCCTGTGTGTCCCGATCACTTTCCCAGGCTGATTGGTGGGCACAAGGGCGTCAGAGACTGAGAGTCCCTGTCGCAAGAAAACCCCATGGGGAAGGAAAGTTGCAAGACTGGTCATGGGTCACCCAGTCTTTCCCTGGAAGGTCTTGTTGACCACTGGTACCCGCCTCCATCACAACTGAGCTCCCGCCTCACGGAGAGCAGCTGCGCGCCCAGCTCAAAATCCCTACTCCCTCTTCGGAGGAGGCAGGAGGTGTCCAGCAGAAACTGCCACATACCACATTGTCTGTACCCCAACCTAAGATCGGAGCTGAAAAAACCCAATCCTTTTAGGCACTCCCCCAAACGCCACCATAACACTGCCGCAGCGGAGCCGAAGAATAAAGAGGCGTACAGTGGCTTCACAATGCTGGGATCCCAGTGCTGCTGGCTGCTCCTAGCAAACAAACTTCAGCTTGGGATCTGGGATGTGGTCATTCAACAAATCCTGAGATTCTCCTGGGTCCAGCACAATAAGGTCTAGCACCAAGTCCTATCACAGGCGCCGCCCCCCCCCCCAACCCCTGGCAGAGAAACCCTGGCTCAGGATCGGACTGAGAAGTCCCAACCCCTTCTGGCACTCCCCTGAGAGCACCTCCATAAGCTTGCTTTAACGGAGGGGAAGAAGAGAGGGGAAGGACAGAGAGGCAGCCTGCCACAGGACACAACAATCCCTCTCCAGCACACCCAGCAGCCCCTAGCAGAGCAACCCAAGCTCTGGATCTGAGGACACTCAATCCTACCTGGTACTCTCTTGGGATCAGCAAACATATTCTTCCGCCAGGCTGCTTCTGGCAGAGAGATCTGGGCCCAGGATCTGGGATTAAGAACACTCAACCTAACTCTTTCCCATGCCTCCTGGGACCAGGCAACATAACCCCTCCTGGCAGAGGAAAAGGACAGAGAGGCAGCACACAGGAAAGGTGGACACCGAGTCCTGCGGCCAGTGTCAGAGAGCTGACTGTTAGCCTACCCGCGCATTTACCACAGCAGGACCAAATCAGAGAGTAGAGAGCAAGGGGAACCCCTGTGCATTCCAACTGGTTCTGCCTTCTAGGGAGTGAGTGAGCCTTCTAGGGAGAGTTTGCCCCAGACCCAGGGCCTCTCCACAGAAGCAACCAGATGAGATCCCTGTCACCCACACCCCTCGTGTGGGCAACATAGGGATTCTTGGGATAGCGACGCCAACGTTGAAGCCTCTGCCTTGTGGGTCCACAAGTGTAATCCAGGCAAACAATCCCTGGATCTCAGACAGAACTGCATAATAGTGCCCTGCAGGCCACTGTAATAGACAAAGAATCCACACATGCACGCTGTGCCCGCTAAAAGCGCATGCTAATAGCACCAGCTTCACATTTCTTACTTAGGCAAAACTGAAACCACAATGCATACTCCCAAACCAATGAACCTCTCTCCTCTTCCTGAAAAAAAAATCTAGAAAACAGAAAGAGACTATCATAGCCCCAACTACAAACTTGAGGAACAAACAGTGAGGGTTATAAATAACCAGATGGCTAGAGGCAGACGTAAGAACACTCTCAACAAAAATCAGGACATAATGACCTCACCAGCAACCCCACATTGCATGGAACCTTCTCCAAAATAGACCATATAGTTGGTCATAAAGCAAGCCTCAACAGATACAAAAAGATTGAAATAATCCTTTGTATTCTATCTGACCACCATGGACTAAAGCTGGACCTCAACAACAACAGAAATAACAAAAAGCGGACATGCACATGGAAATTGAACAACTTGTTACTCAGTGACAGCTGGTTTAAGGAAGAAATAAAGAAAGAAATTAAAGACTTCCTAGAATTCAATGAAAATGAAGGCACAACATACCCAAATTTATGGGACACATTGAAAGCAGTGCTCAGGGGAAAATATATAACACTAAGTGCCTGCAAGAAGAAATTCTTAACATCACATACAAACAACTTAATGGCCCAACTGAAAACCCTAGAAAAAAAAAAAGAAGCAGATAAACCCAAGAGGAGCAGAAGGCTGGAAATAATCAAACTCAGGGCTGAAATCAATCAATTAGAAACAAATAAAACTATTTAAAGAATCAATGAAACAAAAAGCTGGTTCTTTGAGAAAATCAACAAGATAGACAAACCCTTAGCCAAACTAACTAAAAAGCAGAGAGAATCTATCCAAATCAACAAAATCAGAAATGAAAAGAGTGACATAACTACAGACACTGAGGAAATTCAAACAATCATTAGGTCATACTACAAAAGCCTATATGCCGCAAAATTTGAAAACCTAAATGAAATGGACAATTTCCTGGATAGATTCCATCTTCCAACATTAAGTCAAGATCAGGTAGAAAGACTGAACAGCCCTATATCCCCCAAGGAAATTGAAGCAGTCATTCACAGTCTCCCTTCCAAAAAAGCCCTGGGCCAGATAGTTTCAACGTGGAATTCTACCAGACCTTCAAAGAAGTGCTAAGACCAATTCTCCTCAAACTATTCCAAAAAATAGAAACAGAAGGTACATTACCAAACTCATTCTATGAAGCGACAGTCACCCTGATACCTAAACCACATAAAGACCCAACAAAAAAAGAAAACGTCAGACCTATCTCTCTTATGAACATTGACTCAAAAATACTCAATAAAATACTTGCAAACTGAATCCAAGAACACATCAAAGATATCATCCACCATGACTAAGTAGGATTTATCCCAGGCATTCAAGGGTGGTTCAACATATGGAAATCCATCAATGTAATCCACCACATGAACAAATTGAAGAAGAAAAACCACATGATCATCTCCTTAGATGCTGAAAAAGCATTTGACAAAGTCCAACACCCATTCATGTTTAAAGTCTTGGAGAGATCAGGGATATAAGGCACATATCTAAACAAAGTAAAGGCAATATACAGCAAGCCTATAGCCAACATCAAACTCAATGGAGAGAAACTTAAATCAATCCCACTGAAATCAGGGACAAGACAAGGCTGCCCACTCTCTCCATACCTCTTCAACATAGTACTTGAAGTCCTAGCCAGAACAATAAGACAACTAAAGGAGATCAAGGGGATACAAATCAGAAAGGAAGAGGTCAAAGTGTCACTATTTGCAGATGATATGATAGTATACATGAGCGACCCCAAAAATTCAACCAGAGAACTCCTTCAGCTGATAAACACCTTCAGCAAAGTGGCAGATTACAAAATCAACTCAAAAAAATCAGAAGCCCTCCTGTATACCAAAGACAAAATGGCTGAGAAAGAAATTAGGGAAACAACAGCCTTCACAATAGCCACTAATAACATAAAGTACCTTGGGGTGACACTCAAGCAAGTGAAAGACCTGTTTGAGAAAAACTTCAAGTCTCTGAAGAAAGAAATCGAAGAAGATCTCAGAAGATGGAAAGATCTCCCGTGCTCATGGATTGGTAGGATTAACATTGTGAAAATGGCCATCCTGCCAAAAGCAATCTACAGATTCAATGCAATTCCCATCAAAATACCAACACAATTCTTTACAGACCTTGAAAAAAAGATTCTCAGCTTCATATGGAGAAACAAAAAACCCAGAATCTCCAAAACAGTCCTGTACAACAACAGATCATCTGGAGGTATCTCCATCCCCGACCTCAAGGTCTACTACAGAGCAATAGTAATAAAAACTCATGGTATTGGCATAAAAACAGAAAGGAGGATCAATGGAACCACATAGAAGATCCAGAAATAAACCCACACACCTGTGAATACTCGATTTTTGACAAAGAAGCCAAAACCATTCAATGGAAAAAAAGACAGCATCTTCGACAAATAGTGCTGGTCCAACTGAATGTCTACATGCAGAAAAATGAAAATAGATCCATATTTATCACCCTGCACAAAACTAAAGTCCAAGTGGATCAAAGACCTCAACATAAAACCAGATACTCTAAATCTGTTAGAAGAAAAAGTTGGGAACAGCCTAGAATTCTTGGCACAAGAGACAACTTCCTGAACAGAACACCAACAGCACAGGCTCTAAGAGCAACAATCAATAAATAGGACCTCATGAAACTGAAAAGCTTCTGTAAAGCAAAGGACACTTTGTCATCAAAACAAAGCGACTGCCTACAGATTGGGAAAGAATCTTCACTAAACCTTTATCTGACAGAGGACTAATATTCAGTATATACAAACAACTAAAGAAGCTGAAAAGCAGCAAACCAAGTAATCCAATTAAAAATGGGGAACAGAGCTAAACAGAGAATTCTCTGTAGAGGAATATCGAATGGCAGAGAAACACTTAAAGAAATGCTCAACCTCATTAGCCATCAGGGAAATGCAAATCAAAACAACCCTGAGATTTCACCTTACACCCATCAGAATGGCCAAGATGAAAAACGCAAATGACAACACATGCTGGAGAGGTTGTGGAGAAAGGGGAACCCTCCTCCACTGCTGGTGGGAATGTTAACTGGTACAACCACTCTGGAAATCTATCTGGCGCTTTCTAAGACAATTAGGAATAGTGCTTCCTCAAGACCCTGCTATACCCAAGCTAGGTATATACCCAAACTTTGCTCAAGTACACAAAAGGGATACTTGCTCAACCATGTTTATAGCAGCTTTATTTGTAATAGCCAGAACCTGGAAACAACCCAGATGTCCATCAACGGAGGAATGGGTACAGAAATTGTGGTATTTTTACACAATGGAATACTACTCAGAAATCAAAAAGGAGGAAATTATGAAATTTGCAGGCAAATGGTGGGAACTAGAAAAGATCATTCTGAGTTAAAAATCCCAGAAGGAGAAAGACAAACACGGTAAATACTCACTTATATAGACCTATAAGATTTGATAAACATAATGAAATCTATACACCTAAAAAAGATAATCAAGAGAGCGGACATGGGGTAAGATTATCAATCCTCATTTAGAAAAACAGATGGGATGTGCATTGAACGTTTGACAGGAGTCTACTGAGCGCATCTGAAAGACTCTAACTAGCAGTGTTTCAAAGCAGATACAAAGACTCATGACCAAATCTTCGGCAGAGTACAGGGAACCATAAGAAAGAAGGGGAGTTAGTATGATGGGGAAAGGATAGGAGCTCCACAAGGACCAAATATATCTGGGCACAGGGTCTTTTCTGAGACTGACTTTCAACCAAGAACCATGTATGCATATAACCTAGAACCTCTGCTCAGATGTAGCCTGTGGTAGCTCAGTAACCAATTGGTTTCCCATAATGAGGGGAACAAGGACTACTTCTAACAGGAACTCAATGACTGGCTCTTTGACCTCCCCACCCCCCAAAGGAGGAGCAGTCCTGTTAGGCCACAGAGGAGGGCTTTGCAGCCAGTCATGAAGATACCTGACAAAATAGGATCAGATGAATGGGGAGGAGGTCCCCCCTATCAGTGGACTTGGAAAGGGGCGCGGTGGATATTAGGGAGGGAGGGTGGGATTGGGAGGAAATGAGGGAGTGGGACACGGCTGGAATACAGAGTTAATAAAATGTAACTGATAAGAAAAAAATAAAATTAAATAAAAAAAGAACTCCTGTATGTATTCACATGTGGAACTAGATTATTTTTTAAGACTGAGGGAGCTGGTGAAAATGTGCGTACAAGACATTATAAAAATTTCTAAAAGTTCAAACAATGAAAGGGACAATCAGTTCTCTAGCTGAGCATAAAAACAAGCCTTTATAAGTACTCTTAATACAAGTAATACAAAAAAGAAATGTAAACTGTCCATTTTAGGTAAAATTCTAAGCCTTAAAAGGATGTTCTTCATCCATTCTTCAGTTGAGGGGCATCTGGGTTGTTTCCAGCTTCTGGCTATTACAAATAAAGCTGCTACAAACATGGTTGAGTAAATGTCCTTTTTGTGTATTTGAGCCTCTTTTGGGTATATGCCTAGGAGTGGTATGTCTGGATCTTGAGGAAGCGCTATCCCTCGTTGTCTGAGAAAGCACCAGATTGATTTCCAGAGTGGTTGTACAAGTTTACATTCCCACCAGCAGTAGAGAAGGGTTCCCTTTTCTCCACAACCTCTCCAGCATGTGTTGTCCCTTGAGTTTTTCATCTTGGCCATTCTGATGGGTGTTAGGTGAAATCTCAGGGTTGTTTTAATTTGCATTTCCCTAATGGCTAATGAGGTTGAGCATTTCTTTAAGTGCTTCTCTGCCATTCAATATTCCTCTACAGAGAATTCTCTCTTTAGCTCTGTTCCCCATTTTTTAATTGGATTACTTGGTTTGTTGTTTTTCAGCTTGTTTAGTTCTTTATATATATTGGATATGAGTCCCCTGTCAGATAAAGGGTTGGTGATGATTCTTTCCCAATGTGTAGGCAATGAAAAATGAGGAAATCATGAAATTTGCAGGTAAATGGTGGGACCTGGAAAGGATCATCCTGAGTGAGTTGTCCCAGAAGCAAAAAGACACGCATGGTATATACTCACTCATATAAACAGACAACATAGAATAAACCCACTAAAATCTGTACATCTAAACAAACTAAGCAAAAGAGAGGACCCTAACTAAAAGGTTCAATCCCCATCCTGAAAGCAAAGAGGATGGACATCAGAAGAAAAAGAAAATAGGAAAGAACCTCAGAACCTGCTACAGAGGGCCTCTGAAAGCCAGAAGAAAACAGGAAACAACCTTGAGACCTGCCACAGAGGGCCTCTGAAAGCTTCTGCAGTATAGACTGTCAAAGCAGATGCTGAGCCTGATGGCCAACTGATGGGCAGAGTGAATGGAATTTTATGTAAGAAGTGGGAAATAGTAAGAGCTGGAGGGGATGGGAACTCCACAAGCAGAGCAACAGAACAAGATAATTTGAACACAGGGAACTTCCCAGAGACTCATACTCCAACCAAGGACTATTTGTGGAGAAAAACTAGAACTCCTGCACATATGTAGCCCATGGCAGTTCAGTGTCCAAGTGTGTTGCATAGTAATGGGAAGAGGGACTGCCTCTGACATAATCTGATTGGCCTGCTCTTTGATCACCTCCCCCTGAGGGGGGAGCAGCCTTACCAGGCCACAGTAGAGGACAATGCAGCCAATTTTGATGAGAACTGATAGACTAAGATCAGAAAGAAGAGGAGAACCTCCCCTATCAGTGGACTTGGGGAGTGGCATGCATGCAGAAAGGGGAGGGAGGGTGGGATCAGGAGGGGAGGAGGGAGGGGCTTATGGGGGATACAAAATGAATAAAGTGTAATTAATAAAAAATTTAAAAAAAGGATGTTCTTGATTTTGTCCGATTATCTGTCTTCCCTGAACACGGCTGTCTCCCATCTGAACTTATCTTTCCTCTTCCATGCCCCACAGAAACAAACATGACCCCTTAGGGAAGCCACCTCACTGGAATCAACTTGCTTCTGCCCTTTCCAGCTGTCATGATGAACATAAACTTCTAAATCAACCCTGGGGTGCATTGAGCCAAGGCAACTAAATCCTAATAGTGTGACTGCTCCTTTTCTGCTTAATGGTGGAGTCAGCTTTGAAAATAGTGTTCCCCTTCATTTCTTATTCTCCATCTTTAACACCACTGCCAACTGCACTTTCTATTTCACAGGAAGTTTGGTCTATTCCAATTTTACACGTCTTTGACTGTACTCCCACAATTACAGTTGGGATCCTGGGCTGCACTAATATCTCATACTTGTTGGCACTGAAGAGATCAATGTTTCAAAGTGCTGCATGTTTTATAGATCAGCAACTGCATGCAGACAAGCACGGTGATATTTGAACCATTGAAGTGTCTTATGTTACACAAACCAGAGGCCAAAAAAGAGAGTTATTGCCTACGGCTACATTTCTGAAAATGACATTTATTTTTAGCAAGTCAGCAATGTGTTGACATTTGGGTTCATAGTTGTTGTTTGTCATATCTCAGAGTCTTAGATATGGGGACTTAAGTTTGACTCTCAGAAGTCACTTTTTAAGAAGTCTGGATTGGTACTGACTGCTTGTGATTCTAGAAATAGGAAGGCAAAGATAGGAGGATGTTTGGGTTTCAGTGGCATGTCTAATGGGGGAGATCTAAGCTACAAAGAAACTCTGAGTGCCTGAGAAATGACACTAAAGCATATCCTCTGGCCTCTGTAATGCAATGTAACACACATCAGTACACATGAACACTGATGCATGCACACATATAAATATGCACATGCAGACAAATTAAAAATATCCTGTACTTCCACAGTATTAGGGTTTAGAGACAGGAACTAAGATTCACACATAACTACTATTTGCATCCATTCATTTGGTATCTCAGAGACATTTCAACAGCTCTTATATTACCTTTGAAGTGCCTTTAATGATTTCTTTTCTCATACAGGCAAAGAAGTCTTCATACAGGGAAATGACTTTGTGTCTTGAATTCTTACACAGTAAGTCATATTCTTGAGCTGTAAACCTGGGCCTCTAAAATTCATAAACTTGCCCTAAGTTCCAGTTTCATGATATTTAAAAACCAGAGGCACAGATTGTGGTATGTAAGTACTTAAAGAAATAGGAAAGCATTATTCAAAGAATAAAGATGGAAAAATCTTAAATACGGAGTGGAAATCCACCAGGGTCAAGGAAGAAGGGAGACATTTCTGCCAGCAGTAAATAAATTGGTGCTTAAAATTTGAAGTTGCTAGCTTCAAATTCTAAATTTCCCTAGTGTGCCTTGCCCTTGTTGAAGTTTGAGGATTGAATAAATACCTATTGAATAGCTACAATAGATTAGAACCTTGCGTTTTACAAGTTTTTTTTTTTTTTTTTTTTTTTTGCATTTAACCTTGATAACAAACAAATAAGACTCCCTATTTTTTCATTCCTGAAGTAGGAACAAATTCAGATTGAAAAATAAGACATGCCAGTTATATAAATAAACCAGTGCTGGGTGTAGATATATTTGCCTTCCAAAACCTTCAGTTTACAGTACTGAAGCTGAGCTGAGAAAGAGTCTGCATACCTGGCCTTCCATTATAAAGCTAGAAAAGGAGGGAAGATTTCTACCTAGATGTGTCTGTTTCATTCTTTACCAACTTTCAGCTAAGCTTTACAAACTCCTTTGGCTAGTTTATCAAAACTAGAGCCAAACTATTTAACAACAACAACAACAAAAGAGATATGCATTCATTAAGACAGAAGTATTTTATATTAAAACTGTACAGGTGATTAATACTTACCATACCAAACCACACCACAACATTCCACACTGCAATGCATCTTTATTTAAAAAGACCCCCATCTTCCTGAAATTCCCACCAACAATAATTCCTTCAAATGGTAGTTTGAAAAATGATAAATACATACATCAAAATTTGATAGATTGTTGATAAAAGATTATAGATGATTACAGAGGTCCATACTAGATAGTTAAATGATAGATAATAAATAGATAGATAGATAGATAGATACTCATACATACATATACACACAGACATACATCAATATTTGATAGATAGATATATGATATATAGATGATAGGCAAATAGATAAAAGATAGTAGGTAGATGATAGACAGGTGATAGATGAATATGATGATAGAGAGATAGATGAGATTAATAATAGACAAAATATAAAGTAATTGGCATAAGCATTTATTCTTTAATGTACTTCTATTGTTATGTAAAACCATTTCCATATACTCATATCTTAAGCCCTGTTTAAAATTTCTGTAATTAGCAAACACACAGTCTTAAGTACTGTCAGCAACCACTGAAAAGGTGGGATGTTAAAAGGGCTCTGACAGTCATCACATGCACACCACATCCTCTGAGTTTGTAAAATCCAAACTGTATGTGAGTCTTAAAAAAACATAAAATCATCAGATTTTTCAGAGGCTCTAAAGTTATAAAATGAGCCACTTTCAAGATGAAAAGAATGACCCCCATTAAAAATGGATTTTCAGACTTGGGCACTATGATATGACTCAGGTCTGCAGGAAGAGTGCTTGAATAAAAATAGATTCAAGGAGAATCTATGGTTCCTGTGGTAAGCGCACCCTGAGAGAACCATCATTCTTTAGTAACTTTACCATATCTCTGTGCTTAATGAGCAGACTCCCTCTGAGAAGATACCAGATTCTGAGAAGCAGTTGTCATGAATGATACTGCTTAAATCTAGATGGAAATATGACTATTTTTTCATGTTTCTTCCTTGAGCAGCTGAAATGGTGGTACTTTCATCTTCCCCTCTTGGAAATACTTTCTGTTTTGGAGAGTAATGCATAAGTGAAGTAAGAAATATTAATAAATGCTAAGAACATAGATATCAATGTGTCTGTCTAAACGCAGTGAGTACACTTACTAGTGAGGTTTATTATTTCTTACATTTACGTGCGTAGGTAAAATATGTGTTTTTTTCCCTGATATTTGTAGATGGTTAAGTTTTGTATCCTAATTTCTTTTTCAAGTTTTCATTAGTCACTGTCTTAGTTACTTAGGATTTTATTGCTGTGAAGAGACACCATGAAAACGGCAACTGTTTGTTATATTCTTTTTTTTTTTAATTTTATTTTTGTTATTAGCTACATTTTGTTAACTCTGTGTCCCAGCTGTATCCCGCTCCCTCATTCCCTCCCCAACCCCACAGTCCTTCCCTGGTCTCGTCCCTGCCCCTTTCCAAGTCCGAAAATGGCAACTGTTAAAAATGAAAATATTTAATTGGGACTAGCTTGCAGTTTCAGAAATATAGTCCATTGTCATCATGGTGAGAAGCATGTAAGTGCACAGGCAGACATGGTGCTGGGCTGAGAGTTCTACATCTTGATCCACAGCAGTGGAAGGAGACGGCCACACTGGGCATGGCTGGAGTTTATATGAGGCCTCAAAGCCTGCTTCTACCGTCACACACTTCCTCTAACAAGGCCATGTCTCCTAATTGAATTAGTCCCTATGGGCTAATCATTGAAACGCTTCCATGAATGGGAGCCAGTCCAATTCAAAACACCACAGTATCTATTATTTTCACTTTTTGAATGGGAATTTATGTACACTAATCTAGCTTTGAACTGGCTATGTAGCCAAAGATGACCTTGAACTTCTGATCCTCTTGCCTGCATCTACCAAAGGCTTTGATTATAAGTGAGAGTGACCATGCTCATTTTATGCAGTGCTGAAGAGTGGGCCCAGGATTTCCTGCATGCTGAGCAGACACTTCACCAACAGGGTTTCTGTCTGAGCCTGCCCATGTTAATCATAAATCTCTTTGGAATACATATAAACTCTGCCTGGATATTCAAGTCTTTTCCTATTCATGGGACTTGTCTTCCTTATTAACAGCTCATAAC
The DNA here is from genome assembly GCF_907164565.1 of Psammomys obesus. NCBI lineage: Eukaryota > Metazoa > Chordata > Mammalia > Rodentia > Muridae > Psammomys > Psammomys obesus. Next base: position 53,040,808 of record NW_026585504.1, on the reverse strand, counting down.
TGCTCCATGACTTCTGAGAAGCAACTCCACCCTTCACTGAGTCTGCTTTTGACATTCTTTCTGCACCATTCTTCCCTCTGCATAGTGATATACTGCCTGCTCACCTCAAAATCAGAAGCAGAGGTAAGCTTGCACATCCTATACTCAGCAGTCATGTGGCCAGGGGTTAGTCCATCTTGCATTACAAATTCTTCATATTTTCTCATCCTCAAAGTGCAAGTGAATCCAGATAAGAAAAGAAAAAGTTGACCATTGGTTTGTAGCAACTTCTAATTGACAAATCAGAGTTGGAGAGGTGGCTCACTGGTTAAGATACATACTATTCTTGCAGAGAACCCCAGATATATTCCCAGTACTCATGTAGAGATGCCCACAACTGTCTGTAACTTGTGTTTCAGGGGATCTAACGTCTTCCTCCAGACACTGAAGACCCCTGCACTCACAGGTTCACAAATCAACATGCAGCCACACACATGTAGCTTTTTGAAAGAAAATGAAATAGTAGTTGAAGTTAGAGAAATAATACTGTGGGTGAGTTATTACATTTCCCCAACAGGACTAACATAAGAATCTTGGGCATAATAAACTATTATAGAGCCAAAAATGAATTTTCAGCCTAACTCATAAAAAACATTCAATTTGATTATCAAACATCACTCTTCACAGAAAACTTTAAAAAATATTTCTCAGAGTGATTTCTTAACTGCTTTTCCAAAACACAATACAACTTTAATAATTTTAGAAAGTTCTTCAGAACCTTTCCTTCATAAATTGCCCTATTGAATTTGTGAGGACTGCTTCATTTTCTTGCTTAGTGGACTATTTTTATGCTTCTTAATGCATCTGTTGATTGAAGGTTCAGTGTGTTCCTTATTTATAACATTTTCAGATGTTATTATATGAGTTGTATATTATTTATGACACTGTCAACAGTTCATCATTCCACAGTGATTCTCTCCTTTTGTAATTGTTCTCCTTTCATTGTTTCTCAGTGGCTTTATCCAAAATCACAAAGGTCTATTTTTAACAGAAGACCATCTACAGGGAAAATATCCTACCACTTCATGCAAAAATTGTAGAACCCTTTTAATACTGTAATATCATTCATTGTGTTTTAAGTAGCCAGTATCTTTTACCTGTAAATCTTATACATCCTATGCTGTAGCACTACAATTTCTCCAGTTATAACTGAAGCTGTCAGTGATCATAGGTATTTGCTTTTATTTTTTTAAACTTTGGTGAAGAAAAGCTCCTGGTCTGTTGGTATAATTATTACTTATTATTGCTCTATCTTTTAGTTAAACAGTGTTTATTCCTAAACCAACTGTATACCCTACTCACCACACAGAGACTAGGATTCATTTAATTAACCTAGAGCAAAATGCTGGGCAATAATTATTCTACCCTAAACCTCCAAGCCCACAGAGTTTCCTACCATTCAGATTTCACCCATTATACTTGCTTTTAGTCATATCTTCAGTCGAGTTCATCTCTCCTCATGGTCTGAAGTCCTGTCCTGCCAATCTCCACTCTCCTACTCCTCCCAATAGTGTCCCTCTCCTCCCCTTCGGATGAGAATGTCCCACCTTATTCTCTCCCTTGTTCAGAATTGTGGCTGGTTGTTTTATTGACAATACAGAGAACAAATGGTGGCATGTTTGCACAAACTTGAGACAGGTGATTATTAGAGTAAGCATCACAATGCAAATGTCCAGATTGAAACCAGATAGTAGGGTAGAGAAATGAGCATTTGAATGAACAAGGGTAAGTTGTGTACATTCCAAAAGAATATTATACCAATGCTAGTCTTTTATACTTGCTTAGGTACTCATCCTTCCAAGGATCTAGCAAGAATGTATGTTAACCAGGTTAACATAGGACACAACTTCTCAAGTTAAGTCTCCTTTAACTTTTCTTATAGAACACAACTACACGCCAAGATTTTAGCACTTATTGTCTGAGTATATCCTTATTTTATCATATTTTTGACATATATGTTCATGCATGTGGAACCTCAAGGTTGATTTTGAATGTCTTCCTTGCTCACTCTCCATCTTATAAATTGAGATGGGATTTTCTATTGTGTCCAAACTTTACTTTCATGACTATAGAGTTCTGTATGACAGTGTCCATCCTTTGGCATTCTGAAGATGCATTCTTAGGTATTTTCCAGTTGTGTAATTTATCAAATATTGGCTGCATCTTGCCATATATCACGACAGCTTTCTCTGGCTGCTTTCAAGGTGATCATTATGTTTAGAGCTTAGTGGATTACTTGATTTTTTTGTTTTTTAACTTCTTGAGTTATTTATATATTCTTGATATTAGCCCTCTGTCAGATACAGGGTTGGTGAAGATCCTTTCCTAGTCTGTAGGCTGTCCTTTGTTCTGATGACAGTGTCCTTTGCTTTACAGAAGCTTTTCAGTTCCATGTGGTCCCATTTATTGACTGTTGATCTTAGAGCCTGTGCTGTTGGTGTTCTATGCAGGAAGTTGTTTCCTGTGCCAATGCGTTCATGACTCTTCCTCACTTTTTCTTGTAACAAGTTTAGTGTGTCTGGTTTTATGTTGAGCTCTTTGATCCACTTGGACTTTAATTTTGTGTAGGGTGATAGATATGTATCAATTTGCATTTTTCTACATGTAAACATCCAGTTAGACTAGCACCATTTGTTGAAGATGCTATCTCTATTCTATTGTATGGTTTTGGCTTCTTTGTCAAAATTCAAGTATCTGTAGGTGTGTGGGTATATTTCTGGGTCTTTGATCATCTTGACTGAGATATCCCAGAAGCAGAAAGACACACATGGCATATACTCACTTATAAGTGGATATTAGACATATAATATAAGATAAATATACTAAAATCTGTACACTTAAAGAAGCTATGTAAGAAGGAGAATCTGGGTAAGATGATCAGTCATCATTCAGAAAGGCAGATGGGATGGACATCAGAAGAAGGAGAAAACAGGCAACAGGAAAGGAGCCTACCAGAGAGGGCCTCTGAAAGACTCTATCCAGCAGGGTATCAAAGCAGGTGCTGAAACTCATAACCAAACTTTGGGCAGAGTGCAAAAAATCTTAGGAAAGAATGCACCTTTGAGAAAAAAAGATCTGGAGGGGACAGGAGCTCTACATGGAGAGCAACAGAATCAAAAAATCTGGGCCCAGGGGTCTTTTCTGAGACTGATAATCCAATCAAGGACCATGCATAGAGATAACCTAGAATGCCTGCACAGATGTAGCCCATGGCAGCTCAGTGTCCAAGTGGGTGCCCTAGTAATGGGAACAGGGAATGTCTCTGACATGTACTCAGTGACTGGCTCTTTGATCACCTCCCCCTGATGGGGGAGCAGCCTTACCAGGCCACAGTGGAAGACAGTGCAACCAGTCCTGATGAGTCCTGATAGGCTAGGGTCAGATGGAAAGGAATGAGGACTTCACCTATCAGTGGAGTTGGAGAGAGGCATGTGAGGAGATGAGGGAGAGAGGGTGGTATTGGGAGGGGATGGTGAATGGGACTACAGCTTGGATACAATGTGAATGAACTGTAATTAATAAAAAATAAATAAATTTTAAAACCAAAAAAATCCATAAAATCTGAAAATTCATAAACTCCAATGCAAAATACTTGAATCTACACCTTGGCCATGCTACAGATGGCTGTGATCTGCAAAGCCTATATTTCTGGTACAATATTTGACTCTTGTTCTATCAATGCATCCACCCACCAGTCTCTACTTTGCTACACTAGGTTTATTATTTTATTATCCATTTCTGTTCAGCAGAGACTTACTTCTCTTTGGTTTCAGATTAAAACATCTGGCCAATTTTCTGTGTCTTGCTCGGGAATTACCAGGCATATTTGGAAATAGAAAGTTTCTAGCATATACTCTTTTAAGAATGCTTGCTTGGCATGCGTGAAGCCCTGGGTTGTATCTCTAGCACCCCACAAGCTGGATATGGTGATGAGTGCCTGTAATACCAGCACCTGTGTGGAAGAATCTGAAGAGTCATAAGTTCAAGGCCAGTTTTACCACATAGGCAGTTTTAGGCCAGCCTGGGATACATGATAGCATGGTGTACAAATGGAGGAGTACTTTGATCACCATCTAACAAGAAGGTGAATTAAATAGCCCTTTCAAAAGCTAACTGTATTCCAAGAATCATTTTCATTGCAAGGTTGTTACATAATGATCTGTGAGTGCTTATTCTTTCCTGAAATTATTGTACATTTCATTTGCAACTTGCTTTATTTATCTGAATTTTCCTTCTTGTTGAGATATTAGGTGTTGATCCACTTTTGTCTCCTCCTTTATCCTTTTATATTCTTAAGATCTACTGTGTGAACCCTAATGTGGTTCAGACACAGCAGTTCACATCTGAAAGGATTTTGTGAAGTCTCAGAACTTCTGTCAAATATTTCAACTCAAAAACCTGATTTGCATTTCACAGAGCTGAAAAATTATCCACAGTGCAGAATTTATTTAGTGGATAACCATAACAATAGCAGCTGCATTATCTTTAATGATTAACTTGAGCACAAGTGTCACTCTGTCTGTCCCCATGTAAGTCTATCTTTCACTGAATTCTGTATTTTAAACACTGCTTATCATCACCAGACTCTGATGTTTCATGGTTGTCACTTTTAGTGGCCTGAGTGAGAAAAAAAATATCCTTTGAACAAGTTTTAGACATTTGCTTTCCCAAGTTCTATACAGAATAAACTTAAGTGATGCATATGCCGTGGCTTTCAGTGAGTACTCCATTTGGTGTTTTGCATCTAGTCTTTGGATAATGTAGATTTCAGATGACTAGAATGCTACAGATACATGAAAAACTCATGTTTTTTTCCTGAGTTTAAGGGGGATAGAACACCTAAGTAGGCAGCAAAGCCGGAGAATCTCTTTTGTACTGGAGTTCACAGAGGAGGAGCTGGGATTCACTGACTTCTTACTCACAGAAAACACTTATGATGATGATGATTATGATGATGAAATCTCATACATTTGTACAATATATTTTAATCATATATTTTCACCATTACCCTATCCATACCCAGAATTCCCCAACACATTTGTCTCCTGACTTCAGGTCATCTTTATTACTAATATTGTTATTAATCCCATGAGTCTCATTAGTGCAGACCACAGGTGTATAGTACAGAGCCATCATTTGGAGCACATGCAACACACCAGCAGCCAAATACCCAAATTAAGTATCTCTTGTCTCCTTCCCCAGCAGCTGGCAACTGTTAGCAACTCTCCACCAAGGCTGGGGCCTCAGAAGCACCTCCACAGTTGACTGATCTTTTTTGGCTTAGTCAACACCAGCTATTATGAGTTGATGTTCACAACAGCCATGTCATGTCCAGAAGACATCATTTCAAAACACTTCTCCCTTTCTAGCTCTTAACTTTTCTTCCTCGAGACTTAATTATTTTCCTCTTCTTACATGTGCATGGCATGCATCAGCTTACCAAAAATTCCTCCTTTGCCCTGAGATTGATGTCAGTTTTTGATAATGTTTGGTGACCTCACTAGGTTGCTGCAGTTTGCTAACAGGAGAAAGTGAGTCTGGTGGCTCAATCAAAGCACATCTGACTCTAAGAATGAGAAGAAAACATCAGTTGTAAAATCATTCCTTCTCTGTAAACATGAGCCAGTTCCTTGGTCTCTCCATACCATAATCTGCTCATATCTAAAATGGAAAGAATGTTAAATGCATCATAAATGTGGTAGAAGCATAAATTAGAACATGTGAACACAGACAGGTTGCTGGAATAGAAGCATACTTGATACTGGGATAAGGGAACTTTAAATTTTTTTAATTTATTTTTTAAATTATTTAATTAATTAAATCATTTTACATCCCAATTGAAGCTCTTTTTCTCCTCTTCTCCTGGTCCCACATTCCCTTTGTCTTCTTCCATTTCCCTTTTCCCTATTCCTCAGAAAAGGGGAGCCCCACCTAAAAATCCATCCTAGTTCATCAAGTTGCATTGGGACTGAGTGCATCCCCTTCCCTTGTGGCCTGAGGAGGTAGCCCCACCAGGGGGCAGTGAGCAAAGAGCAGGGAACAGATCCTATGTCAGAGACAGCCTCTGATCTCCTTACTAGGGTCCTGCACGAAGCTTGAACTGCCCATCTGCTACATCTGAGTAACAGACATAGGTCCAGTCTCTGCATGATCGTTAGTTGGTGCTTAAATCTCTGCATGTCCTTCTTAGCCCTGGTTAGTTGTCTCAGTTGGTCTTCTTGTGGAATCTCCTATCACCTCCAAGTCCTTAAGTCCTTCCCCTCACTTTCCACAAGACTGCCTATCTTTGCCCAATGTTTGGCCATGAGTCTCAATATTGGTTTTTACCTGGGGCTAGGTGGAACCTCTCAGAGGACATCCATGCTAGGCACTTGTCTGTGAGCACAGCAGAATATGATTAATAGTGTCAAGGGTTAGCTCTCACCCAAGGGATAGGTCTCAGGTTGGGCCAGACATCAGGTATTCATTCCCTCAATCTCTGCTCTATCTTTATCCCTGCACATCTTGTTGGGTAAATTTTGGGTCATGTTTTTGTGACTGGATTGATGTTCCCCTCCTTCCACCAGGAGTTCTGTCTAGTTAGAGGGTGTCCTCTACTGTCTTAATAACCCTTGTTACTAGGAGTCTGAGACAGAGTCACCTCTATATCCTCCTAGAAGCCTACCTGGTCTTAGACCTCCAGCTTGTCACAGAGATGCCCCCACTCATGGTTTCTCTTATCTTTGTAGGCCCTCAGTTCTTCAGTCCCCATGCTTCCCAGATCTGGTCTCCACCTCCATTTCTCTTTTCACTCCCTGCCCTACCTTGTTTCCTCTCATCAAACACTTCCGATGTCTACTCTATTTTTCCTTCTCAGTGAGCTTTGCACATTCTCCCTTGGATTCTCCTTGTTAACTATCATCTTTGGGCCTGTGAATTGTGGTATGCTTATCCTGTACTATATGACTAAAATCAGCTTTTGTATACTCATGTGTGCAAAAACACTCATGTGTTTTTTTGGATCTGGGCTACTTCACTCTGAATGATCATTTTTAGTTCCATCAGTTTGCCTGCAAATTTCATGATTTCCTTGTTTTTAATAGCTAAGTAGTATTCCATTGTGTAAATGTACTATAATTTCTTTAACTATTCATTGGTTGAGGTACATCTTCTTTCACTAATTGCTTTTCCTTTGTTCATTTTCTTTCTTTTCCCAGTTGACAGTGTTCCTGTTGCTGGAACATTCTGAAGACATTTGTGAGTCTGGATATAAGTAAAAAGTTGTGATCTCTGTTCTCTCTCCTCCCTCTTCCCTTCTTCATTTCATTCTTTCATTCTTGAATGATTCTGTATCTATCCCTGTCATCTAGATAGCTTCCTGACTACTAGACAATGTCTTTGTGAACCTCCGTACATGCTAACCAGAGGTCACCTAGCTGTACCTTGATTTCCTCCTGGTCACCAGTTCAGTTTCCCAACTGAAACATTTTCACAGCCTGCAGAGACAGAGCTTCCCAGATCACCATGACCTGGTTTCTTTTTCTTAACATTTCTTCTCTCAGCTCATTGTGTTCCTTTTGCTCTCACATGTTGGTATAGGTGATAACGAAAGAAAGAAAGAAAGAAATAAAGAAAGAAAGAAAGAAAGAAAGAAAGAAAGAAAGAAAGAAAGAAAGAAAGAAAGAAAGAAAGAAAGAAAAATTGTGGGCCATAGCTTTTCTTGGAATTCTTCACAGTTAAATTTAATACCAACTAAAGCTTTGCTTCTTACGTAAACGTAAGATGTTCAATGAAACTCTTCTAACTTCTCTGTCACTTGGTAGTAATGACTCATTTCTGAATTTTGGAATTCATGGTTCTTACTTCCTTTAAATCCTTTATAAACAACACTTTTGTCATTTATATTTATACTAGGAATCTATCTCCAATGACTCAGAATTCCTGGAAGACAGTACTTTGTCTCTAACATGCTGCTCACTTTCTTCTGAGTATTTATTATCTGTATTTTCCTCTGTGTGTACATGTTCATGTATGGTGGTGGGGTGTATATGTACAAATAGGTATAAATATCCATGTACATTTGTGTAGAGGTCATCCTTCAGGAACTGTCCACCTTCTTTTTTTAATAAAAGATCACTCAGGGTGACCTCCGGCTTAACAATGCAGCTAGTCTGGTTAAACATTAGGGCTTAGAGATCCTCCTGTCTCCTTGTCCCAGTACTGAGATTACAAGCATATAATATCATATAATATACACATCTTGTAAGGCTGGAGTCTTGTGTAGCAAATTCCTTAGTAACTGAGCTATTGCCACAGACCCAATGATCTACTTTTATAGCAATCTAGTCAATGCAGGCGTTTCCTACCATAACCTTAAAATATTTTCAGGCTCTGCCTACTGACTAGTTTCAAAATCACTTTTGAGGTCTTAAACATCTGTCACCAAAATTCCAAGTTTCCAAATATCAAATATATATATATATATATATATATATATATATATATATATATATATATATATATATTACTTTTCTATAATGTCCATAAAATAAAATCATGGAGACTTAAAATAACATCAACTTATCATCTTACAGTTTAGGCAAACAGAAATTTTGTACAGGTATTCAGGCCAACTGAGTGATCCATGGAACACCCTCTTCCTACCATTCTGGACACTTGGAGAAGCTCTGGCATCTCAAAGGAATGGCCCATTCCTACTCTTTTTATCTTGCCTTGTTCTCATAATGCTTGGTCTATGTCTGATATACTCTGATCTCTGCTTCTTGATCATATCTCCTTCCCTTGCCCTGGTTTTCCTGACTCCCATAGTAAGAGCCCTGGTTGTGATACTAGTGCCTTGTAGATCATTTAAAATCTCATTGTCTCAAGGTCATCAGTTTGATGGTATCACCAAGTACCATTTTTCATCTGTTGTAAAAACAGTCACAGATTTTAGAGGTTAAGGCAAGGACATTTATAGGGAAGAGTGGTGGTTTGAGTAAAAAATGTCCCTTATGGGCATACATATTTAAACATTTGGTTCCCAGTTGTTGGTTCTTCGAAATGTTCTGAAAATGAGAGGTCTAATATTTGAAATTTGAATCTTGGGGGAACATGACTGTGGTCCTGGGTGCAGGTTTAGACAAAGAAGTGGGCAAGTTGAGACAGACCCTCCCTGCTGCAGAAAAGTAACCAGGCTTGCACTTGAGAGAAACTATTGCATGGCAACACACCCAGATGGCCCCAGCTCCCCACCCAGATAGCCCCTAGTTTGTGACCAAAGTCACGTAGCCCTGCTTCTAAGAAAAAACACAACATGTACTTATTGCTCCCCTGCCCTATCAGGACATTGCAGGCATTGCTCATGATCAGATATACTCCAGATGGCTGAACCAGGACCAACTGTGGTCTTGGCTCCTAAAGTAAAGCAATGATTTCAAAAGTCAATTTCCCTTACCCAATCATGTAATGCCAAGGCTTGCAAACTCCCCACTTGTGGTTTTGCCCTTTTTACTAGGTCTTAATGGCATGAGTCTACTTCGGCTGTCTTGTAGACACTTGTTACCTGTTTTGTCTAAAATATGGATCTTAATAGGATGGTGAAATTAAAATTAATATGAGTTTCAGAAAACGAAAAAGTCATGAGACCTGGATCTAGCATAGCTCAAAAAGACCCTAGATGAGCTTTTCTCTCGATCTTGGGATTCCTCACTTTCCCCATTTCCTAAACAAATTTTAATTTCTGTCTCTACTCTGAATTAGTTTCAGCAGATTTTCACCTGTTTGACAAACTCTATTGAGGGATCAGCTATGGACTGCAATCTGAAATCTGGACTTGCTGGAAGCTGACATGATTGCTCCCTGCCTCTTCAGGTAGATCAACTAACCAGACACTTTTGACAACCACCCCATTGCCCAGCCTTTGGCTGGCATTTCAGCTTTCCTAGTCCCTAACGTCAACAGTTCTATTGTCAACATTGAAGCAATTCCAGAAGAGACTTTTGCCCCTAATCCCACCTTATAGGCTGAAATGATAGATCAGCAAGGGCCCCTCAATATAAGGTTAAATAGTCTGAACATGTCTCAAGGATTTGAGACACTATCATTTTAAAAGGGGGGGGGGAATGAAAGGTCCAAATTTGAAATTTGAATCTTGTGGCAACATGACTGTGGTCCTGGGTACAAGTTTAGACAAAGAGGCAGGCAAATTGAGACAGACCTGCCCTGCTGCAGAAAAGAAACCAGGCTTATACTTGAGAGATACCATTGCATGGCAACACAACCAGATGGCCCCAGTTCCCCACACAGATAGCCCCTAGTTTGTGACCAAAGTCACAAATCCTGCTTCTAAGAAAAACCACAAGATTTGCTAATCACTCCCCCAGCCTAACAGGACATTGCAGGCATTGTTCATGATCAGATATACTCCAGATTGCTGGGCCAGAATCAATCATTGTATTGAATTCTAAAGTAAACCAGTCATTTCAAAAGTTAATTTTCCTTACCCAACCGTGTAATACCAAGGCGAGGAAAGGGTTTTGTCCTTTAAAACCCTTGTTCCCTTAGACCTATTGTCTGCATACCTCTCTGTTTCCACAGGGAGCTTTGGACTTGGGCTCTAGCTTGTATAGAATAAACCTCATGTGTTTGCAGCAGAGTCTATTCCTGGTGGTCTTTGGGGGGGGGGTCTCACAAACTGAGCATAACAAAAGCATCAGTCTTGCTAAGTAAGGCAAATATATCAGTTAAGTTAGGGAAGAAGTTTTGAGGTCTTATAACCTCATTCTCTTTTCTGATTTTTCTTCATGATTCCAGCCTCTGCTTCTGCCACAGCGTTTCCCTGACTGATGTAGTGCCTTCGTCACAATTTCCCTGGAACTGTAATCATAAATAACCTTTTATCTTCCCTAAGTTGCTTTTTCCATGGCACTCTGTCACAGCAACAGAAAAGTGACTAATAATAGGGGGCTGTTTTGTGCCTGTTTTAAGTTATGAGAGTTCCTTATGTATTTTGGATATTAAAGTTTGACCTGGCAAGTATGTATTACCATCCTGTCAGCTGTCATCCCTTTTTTGTTTCATTTATTTGTTTGTTTATTCTCTTTATAGCTGGATCCCAGTCCCCTGCCTCCTCTTATCCCAGTGCCACCCTCACTCCCACCTCCTACCACTATCCACCATTCTCAGAAAAGGGGAGAACTGCCATTGGTACTAACCCACCATGGCAATCAAGTCTCACCATGACTAAGGCACATCCCCTCCCACTGAGGGCTTACAAAGCAGCCCAGCTAGGGGAGAGGGATTCAGAGGCAGGCAACAGAGTCAGAGACAGCCTCTACTTCAATTGTTAGGGGACCCACATGTTGATCAACCTGCAATCTGCTACACATGTGTAGGGTGTCTAGGTCTAACCCATGCATGCTCTTTTGTTTGTGTTTCAGTCTCTGTGAGGCCCTCTGGGCCCAGGTTAGTTTACTCTGTAGATATTCTTGTACTGTTGTTGACCTCTGGATCCTTCAGTCTGTTCCCCAGCACTTCAGAAAACTCCACAGCTCTGTCTATTCTTTGGCTGTGGATCCCTACATCTATTTCCATCAGCTACTGGATGAAGCCTCACAGAAGAGAGTTAGGCTAGTTATGCTCCTGTCAGCAATCATAGCAGAGAATCACTAATCCTGTCAGGGGCTGGCTCTCCCCCACATGGTGGTTCTCAAGTTGGGCCAGGCATTGCCTTGCCATTCCCTCATCTTTATCCCTACACTTCTTGTAGGCAAGACAAATTTTGGGTAAGATTTTATGGATAGGTTGGTGTCCCCCTCCCTCCACTGGAAGTTCCACCTGTCTACAAGAGGTGTAGGCTTCATATACCCTGTTGATAGGAGTCTCAGTTAGGATAATCTCCATATACTCTCAGGAGTCCAGGGACCTCTGCTGTCACAGAGATATTCACCATACCAGTTTTATTTTCTCTTTCCTTGTCCTACTCCCCAGCCCCTCCTCCCTCCCCAAACATAATCCCAGCCTTGTTACCCTCTACATCCCCTCTCTCACCCAGTTCTTTCTCTCCATCTACTTCAGATGTCTATTTTATATTCCCTTCTAAGTGAGATTCAAGCATTCTCCCTTGGGCCCTTGGAAGTTCTTTCTTTACTACTTTAGTTGATGAAAGTGGGATGTGTTACAAATCATTCAGGCATTCCATTTCTTTGAAAACAGTTTCTTTTAGTGTGTAAAATGGCTTTCTTTTAATAAGTTTGTTCTATTTTGATGATACTTTTAAAGTTTTTCTTCACTACTAGAATATAAAGATAGGAATGATTTTTGTATATTGATGCTAGATATTTTGAGACAGTAGACCTCACTTATTATTCATAACGTACATTTTAACACACATTTGTAATATAAAATCTATTATTGTAGCTTTTCTTTCTTTAGGGCTGTCAATGTACAAGGCCAAACCAGGTTTAGTCAGAAATAAATTTACTTTTTTCTTCTTATTCTAAAGAACTTGTGTTTCTTTTCTTCTTGAACTACTGAACTGGAAGAATACTGGTCATCTTTATTGGTTCTTGGTCTTACATGGAAAGCTTTTAATCTCTCAACACTAAACATCCTGTTAGCTGTGGGGTTTTAATAGATGTCCTTGATCATGTTTTAAAAGTTTCATTTTTATTTTTGCTTCATGTTTTTAATCATGAAATTCTGTTAGTTTTTGTCAAAAGCTTTTTTGTATATCAGTTGAGAGTATCATTTGGTTTCTGACAAAATCTTTTTAACATTGATTGATTTTGTATAGCAAACCAAATATGAACTCTGGGGGAAAATCCCTACTTGGTCCTTCCTGTTCTATATTGCTGCTACAAAGAGAAGTTATTATTTTGTTGGAAATTTTTGTATATGTATCCAAAGTGATAATTAATCTCAATTGTCTTTTCTCGTAAGGTATTTTGTGTATTTTACTAGCCCCTTAAATGATGGCTTTATGAGATAAATTTGAAAGTGGACTTCCTGTTTTACTGTTTCAGATAATTTGTAATGGATATATGTTCATTGTTTTCTAAGTATTTCTAAGTTTGGACTATGTTTGTTGAAAAAAAAACTGATACTAATTCAACTACTTGACTTGCTACATGTCAGTTTGTATTTCCTTTGTATTGGAGTCAGTTTTTACACTTTTCACTTATCAAGTAATTTATTTTATTGACAGCTTCTATTGGTTGACAATTTTAATATTATTACCGTACATTTCTTTTTTTTGTTCCTATAAATTCTATAGTAACACATTCTTATTCCAAATTTAAGGATTTAAGACATTATATCAATATTTCTCATAGTTTTGGCTTCCTCAAAAGAGACCAAGTTTTGTTATTTTTGTTGTTGTTGTTGTTCTTTGGAACAGTATTTTACTTTCTAAATATACATTACTAATTTCCAATGTTATTATCTGGTGTTCAGATAACATTATTTATGACCATCTGCCCCTATAAATCCATATCAAGATTTATTTTTATGGCCTACTCTATCATTTACCCTGCAGGAAGTATCTTATTGTCCAATTCATAATGTTTGTTTAGCATGGATAGAGTTAACCAGGAAGAAGAATCTTAACTGAAAAAATTCTTCCATTAGACTGCATGCATCCAAGTCTGTTTAAGGGCCCAGCTCATTGTCCATGGTGCCATCCCTGAGCAGGTGGAAGGCTAGAGAGGCCATGGGGGAAACTCAGTAAATAGCATTACTCCATGGTTTCTGCTTCAGTTTCTGCCTCCAGGTTTCTGCCTGGAGTTCCTGCCTCAGGCTCCCAAGAGGATGACCTGCAACATCAATGTCTAATAAGCTCTATTCCCCAAAAGCTAATTGTGGTCATGGTGTTTTATCACAGCAAAAGAAATCAAATTAATACACTTTCATATGTGTACTTAAACGTTTATTTTGATATTTGTTACATATTTGTAATGCCTATTTTGGTATATAATATTCATATTGTGAGTAAATTCAATTCTATTCTTTTTTGAAAGTGGAGTGTTGAAGCAGTCAACTATTATTATAGAATTATCAATTTCTTCCTTTAATTCTGTGTGATTTTGAAACACATATTTGAAAATCTGCTGTTAGTAACTGTTTTATATTCTTAGAAGTTAATTCTGATTCTCCACCTCAGCATACTTTAAATGTGAAGGATCCCTGGGATCTCTTTTCACCTGTGCTCTTTGATAGAAGTACTGTCATTAGGGGAATATATCTAATTCATACCTTTAAGTACACCCCTGTAGTAGTCTTCTCGTATGCTTTTTTGTTCTGTAATCAAACACTCTGCCCAAAAGCAGCTTACGAGATGACAACAAGATTTCATGTGGCTTATATCTTGCAAGTCAGTCTATCACTGAGGGAATTAATGGCAGGAACTTGAAGAGGAAACCATGAAAATATGTTGTTGCTGGCTTGTTAATATTCATGTTTAACTAGATTATATATACAGAGTAGGGTCCTTTGTCTATGGATAATATGTCCCATAATATGCTGAAATATCCTTCATCAATTAGCAACTAAGGCAATCCCCTACAAATATATCCACATGTTAATCTGATCTAAGCAACCCTAAGTTGAGATTCTCAAGTGATTGTAAGCTACATCAAGTTGGCAGTCAAGCTAACTAGGACAACTAATGGCTTCATGTTTTATATCTCTGGTTCTGATATGTTCCCATGTTCAAGAATCATATATGAAACTTCTCTGTCTTGTAGCTATCTTATACAAAATGGTCTCAAAATAGAACTCTCTTCCTATGGGTCTTATTTGAGTCAGAAAGTGCCTCCCCCAATGATATTCTAAAGTGCCATCTCCTACTAGAATCAATTACTCCACAAATACAAATTGTGAAATCTACACTCTCTTTGCTTTCTCTCTTGTCACCACTGTCATCCACCATCAGTCTTGCTACAGCCACTCCTATCTGGTCTCAATCATCCCAGTCTCCTCTCACCAATCTAATTTCTACATTAAGGTCACTTGGTCATAAGTCAGGTCCTAGCACTTTCTTCTGTGGTTATGCAAGTGCCCTTTCCCATTATTGTTTTTTACTTAGAATGGAACCCAAGTTATTCACCAAAATGTCAAGTCCCTCTGTGAGTTAAGACTGAGTTAGTTGGAGCCCAACCATTTTCAAATTTCTCCTTTTCGCATGATATGCCTATTTCCTTCTCATTTTAGGATAATTGGCACTTGCTCATTCCATATATTAGTTACTTTGTGTAAGTAATATATCACTGTGACAAAATACCAGACAGAAGCATCTCAGTAAAGGAAGGGTTTATTTTGACTGACAGTTTGCAGCTACAGTTAGTTATGGTGGGGAGATCATGGCCACAGGAGTGCAAGGCAGTTACTCATAGGGCATTCACAGTCAGGAAGCAGAGAGGGAGGGAAGTTGCTACTCTCCTTGCTTTCTCCTTTTATGTAGTTCAGGATTACAAACCATAGAATGGTTTTTCTCACAGGATGAGTCTTCTCTTGGCTTTCTCAACAAACCCAAGCTACAAGCTCCCTCCCTCACAGACAGATGGTTCTAGATCCTGCCAAGGTGATAGTGCTAATCACAACTTTCCCATCTTTTTGTAGCTGATACTTTATTGTAGTTTAATTCTTACCTTTATTATTTTAAAATTAGCTTTTAATATTTAATATTAGCTTAAATATTTTCCCTATCATCTGAAATTCAACCTCCTTAAACATGTGCTAGATACTTTCAAAATTCCATGTCCACCTCACAGCATATCTCATTCTTACAACATTTTTGGTGCTTAATTGCCATTTTAAATATTCTGCTCACATATTTGTCTAAATAGTTTTTTTCTCTTTCCTCCCCACATCCCAATTACTGTTGGTTTCATGTAAGCATGGATTTTTTGTTTAGTTTGATCTGCATCCCTTAAGCTGAAGATGGCACATAGCAGATGTTGAATAGATACTTGTTTTATAAATGTACAACTAAATGTACTATCAGGTAATAGGTGAATTTTTAAAGAATCAACATAAGGAAAGATACATCCTAACCACAGTCAGTCTGTTTTTCTTCACTCAGAATTAGACTTGATGACCAAAGTAAACAGCTCAATGGATGAAGTACTTTCCCTGCCAGCAGGAAAGTCTGAGTTTGGTCACCAGAACCTACATTTAAAATCTGGTGATAAATTCATATTCCTATTACCCCAGCACTCAGAAGTGGAGAGAGGTAGATCCCTAGGGCTTACTGGACATTCACCCAACTCAATAAGTTTCAGGTTAGTAAAAGAGCTTGCCTCAAAAAAATATATATGATGGACATATCTAGGAAAAATACCCATTTGAGTGTTGGACTTCACACACACACGCACACACACACACACACACCTGTGCACACGCATACACATACATATGCAAAATTCATATATTACATGGTCACACCTAGAACTAAAGTTGGTGTCATTACAGTAGAATCACAGGGCGTGAGCATAAAAAAGGAACAGATAGGCAAAAATATTCAGCATGCTTTACCAGAGAACAGTCAACAGCAAGGAAAATACACTGTGATTAAAGTTCATAAAATATAAGTATGGATATAGAGGAACCAACCACAAACTATGAAAATAAAACTATTTCTTATTGGCATAGCAGAATGAAAAACAATAAATACCACTTTAAAATATTAAATACAACTTTAGGAATATTTTATTTTAATTTTTTATACTGGTGCATACATTAATCATAGCCCCATATATTACCTTCACTTTTTCTCTTTATCCTCTCTGTC
This sequence comes from Psammomys obesus, assembly GCF_907164565.1. Lineage (NCBI taxonomy): Eukaryota > Metazoa > Chordata > Mammalia > Rodentia > Muridae > Psammomys > Psammomys obesus. Next base: position 53,024,001 of record NW_026585504.1, on the reverse strand, counting down.
TCTTTTGCTATCTGAGTTAATGTAACATCTACTTTAATTATATATTTGTGAATGGCTGTGTGCATTCCTGTGTGGGTGCACATGAGTAAGTGTGTGTGTGTTTGTGTATGTGTGAGAGAGAGACTACATACAATGAAGGAACTATAAATGAGAAGAAAAGAGTGTGATACTTGTTTTTCTGGGAGGGCCTTACTTCACTTAATAACTTTCTTTCCAGTTGCATCCATTTTCTTATGGGTGACATAGCTTCATTCTTCTTCATGGCTGAAACAATTCCCCTGTATGTATAAACTTCACTTTCATATCTATCCCTGTTACATCAAATACCTTTTTTGGCACCATAGTGTAGTTGCTGTGCTTAGCCCTGCAGTACCATCAATGAATGAGTATTGCTGTGATTCACTGACTTGGAATCCTCTAGGCAAGTACCCAGGAGGAACACAGCCAAACCAAATAGAATCAAAATAATAGCCTAAATGTGACAGGATACAAAGTGGGTCATTGGAAGAATATCTGGCATGTGGTCAGCGTCTCTGGAGCTGCTGTGGATTTTAGAAGACCCAGGAGAACAGTGTTACTACACTGAATTTGTAACTGTCATGAGGCAAAAGGGCTCTCAGAAAATAAAGCAAGAACTCGAAGTTCCTAAAGCAACAGAGCCACGTTTCTTGACCTCGAGGCCCCATTCACAGATACTCAAAAAGCAGGGACTTCCATGGCGTCAGGAATGAGTGAAAGGCAAGATTAAAAGGCTCACAGATAAACAAGCAATGAAAATGAGATGAATAGTACACCTGCACTACTTTAAAAATGATATTAGCTGACAGGGCATTGGCCAAAATATTTGCTTGTTAGAGTATTGATAGACATCAAGGAAGATTTGTCAAGGGAAGTTAAAGCCTGCCTTGAATCCTGAAGGGTGAACAAGAGTGGAGTAAACGATAGCTGTGTGCAGGGGTTTTAGGGAAGCATGAGGCAGTAGGTAGTAGACTTAGGTGCAGTGGCTGGATGGACAGTAGGTGTGCCCCACTGGGTGCCGGTGCTAACAATAAGGTGCCACTCATCTGGGATAAGGCTCTTGGGAGAGATCCCCTTGCATTTGCTGGCCAAATTCTGCATTCTTTATATATTTAAGGTTTATTTATTTATTATGTATACATTATCTGCCTGCATGTATGCCTGCATACCAGAAAAAGGCTCCAGATCTCATTTTAGGTGGTTATGAGTCATCATGTGGTTCCTGGGAATTGAACTCAGGACCTTTGGAAGAGCAGGCAGTGCTCTTAAACTCGAAGCCATGTCTCTAGCCCCAAAGTCTGTATTCTTTCCAGATAGTGCTCACCCCTAGTTTCATGAACAAGGCCAGGAATATGCACAAGGTTTGGGGTAGTTCATCAGGATCTCTACAGAGCCAGTGGTGATGCCCAGGAAATGGGGTTTCTGGAAGCTAAATGGCATTGTTAATGTCCAGTCAGAACAGACAGAAAGTTGACTGGTAGAGTGAGGTCCCTTGTTCTTGTTTATGTAGTGACCAATTAGTTCCCATATCATGGAGAAAACTACGTTGGTGTCTAATGGAGGAGCTGGGTAGAGCAGAAGTGTGGAGACAATTTTCAGTATTCAGTTCTTACTTTCCGTCTTGTTGAAACTGAATCCTGTCCCTGCCTCTGTGCATCAATCTCTCTGCTTGCTGGTGCATGAGCTTCCAGGCATTCTCCTGTCTCTATTCACCCCACAGTAGGAGTTCTGGGATTACAGATGCTCACCACACAACTGACATTGTATTAGACCCGGGGGATTGAACACAGCTTATCTGGCTTATGTAGTAAGCACTTTTCCCACTGAGCCATCTTCTAAGCCCAGGAGATGTGATTCTATTCCTCAAAGAGTTAAAATGGAAAAAGTTAGTCTATAATAGTATTTTACTCTCACCAGAATGTGGCTCATGAATAAATTAATATCTCTATTTAAATATATTCCAGAAATGTCATTTAAACTCTGTATAAGTAGGTAATAGTTTACTATGTGACAAGAGAAAAGAAAAGTTCATGCCAAAATAATTGGCTCCCCCCCCCTTAATCACTCAATAAAATGCATGTGAAGTGTTCTTTAAACTTGAAAGCAGGTGAATTTCAGATAGATTTCCTCCTGAGCAGCAAATGAAACTTACCTTCTATCTCACCTGGAGACCTTTTGATTATTGTGCTTCATCATGTATGGGTGTATAGTGGCCTCCTGTTCAAAGGCAGACGGGGATCTTTGGGGCTCACTTGGATTTTAAAAACATAGTCAAGAAGGAATTTAAAATTTTTACTTTTTATATTCAAGTAATGTCAGAAAAGAACATGAGAAATACTCAGAAGAATAAAATTTTGTGTTGCTTTTAAGCATGCTTGAATTCTAAAGAAATCACTCATCACATGACTGCTTATGCGTACATTACTTCTTTTTAATCCACCAGGAGAGTTCCTCACTGAACACAAGGCAGTGTGCACTTGTTACAGATTACCTTCTCATCCCATGCCTTATCTTCTGGTTTTCTGGTGCTCTTCAGGCAAACATAGCTGTCCTTCATATTTCTGGCCACAGAAAGGAATGAATGGCATAGACCAGTTAGCAATGCCTTGAACTCACTGCTGACTGATCATTACAAGTCTCAGCTGGAACAAAATCATATTTAGAAAGAAAAGTGTTGCTTGAGTGCTTTGTAATATTTTTTCTCTCTTCTACATTTCTTAAATTATTGGTAAGGGTTTTTGTTTTTGATTGGTGGGTCATAACTGTATGCAATTGTGAAGTATGCTAAGACATTCTATTAAGTTCACAATAAGTGAAATGATCAAGTCTGGATAACTAACATCCATTCACTTATTTACCAGTCTTCCCTGATGAGTCATGTGAAATGTACCTTCCTAGTTCTTTATGTCACATGTCTGATGCATCACTATTGGTCATCACCCAGTCCTCACATCTGAGACTTTATACCTTTTAACCAACAACTTCCTGTCCTTTTTCTCCTTCCTGTTCAGGTTATGGTAATTGAAAGGTAAACATAAGGGGAAAAGATGAAGGAGCAAGTGACTGGGTGGCATGATTTTATTCAGTAAAAACAAAAACAAACAAACAAACAAACAAAAACATATGAAAGCCAAGTCTGGTGTGAGAATCAGAGCCTACAGCCTGGGGTACTTACAGAGCAGAAGTTAAGAAGGGATTCCATATTTACCTAGTGATTGGCTTTTGCTGGGATAATCAGGGAGTGGTGACTTAAAGAGTGTTTTGTGACCAAGTAGCTCTCCTGTCTGGAGGTGACTGCAGGTCGGTGCAGGAGGCAAGGCTATGCCTGGGGTTTGTTGGGGTGGCAAGGCCATAGCTCTGAGTCTATGGCAGAGGAGAAAAGGCAAGAGTCTAGAACAGAAGTTGTCAATTTGTGGGTCATAACCCATTTGAGGGTCAAATGACCCTTTCATAGGGGTCACATAACACCATGGAAAACACAGAGATTTACATTACAGTTCATAACTAGCGAAATTACAGTTATGAAATAGCAATGAAAATAGTTTTGTGATTGGGATCACCAAAGCATGGTGAACTGTATTAAAGGACTGCAGCATTACAAAGGTTGAGAACCACTGCTCTAGAGAAACAAGTCACTTTAGTTTGGAAAGTCAGATTACTGTGATTTTAAGAATTATAGTTCAACCAAAGTGGAGGACGGTTACATACTGGTGTGGCTATGATTAACAGTAACCACTGTTCTATTGTCTACTTGTGTGAGCTCAAACATGTTAGGTTCAATGTGTGAGGACGATGATATGGTTTAGGTGTTTTGGACCTAACTTACATCACTTAGCATAACCTCCAACATGGCACAAATGAAATGATTTCTCCCTTTCTAAGGCTGAACAGTATTATTTTGTCATGCATAGTACTACATTTTCTCTTTTGTGATACTTAGGTTCCCTCCAAATCTTAATTATGATGATGAATGCTACAATGAACATGAAAAGACAGGTCTCCATTCACATACTGAGCTCATTTCCTGTGGCTATGTATTCAAAAGTAGGAATACTGGCATATATGATCTTATTCTTTTGCTGTTTCTCTCTCTATTTCATTACTTTGCTAATGTGGGAGATAGAACTCATACCATTGTACATTCTAGGCAAGCCTTCTTCCTTTGGACTATATCCCTACCCTGGTAGTATTCTATTCTTTTTCCAAAGTGTTAGTACTAATTTATCTTTATGGTAATTATGGATAAGTATTCCCTATTGTCTATAACCACAACACTGCTTATCATTTTCTTGCTGATAATTGTCATTCCACTTGGTTCATGGTTTTCTTTTTAAGAATTCATTTATCTATTTGTACATGTACATGCCCATGTGTATGTGTGAGTGTTTGAATGTGTATATGAACACAGTGGCCAGAAGAAGGCATTGTATCCCCTAGACCTGGAGTTACAGGCAGTTGTGAATCACCCTGCTTATGCTGGGAAATGAACTCCAGTCATCTGGAAGAGCAGCAAATGCTTTTAAACTCTGAGCCACCTTTCTGGCCCCTCATTATTATTTTCATTTGTATTTGCCCAGAGATTTCAGGTATTGTCTTTGACATCGACTCCGTTGTGTGCTCTTTGATCACTTTCCTTGGCATAGCAGGAAGAGGATGTGAGCAATCCTAATGAAACTTTATAGGTTTCGGTCAGATAGTAGAGGAAGAGGGCTCCCCCTTTCTGAGGACTAGGGGAAGAGGATAAGGAAAAGAGGATAAAGAGTGGGACTGGGATGAGACGAGTGAGGCAGCTACAATAAGGATGTAAAGTGAATAAATTCAAAAAATTAAATTTAAATTAAAAAATATACTGAATATTTTTCTATTATCTTTTTCAGAACATTTGGCAACTTTTCAGGTGATGCATTGTCTTCTTGCAGTTCGATTCAATTTCCCACATATCTTGGCTAAGAAGGCCTCATCTTATATATGGCATGAGAATACTTCTCCCATCGCAAGGGCTGCCTCAGCTGTGCAAACATTCCTAGTCAGTGTTGTCATTTTGCTTTTGTTCTTGTAATTTAAAATGAATCAGCCAAAAACATTTGTATAAAAGAAAATTCCTGATTCCTTCTTAATTGTTTCACAGTCAGGTCTATATTTCAGTTTCAATCAATTTTAAGTTGATAGTTATATGGAATAAGATAAAGATGAAATTTTGTCTGCTGTTGACATTAGTTCTCCCAACACCATTTACTTTGAGTCTATTCCACCCCTTGACACAAGTTCTTGGTACTTCTATCAAAAATCAGCTGACCAAAATGGTTTATTTCTTCATTTTTCCAAACATTTCCATTGACTAGTGGGATTGATTTTATTATTAATGTCTTCAGAATTTCATTCAAGAATACAGTATGTTTTGATTGTATCAACCCCCATGATTTTACCATTTCTGTGAGATATCATATGTATTAACTGTATCCACATGATCTTAGGATCTTAAGAATTTTTGCTGTACTTTTTCCTTGAAAAGACAGAATATGTGCAGGAGTGAAAGACAGCAGGACTTCTAAGGTAATGGGCACACACAGTAATGATCACATTCATGCAAGCCTATGGTTCCTATACTTATGGTAGAATACTATGTTCAGTTCTTTTAATCAACTTTATTTTTAAAGTAGTTTTAGGATCACAGCAAAACTAAACAGACAGTAGAGCCTTCACCACACACACACACCATCTGGGCCATCATGACCCGTATCACCAAAATACCCTGGCCAGCATGAATGACAAATCATAAAGGTCACATCCCCAGAGGCCCACACATGATATGCAGGCATCTCCACTGAAGAGTCTCATTTCTTGGTAATTGTATGCTATTTGTAAAACTTTGAGGAAGGGCCATATGAGTCTGGTAAATTTCTGAGCTTCTCAGGGTCTTGAGGTTTGTTGCCTTCCCAATTCATCAGAACATCCCCCTTCCCCCTTCCTCTTCCTCCCTCCCCCTTCTTTCTCCATGTTCCTCATTCCCTCCTCACTTATCCTTCCTCCCCCTTTACTCTTCCCTCTGTGCTCATCCTTTCAGGAGAAAAGGTTTCCGTTCAGAGGAAAGAGCCACACAATAATAATAAAATTAGGAACTGAGATTAAATGATTTTAATCTCTTCGAGTTAACTATAGTCATTTTATTTTGATTTCTTTACCTCAAATAGCACTATACACCCTAAAATGCAAGACTGAATTAGGCATATTATCATTTTCTTAAACTAATGATCAGCTCATAGGTTAAATAAGAGAATTGAATGAGATTTGAATATAAGTTAATTGTTACTGAAGGAATTTTTTTGCCTGTATCTCCGTTGTCTACAGTGCTGCACAAGGTCACCCATTTCAGCAAGCAATATTCACGAAATTAAACAAACACATTTCATCAGAATTAGACAATTAGTTAGAATATGCTTTGAGTATAATTAGTTTTTGAGCCAAACCTGCAGGCATGCCACCTGGTGCTACAAGAAGCCCAGTGGCTTCATAAGGAAGCACTGGTTCATGCTGGCTAACCAGATCATTAGCTTATTGTTTCAATAAGTCTCAGGTGAGTACTGCCTATAGGCTGAGCAATCACAAGCCCACTTTTTGAAATGAAGTTGATATTGAAGAGACAGACATTTTCTATTTTTATTACTACTATATTCTATAAGAATATAGAAACTCTTGAATGAGCAGGGTACACAAGCTTTATCTGCCATTAGAACTGGGTGAATTTCGGTTCATGTATAGTATCTGATTTGAAACACAAGATGAGGGCCTGGGAAGATGGTTAAGTGAGAAAAACAGTTTCACAGAAGTGTCAAGGCCTGAGTTTGAATTCCTGAGAATATATATATATATATATATATATATATATATATATATATATATATATTCTATGGTGAGATAAGAAGCTGAGGAATGCCTGGAATCTCATGGGCCAGCTTGTCTGGCATACATGGAGGCCAAAAAGTAAAGACTGATTCTTAAACATGATGAAAAATGAGGCGCTTAAGTTATCTCCTGGCCTCCAAATATATGCCATGGCAAATGCACATACCTGCTCTCTCTCTCTCTCTCTCTCTCTCTCTCTCTCTCTCTCTCTCTCACACACACACACACACACACACACACACACACACACACACTACACACCACACAAGGGTTAGAAAAGGGGGAGGGACATTTGGTGCTTTGAAAACAAAAGAAAATGTAGAAGGAGAAAGAAAACTTCTAGAAGAGGGGGATACTAAAGAAAATCCCTTCAGCTTTGAAGTTTTTCCTACAGAATGTGATGTGCCGAAAAGAATTTAGAGTAGGGGGAGGCATTAAAAAAAAAAAAAAAAACCTGTCCTTTTCACTCTCAAATTAAAATCTAGGGTGATGTGAGTGGCACATTTTCCTTATGCTTTGATGTAGAAACATCACAACTCCATATATGCAACAACTGGAATGATTTTATAATTTTAAGGTTCCAAAGAGTATTTCTGATTAAAGTGATTTGGTGCTAAATCTTGACTCAATATCTTCCAGAATCACATGAATGTCAAATAAAGGCTATTTTTAATGAAAGTGAATGACTTGATTTCATAAAAGTATAATGTTGTTTAATGACTGTGGGAGATTGTGTTTAAGGCAGAAAACTGACATTTTGCCTTAATCAATGCTCATATTATTAAAATCAATGAGGTCTATTTTGTAAGTCCTATTGAAAGAATGTTAAAAAAAAGACTGATCTATAAAAGTAACTCTAATTTAATTGAGATTTAACTTGATGGTAGTTTTAGTGTTCATTCAGCACACATTTACAGAATATTCCCAATGTCCTAGGCCCTGGGCAAGAATCAATGGAAAGTCCTCTTTCTTCATCTTAAGGATTTAGTGAGGAATAACTAGTTTAACATTCTACACTGGACTCAGGTACCTCTGATTATATACTATTTCTCCAGCACTTTAAAGAATTTGTTTCTACTCCATTTCAAATAAGAATTCAGCCTGAGGAAACATTGAAGGCAATTAGCCTTTCCAATTGCTAAAAATGCATATTTAATAGAAAGAAGACTAGCTTCAGATTCATGCTCACAGATTTTGGTACTGAAACTGTATGTGTGTGTATGTGTGTGTGTGTGTGTGTGTGTGTGTGTGTGTGTGTGTGTGTGTGTCTGTGTGGTTCTTTCTCTCTTTCTAGATGTATGTGTGTATGTGTCTGTGTGTGTGTATTCACATGCTTTCATTCCCAAGCCAGAGGATATCAATTGTCTTCCTTTATCATTCACTGAATAAAAAACTTACATATGTTGCTGACTAGACTGTCTCCTGCTCTATGCCTGGCTCTGCTCGTCATAGCTTCTTTACAGACATGCAAAGCCATGCCCAGCTTTCTACAGGGATGTTAGGGATCCTAACCCCTGTTCTTGTCATCAGGCAACCAGTGTTTCCATCGACTGAACCATCTTCCCTGTCTCCATTCCTTTTCAGAGTGGATACCTTTGATTCTTGTGGGGTTTTGTTGAAAAAAAAGGAGAAAAAAATTAAAATTTAAAAAATATACTATGCCTTTCTGTACTACAGAGCACGTCAAAGAAAATCTAGGTTGTGAACTTGACATACCAGGAAATAGAGAACCTCCGTAAAGAACTGCTGGGAGCAATTGCATGCTGGATTGGCAAAAGCAGGCAAGTGAGCTTCCTGGAGGCAGCATACTCCTGTTTGCACAGCTGATGAATAGCTGTATCCCTGGTCAAGGCCCCAAGTATTTTGCTTCAAAACTGTTTATTTTTGCTATACTGCCTTTCAATGCTTGTCTCACATACCTGGCATGGCGGAGACCCTCACTGCTTATTGACTGACTCTGTTGGGCAAATTTCCTGCAGATTATTTTGAAGATGTACCTTCACAGTGGTGCTTAAATGAATTGATGATTTCAAAACCCCTGATTAAGATGATTTCAAAGAATTTTTTACTTGATTCAAATAATTTTAAAACCCTTCTGCAGTGTTACAAAAACTGCTAGGAGCTCTATGAACCTCCATATGACAAGCACTTGTTTTATAACAAGACGGAAAAAAGATTGAAACAAATTTAATAATCAAGGAAACACTTTATTCTAGGTTTAGTTCAAGGATAAGGTCCAGTTGTACACTATGATAAGGAAGACCATATGAATATAGAAACAAAGAATAAATGGTTAGTTATACAAGACAAGACAGACACCTGATTCTTAGAAAAAACTTGACACAAAAAAGCTTTCATTAAACACATAATGCAGATTTTAAATAAGAATCTAAAACTTCTGCTGTGAACTCAGAATGAGCATATAGATAAAATCACTGCTTTAAATTTATTATAAACAAAATACCTAGTTAGCGATTAGGATCAATAGTCCTACTGTAAATTCCATTTTATGTAATTATTGTATCCATTTAAAAGATGTGATGTAATTTTTTTCATATATAGAGAACCTTTGTATTAGTGAGTATAAAATCGCAAGACAGAAATAAACATTTTTTTGAGGCCGCCTTCTTCATCCAAAAATGTGTCTGTCTGTTTGTCTGTGTATATATTGTATGT
>NW_026585504.1:52995369-53014304 GCF_907164565.1 Psammomys obesus | reverse complement strand
ATTGGGAGCTCCCTTGATTTGTCTATAGACTGTATGTGTGCATGTATGAGTGAGGTTTGTAAATATGTGTCTGCTTTATTTGTCAAAGGTATATGTTTTTGCATGTTTCCAAGTTATTAAGTTTAGTAAGTGATAATAAGCCCAGAGTGTTTTTTCTGCCTTTTTATTTAGGACTCTACTTTCCAGCAAGCTGCTGTTCATGCTGAGCCAATAAGTGAAAAGGAAGTAAGGGTTTTTTGTTGTTGTTAGTTTTGTTTTTTTAACAACCCCTTGTATTTATAAGCAAGAAACTGTCAGGACTGCAGCTGCTTGTATGCTTGTACTCTGAGTTAAAGAGGCTGCCTGGCTTAACTAATTAAGACCCTCTGCTGTTAAACAATAGAACTTTTTAGTCAGAGAGCTCTTTTGGTGGCAGAGAAATCAAAAGCTTGGATAGTTCAATTGATAAAGCTTCTGATCCTGAGACTGAAAGCTCAGTACTCAATTCCCTGCTACCTCTTTTTCTTTTAGAGTCTCTTATGACCAGCTGTCCCTGGGAGGTAAACTGTACATAGAATTAAACTATATAGAGAGCTAAAATACATATAGCATTAAACTGTATGTATAAAATTAAACTGTATATATAGAGAGCCCCAAATAGCAAGGCTACCAGCATAGAAACTTAATGTGTATATAGAGAGTAGCAAGGCTGCCAGCCTGAAAGATTAAGGGTTAAAGTAAAGAGAGAAACAGCATTTATCATGCTGATGGATCCACCTTGGTTCACCCTGTGTGTTGGAGCTGGTTTCTAGAAAAGAACTGTTTTTATCAGATTGGCTGGTGATGCACATGTCTCTGGAACATTTTGTTGACTGCTAATTATCTTAGTCTGTTCCTGTATTGCTATAATAAAATGTCATGATCAAAAGCAACCTGGAAAGGAAAGAGTTTACTTTCAGCTCATAGTTAATAGTCCATCATGGAGAAAAGTTAGGTTAGATCAGGAACTCAAGGCAGGAATCAGAAGGAGAGGCCATGGAGAAATGCTGCTTACTGGCTTACTTCTCATAGCTTGTTCAGCTGTTTTCTTATAGCACCTGAAACTACCTGCCATCCCAGTATGTCGGGCCCTCCCACATCAATACTTAGTAAATTAAATGCTTTTCCAAACTTGCCTACAGACAATGTGATGGAGCCATTGACTCAATTGAACTCCTCTTCCAAGATACATCAAAAAAAGAAGATTTTGTTCATAAAATATAAGGATGGACAGTTGCAGGGTCCAAGGCTTCTGAGTTGTCACCATGCCTACAAGAATGCACAAAGCCATGTGTCTGATTACTGTGTCTGTAAAAAGTGAGCATGACGGTGCAGAATTATAAACCTGACACATGAAAGGCAGAAGTAGAAGCATCAGAAATTCAGTTATCATATGCAGTTCAATTTCTTTTCATCCTATGTGATATACCCTCACTACACTTGTTAGCTGATAAGACCAGGGATAATGCTAATAGTAATTCTGCCACCCGAATGTTGTCAATTCACAGACAAATACATGGAACAAAGTTCCAAAAGAATATCCTCCTTAAGGTAAATTGCACAAGGGGCTCAAAATATTTTGCTTCTTCAATTTGAGAGTATAAATCTGACTTTTCAGAGATGTAAATGTGTCTGAAACGTGTATACATCTTCGATTTAAAAAAATTATTTTCTCTATGTGTATGTCTGCTGCAAGGAGAGAAGAGAAAGCAGAAAGGAGCATGAGCAGACACCAGAGAGCTTCCCTTCTGAGAACAGTCTCTTGAATTGAGTCGTCTGTAACCTTTACCTGCCCCTATGTGTGAAGTAAATTTTTCTCACGCCAATCCATTCCTCCCAATCTCTAGACCCACAATTCCCTGAGTATGATCCCTGGCACTGTGTAAAGGGCAAGGAAATATATGGTGATGATTCTACAGTTGATATTGTTATAGGTAAAGCTGGGGAAATGGCCCAGAGGTTAAGAGATTGATATAGGCACAGATATGAGTCACTGTTGACATATAACAAAGAATTAGACCAGGGACATGTGGTTAGAAAGAAAAATAGTTTATTAAGAAAAGGAGAACACTTCTGAAAATAAAAGTGAACTAATGATAACTCTTCTAATATATATCTTACCTGAAAAGACAGTCCACATCAGTATCCCTGTTGAAGCCCAAGTCTGAGATCATACAAAACCCAGGTTCTAATTCTGGCTTTGCGAAAAGGGAGAAAAGCCCTTGACACATTGGGTCACTCAGTTTGTGGCCTTTATTGGACATCCATATAGTGTCTTCCTTCTATGTGTCTGTGTAACACAAGCTTTTGTCACACATTCTGTTTATTACATGAAGCCCAGGTGGGGAACAGCTTCTCATATTTTTCTGTCAACTAGCTTCTGTTATATTAATCTAGATGCTGCAGTCCCCAGTCCCTGCTCTCCTGCTGCAATATGGCAGACACTTAGCTGACTACTATTCCAAGTGTAACTGTCCCCCTGGCAATGCAATATTTGAAAGAGACACTGTATCCCTCTCTTTCGCTGCCATACAGTTACACTAAAGACAAAGAAACTGGATTTCCTTTAGGAATCTCATGCTTGGAGAAGGAAAAAACTGAGGCCCCATGGCCAGCCAGATAAGCTTATCTCTACAAACAACTCATCAGATAACCTTGTAGGAGACATTGGAGATGAGCCAAAGGTGGATTGGACCACCCATTGAGCAGGACTGCTTAGTTTTATATTCTCTGTTTAAGCCTAAACCTTATGTTAATGTCCTAAAGACTTGATGCATCGGAAGAGACAGTGGACTGTTTGTTTATCTTCCCAGTGCGGACACATAATGAATAGCATTTATTGTCTGTTCACTATTATTGTGTCTTTTGTTGGCTTATTGAAGATGGGTGCTGAGGTTTACCAGTGCCCACGCTGTGACCCTAAGAACTCCAATGACAGAAGATTCAATGTCCAATCTTCTTCCTGCCTGTGCATCCCCTTCCCATTCTCACCACATACCAGTAGTTTGCTACTTACAATTCTCTCAAGATAGGTCAAAGACCCTCTGTCTGCTCCACCAGACTCCCCCTACAACTCTTTCAGACCCCACGATGGCTGCAGGTAGCCATAATATTTTGGTAATATTACCCATTATTCTTTCTGTGTCTGCTATCTCTCCTAATGAAGCTCCTCTTTGGACCTGAAGTCCTTCTCTTCTCCTTAAGGATCCCATCTTAGGGCTCCCTCCTGTCAACCATTTTTCCACAGACCAGACATTGTTTTAACTGGCAACAATTTCCCCTTCTTCCAGAAATTTTCCATTGTGAAGCAAGAACAGCTATCTAGTTTGAAATGAGAAACTCAGGCTTTTTTAAGAGACAAAAGGTAACAGTGATTAAAATTCACAACTCTTTAATGCTAAGCAGTATAACCTAACAAGTAGAGTACTGTAAGATAACAGTTACCAGCTAAATATTGAGACCTTTTGCTGTGGCTTTTTTTTTCTCTCTCTCTTCTCTCGGGCCCTGGGTTACATCCAAATTTCATTTCATTAGATCCCTAATCTTGAAACAGAAGTAGCCTTTGTGATCTATTATGAGTCACAGAACAGAAGGCCAGGGTATAATTCCAGTTTATCTCCAACACTCCCCACAGCCTGCCCTGCTGTGGGCCTTTCAGGACTTGTTCCAGCAGTGCTTAGGCTGAGAGCAAGGACAAAATCCCTTAATGCTCGCTATCCAATCTTCCCGATAAGGGGGAAAAATGGAGACAATAGCTGTCTAACAACCCATGAAGACCAGAAATTACTTCCAATCAGAAAAACATTTTCTGCTTCGAAATCCAGAGCTCAGGATTCTAATAGGTAAAACGTTTCTCACAATACCATTTCCCAGAGAGTTTTAAAAACAAAACAAGCAAACAAACAAACAAACAAACAAACAAAAAAGGAGGTTCTCTTGGTATTCATGTGCTTTCAAGCTTCTAGCCATCCAAAAATTTGAAAATTAATCTTTTCTTTATCCCCTTTTAAAAGAACAGGTCTTGGGTTCCAAGATGGCGGTGGTCAGTGTGTACCTTATCTAAGGAGTAGAAGATCAGAGACTACGAAACCGCTGAGTAAACTGGTGTCTGGATCCAAAACACCTACTTTGGTGCTTTCTGGACTAGAGAGGATACCCTGGAAGTTGGAGATGATCAGATCAAGGGCCCCTTGGCTGTCTGCCTAGTCCAGGAGTCATGAAATGTGAACCCTCTGCCCTTTCTACACACTGGTGCAAGCGCAGTTTCCCAGTTGAAGGGACCCTCTGCTCCAGCAGCCAGAGGGCTGATACCTTCCACCCCTTTCCCCACAGAAGGCAGTGTCTGTATTCCTGGGACAGCATCCTAATATCCAAACCACAGTTTTATTGGCCCCTTATAGAGACTAGATGGACAATAAAATCATACATAATCCCAGATTCAAGATAGCAGAGCCCAGACAAATCTGAGTCCCAGGAACACAGTGTCTAGAAGGCCATGTCACAGCTGCCTTTTGAGGTACTGGATCTCCCATGGCTACTACCTGAGGAGGACACTCACCCCAATTTTATCTGCCACCTGAGGCACCTATACCCCATCCTTCAATGCGTGTGAGCCCAAGCCTCACCTTCTGAAACACATACCCCAGTACACCAGCATCCCAAATGCCAGCTCCCATTCATGTGCACCTGGATATCTCTCATCCTCCTGAAAATGAACACTAATGCAGACTCCAAACTCAGAGACAAGTGGATCCTGTCTTCAGTGTGGGTTCCAGGAAAAGACAGACAAGGCTATGGAGAACCAGGTGGCTAACGGCCAGCATAAGAACACAATCAACAAAAAGCAGGACTTCATGGCTCCACCAGAACGATCCCCCCCCCCAAAAAAAAACCCAATGGATATTCTAATGCAGCTGAAACACAGGAAAATGACCATAATTCTATCCTTGTGCAGTAATTAGAGGCATATGAAGAGAAAACAAATAAATCCCTCAAAGAAATATGTGAAAATACAAGAAAATTGAAGACATCAAGGACTTCCAGGAAACCACAATCAAACAGGTGAAGGAAATGAATATAACTGTTCAAGGCCAGAAAACAGAATTAGAATCAATAAAGAAAACACAAACTGAGAAAAGCCTGGGGATTGAGAACTTAGAGAAGTGATCAGGAACCACAGAAGTAAGCATCACCAAAAGAATAAAAGAGATGGAAGAGAGAATAACAGGTGTTGGAGATACATAGAAGAACTCAATACATCTCTCAAAGAAAATATTAAAATGGAAATATTCCTGACACAAAACATCCAAGAAGTCAAGGACATCATGAAAAGATGAAACCTAATGATAATAGGAAGAGAGGAAAAAGAAGTTTCCAGGCTCCATGGCCTAGAAAAGATTTTCAAGAAAATTATAGAAGAAAATTTCTGCAACCAAAAAAATCTGGGGATCCAACGTAGGTCAAGTTTGAATGACAAGCCACTTACTTACTGAGCCATCTTTTCTTGTCCCTTAAAGCTACTGATATTAAAAACTCTGAGCTTAGTCATCATTTCAAAAGGCTGTTCTATATGCCATTACTTGAGAATGTATATTCTTGTCTATGTAGTAGGGAATAAAATGCTTGCTACATTCTACAAGCTTCAGTTATTGAAGAATAACAACTGCAAAATAAAAAAGCCCAGGACCAGATGGCTTCAGCGCAGAATTCTACCAGACCTTCAAAGAAGAGCTAACTCCAATTCTCTTCAAACTATTCCACAAAATAGAAACAGAAGGAACATTACCAAACTCATTCTATGAAGCCACAATCACCTTGGTACCTAAACCTCACAAAGACTCAACAAAGAAAGAGAATTTCAGGCCAATCTCCCTTATGAACATTGATGCAAAAATACTTAACAAAATACTTGCAAACCGGATCCAAGAACACATCAAAGATATTATCCACTATGACCAAGTAGGCTTCATCCCATGTATGCAGGGGTGGTTCAATATACGGAAATCCATCAATGTGATCCACCATATTAACAAACTGAAAGAAAAAAAAAAACACATGATAATATCCCTAGATGCTGAAAAAGCATTTGACAAAATCCAACATCCATTCATGTTTAAAGTACTGGAGAGATCAGGGATACAAGGCACATATCTAAACATAGTAAAGGCGATATACAGCAAGCCTATAGCCAACATCAAACTGAACGGAGAGAAACTTAAAGCAATCCCTCTGAAATCAGGGACAAGACAAGGCTGCCCACTGTCTCCATATCTCTTCAACATAGTGCTGGAAGTCCTTGCTAGAGCAATAAGACAGTCGAAGGAGATCAAGGGGATACAGATGGGAAAGGAAGAAGTCAAATTATCACTATTTGCAGATGATATGAGAGTATACATGAGTGACCCCAAAAACTCTACCAGGGAACTCCTACAGCTGATAAACACCTTCAGCAAAGTGGCTGGATACAAAATTAACTCAAAAAAATCAGTAGCACTCCTGTATACAAAAGACAAAAGGGCTGAGAAAGAAATTAGAGAAACAACACCATTCACAATAGCCACAAATGACATAAAGTACCTTGGCGTAACCCTAACCAAGCAAGTCAAAGACTTGTATGAAAAAAATTTCAAGTCTCTGAAGAAAGAATTAGAGGAAGATATGAGAAGATGGAAAGATCTCCCATGCTCATGGCTTGGCAGGATTAACATAGTAAAAATGGCCATCTTACAAAAAGCAATCTACAGATTCAATGCAATTCCCATCAAATTGCCAACACAATTCTTTACAGACCTGGAAAGAAAAATTCTCAACTTCGTATGGAATAACAAGAAACCGAGAATTGCTAAAACAATCCTCTACAATAAAAGATCTTCTGGAGGTATCTCCATCCCTGATCTCAAGCTGTACTATAGAGCAACAGTTATAAAAACTGCATGGTACTGGCATAGAAACAGAATGGTGGATCAATGGAATCGAACAGAAGACCCAGAAATAAACCCACACACTTACGGACACCTGATTTTTGACAAAGATGCCAAAACCATACAATGGAAAAAAGATAGCATCTTTAACAAATGGTGCTGGTCCAACTGGATGTCTACATGTAGAAAAATGAAAATAGATCCATACTTATCACCCTGCACAAAACTGAAGTCCAAGTGGATCAAAGACCACAACATAAAACCAGACACATTAAATCGGCTAGAAAAAAAAAGTGGGGAATACCCTAGAACTCATTGGTACAGGAGAAAACTTCCTGAACAGAACACCAACAGCACAGGCTCTAAGAGCAACAATCAATAAATGGGACCTCATGAAATTGAAAAGCTTCTGTAAAGCAAAGGACACCGTCATCAAAACAAAGCGACTGCCTACAGATTGGGAAAGAATCATCACCAACCCTCTATCTGACAGAGGACTCGTATCCAATATATATAAAGAACTAAACAAGCTGAAAAGCAACAGACCAAGTAATCCACTTAAAAAATGGGGAACAGAGCTAAAGAGAGAATTCTCAATAGAGGAATATCGAATGGCAGAGAAGCACTTAAAGAAATGCTCAACCTCATTAGCCATTAGGGAAATGCAAATCAAAACAACCCTGAGATTTCACCTTACACCCATCAGAATGGCCAAGATGAAAATCTCAAGGGACAACACATGCTGGAGAGGTTGTGGAGAAAGGGGAACCCTTCTCCACTGCTGGTGGGAATGTAAACTGGTACAACCACTCTGGAAATCAATCTGGTGCTTTCTCAGACAACTAGGAATAGCGCTTCCTCAAGATCCATCCATACCACTCCTAGGCATATACCCAAAAGAGGCGCAAGTACACAACAAGGACATTTGTTCAACCATGTTTGTAGCAGCTTTATTTGTAATAGCCAGAAGCTGGAAACAACCCAGATGCCCCTTAACTGAAGAATGGATGCAGAAACTGTGGTACATCTATACAATGGAGTATTACTCAGCAATGAAAAATAAGAAATCATGAAATTTGCAGGTAAATGGTGGGACCTGGAAAGGATCATCCTGAGTGAGTTGACCCAGAAGCAAAAAGACACTCACGGTATATACTCACTCATATAAACATACAATATAGAATAAACCCACTAAAAGCTGTACATCTAAACAAACTAAGCAAAAGAGAGGACCCTAACTAAAATGTTCAATCCCCATCCTGAAAGGCAAAGAGGATGTACATCAGAAGAAAACGAAAATAGGAAACAACCTCGGAACCTGCTACAGAGGGCCTCTGAAAGCCAGAAGAAAACAGGAAACAACCTTGAAACCTGCCACAGAGGGCCTCTGAAAGCTTCTGCAGTATACACTGTCAAAGCAGATGCTGAGCCTGATGGCCAACTGATGGGCAGAGTGAATGGAATTTTATCTAAGAAGTGGGAAATAATAAGAGCTGGAGGGAACGGGAACTCCACAAGCAGAGCAACAGAACAAGATAATTTGAACACAGGGAACTTCCCAGAGACTCATACTCCAACCAAGGACTATTTGTGGAGATGACCTGGAACCCCTGCACAGGTGTAGCCCATGGCAGTTCAGTGTCCAAGTGGGTTACATAGTAATGGGAAGAGGGACTGCCTCTGACATAATCTGATTGGCCTGCTCGTTGATCACTTCCCCCTGAGGGGGGAGCAGCCTTACCAGGCCACAGTAGAGGACAATGCAGCCACTTTTGATGAGAACTGATAGACTAAGATCA
Source organism: Psammomys obesus (assembly GCF_907164565.1). Lineage (NCBI taxonomy): Eukaryota > Metazoa > Chordata > Mammalia > Rodentia > Muridae > Psammomys > Psammomys obesus. The sequence goes on along the minus strand of NW_026585504.1, from coordinate 53,005,567 downwards.
GAAAGAAGAGGAGAACCTCCCCTATAAGAAGGGTTAATTTTGGCTTACAGTTTGAGGCTACCATCCTTCATTTAGGAAAGGCACTTTGGCAGGAGTGTGAGGCAGCTGGTCACATCACATCCATAGTCTAAAAGCTGACAGAGACAGATGTTGTTGCTCAGTTCACTTTCTCCTTTATTCAGTCCAGGACCCCAGCCAATGGGATAGGGCCACCCACAGGGAGGGTGGGTCTTTTCCCTCAATTATCCCAATTTAGAAATTGGTCTCCTAGATGATTTTATAACCTGTTAAAATTTGCAACAAATATTAACAATAGTAGACCAAAAAAGGACTGTTAGTGGAAACTTGAATGTTATGAGCAGAAGAGGAGTTAGTGACTGTGGGAAATTGGGAAGGAGGGTGATTCCTATGAACTAGCTGGTTGAAAGTTTATAAATGTGATAAGTAATATATCTGAAACTGAACAAAAGTCTCCTAATGGTTCTTTATTGAAAAAACAATTTCCAAGGTCAGAAAAAAATATATAGTCAGTTGTTTATATGCAGCATATGTCCTGGTCAAAACAAGTTTCTAAAATTTAGTAAATTTCTAGAGATTCCTTGAAAGCTGTAAAAAATTGAGCTCTTTTTTTTTGCAGGGAAACAATTTTCTATGGGATTTGCTAGAATTGTTTTTGTTTATAGAAATGCTGAAGTCTCTCTTACCTAAAGTCTTTTTCTTTCCGATGTGTTTTCTCCTGGGCATAAAATGTGTTCCAACAGAAGCCAGAAGAGTTATGAGACAAAGGAGTGATAAGGACACCTATGCTCTCTGAGAGGTTCTGACGAAGTTTCTATACAGAGGATCTATTAACCATGGGAGTGCAATTATACTCTTGTTTCTCTTGGTCCACGAAGAGAAATAAGTCCAGGTATCCCTTTTAATATGACTGCAGAAATGTGAGCTCTTGGGAAAAAATGGGGGATTAGTACTGGAAGAATGTGGATGTTTTTAGCAGGTGGGTTAAGAATTTCTGAATTATGAATGATGTACATATGGTAATTTCAAATTAATATTTCACACTAAATATTATGCCAACATAGGGAATGATATAACTATAAGAATATGAATTGTTACAGTAATTATAAATTAATTCAGAAATATTTGCAAGGATCCATTATACTAGTGGTTTTCAACCTGTGGGTCACAATCCCCTTGGCAATCTTCTGTCTCCAAATATATTTATATTATGATCCATAACAGTAGCAAAATTAAATTTATGAGCTAGAAAAAAATAATTTTATGACATGGGGTCACCACTACATGAAGAACTGTATTAAAGGCTGACAATGTTAGGAAGGTTGAGGTCCACTGCTTTATAACCAAGAAAAATTCACATTGGTGTTTATATAGAGAAACCAAAAAGGAGTAGGCTTAGTCACTCTTCTATTGCTTTGAAGAGACAAAATGACCAAAACAACTTACAAGTATAAAAAGAAACATTTAATTGGGTGCTTGCTCAGTTTCAGAGGGTTAGTCCACTCTCAACAAAGGACAGGTCAACAAAACAGAAATTAAACAAAGAAACAATGACTCTAAGAAAGGTCATGAATCAAATGGACCTTACAGACATCTACAGAAACTTTCACCCTAACACAAAAGAATTTACCTTGTTCTCAGCACCTCATGGAACCTTCTCCAAAATAGACCATATAGTTGGTCACAAAGCAAGCCTCAAGAGATACAAGAAGATTGAAATAATCCCTTGAATCCTCTCTGATCACCATAGACTAAAGCTGGAACTCAACAACAACAAAACTAGCAAAAAGTCCACACACACATGGAAATTTCACAACTAGATACTCAATGACAACTGAGTCAGGGAAGAAATAAAGAAAGAAATTAAAGTCTTCCTAGAATTCAATAAAAATGAAGGCACAACATACCCAAACTTATGAGACACAATGAAGGCAGTGCTAAGAGGAAAATTTATAGCACTAACTGCTTTCAAGGAGAAATTCAAAATATCTCATTCAAGCAACTTAATGGCTCTCCTAAAAGCCCTAGGAAAAGAAGAAGCAGACACACCAAATAGGAGTATACAGCTGGAAATAATTAAACTCAGGGCTGAAATCCATCAATTAGAAACAAATAAAACAATTCAAAGAATCAACCAAGAAACCAAGAGCTGGTTCTTTAAGAAAATCAACAAGACAGACAAACCCTTAGCCAAACTAACTAAAAGGCAGAGAGACACCATCCAAATCAACAAAATCAGAAATGAAAAGGGGGACATAACTACAGACACTGAGGAAATCCAAACAATCATGAGGACTTACTTCAAAAGTCTATATGCCACAAAATTTGAAAATGTATATGAAATGGACAATTTTCTTGATTGAGTCCACATAACAAAGCTGAATCAAGACAGCATAAATCATTTATATAGTACTATATCGCATAAGGAAATAAAAAACGGTCATCAAAATCTCCCTTGAAAAAATGCCCAGGGACAGGTGGTTTCAGTACAAAATTCTACCAGACTTGCATAGAAGAGCTAACATCAATACTCTTCAAACTATCCCACAAAATAGAAACAGAAGAAGCATTACCAAACTCATTCTATGAAGCCACAGTCACCTTGGTACCTAAACCTTACAAAGACCCAACAAAGAAAGAGAATTTCAGGTTAATTTCCCTTATGAACATTGATGCAAAAATATTCAACAAAATATTTTCAAACACAATAGAAGAACACATCAAAATTATCATCCCAGATATGCAGGGGTATTTCAATATAAGGAAATCCATCAATGTAATCCACCATATAAATAAACTGGAGGAGAAAAACCACATAATCATCTCCCTAGATGCCAAAAAAAAACATTTGACAAAATCCAACATCCATTTATGTTTAAAGTCTTGGAGAGACCAGGGATACAAGGCACTTACCTAAATATAGTAATGGCAATATACAGCAAGGCTATAGCCGACATCAAACTAAACTGAGAGAAATTTAAATCAATCCTACTGAAATCAGGGACAAGGCAAAGCTTCCCACTCTCTCCATTTCTCTTCAACATAGTTCTTGAAGTCCTTGCTCAAACAATAAGACAAAAGTGATCAAGGGGATAAAAATTGGAAAGAAAGAAATCCAAGTTTCACTATTTGCAGATGATATGATAATATACATGAGCAACCCCTAAAATTCTACCAGGGAACTCCTACAGCTGATAAACACCTTCAGCAACATGGCTGGACACAAAATTAACTAAAAAAAAAAAATTAGTAGCCCTCCTGTATACAAAAGACAAAAGGTCTCAGAAAGAAATTAGGGAAACAACACACTTCACAATATCAACAAAGGACATAAAAGTACCTTGGAATGACTCTAGCAAAGCAAGTAAATGACTTTTATGAAAAAAAATATCTTTCAGTCTCTGAAGAAAGAAACTGAAGAAGATAGCAGAAAATGGAAAGATCTCCCATGCTCATGGCTTGGCAGGATTAACAAAGTAAAATTGGCCAACTTTTCAAAGGCAATCTAGAGATTCAATGTGTTTCCAATCAAATTACCAACATAATTCTTTACAGACCTTGAAAAAAGTCTTCTCATCTTCATATGGAATAACCAGAAACCCAGAATCACTAAAACAACCCTCTACAATAAAAGATCTACTGGAGGTATTGCCATCTCTGATCTCAAGTTCTACTATACAACAACAGTAGTAATAACTACACCGTACTGGCATAGACACTGACTAATGGATCAATGGAATCAAATAGTAGACCCTGAAGTAAACCCACACACTTATGGACACCTGATTTTTGAGAAAGATTTCAAAATCATCCAATAAAAAAAAGATAGCATCTTCAATAAATGGTGCTAATCTAACTTGATGTCTACATGTAGAAAAATGCAGATATATCCATATTTATCACCCTGCACAAAACTAAAGTTCAAGTAGATCAAAGACCTGATCATAAAACTAGACACACTAAATATCTTAGAAGAAAAAAGTGGGGAAGAGCCTTGAACTAACTGGCACAGGAAACAACTTCCGGAACAGAATATCAACAACACAGGCTCTAAGATCAACAATCAATAAATGGGACCTCATGAAACTGAAAAGCTTCTATAAAGCAAAGGACACTGTCATCAGAATAAAACGACAACCTACAGATTGGGAAAAGATCTTCACCAACCCTGTATCTACAAAGGGCTAATATCCAGAATATATAAAAAACTCAAGAAGTTAAACAGCAACAAATAAAGTAATCCAATTAAAAATAGGGTACAGAGCTAAACAGAGAATTCTCGACAGGAATATCGAATGGCAGATAAACACCTAAAGACCTAAACACTTAAATGCTCAACATCCTTAGTCATCAGGGAAATGCAAATCAAAATGACCCTGAGATTTCATCTTACACCCAACAGAATGGCTAAGATCAAAACTCAAGTGACAACACATGTTGGAGAGGATGTAGAGAAAGCAGAACCCTCTTCCATCGCTGCTGGGAATTTAAACTTGTACAACTACTTTGGAAATCAATCTGGCACTTTCTCAGACAATTAGGTATTGTGCTACCTCAAGACCTAGCTATATCCAAAAGATGCTCAAGTATCTAACAAGTACATTTTCTCAACCATGTTTGTAGCAGCTTTATTTGTAATAGCCAGAAGCTAGAAACAACCGCGATGCTCCTCAGTTGAAGAACAGATACAGAAATTATGGTACATTTATACAGTGGAATACTACTCAGCAATTAAAAACAAGGAAATCATGAAATTTGCAAGCAAATGGTGGGACTTAGAAAAGATCATCCTGAGTGATGTATCCCAGAATCAGAAAGACACACATGGTATATACTAACTTATAGGTGGATATTAGACATACAATACAGGATAATCATATTAAAAATCTATACACCTGTGGGTTACATAGTAATGGGAAGAGGGACTGCCTCTGACATAATCTGATTGGCCTGCTCTTTGATCACCTCATCCTGAGTGGGGAGCAGCCTTACCAGGCCACAGAAGATGACAATGCAGACACTCCTGATGTGATTTGATAGACTAAGATCAGAAGGAAGGAGAAGAGGACCTCCTCTTTTAGTGGAATTGGGGAGGCACATGTGTGAAGAAGTGGGAGGAAGGATGGGACAGGGAGGGGAGGAGTGAGGGCCTTATGGGGGGGATACAAAATGAATAAAGTGTAATTAATAAAAAATTTAAAAAAAAATAAAAAAGAAAAAAATCTATACACCTAAAGAAGCTAATCAAGAAGGAGGAATCTGGGTAAGATACTCAATCCTCATTCAGAAAGGTAAAGAAGATGGACATCAGAAGAGGGGGGAAAACAGTGAACAGGACAGGAGCTTACCACAGAGGGCCTCTGAAAAACTCTACCTTGTCAAGTATGAAAGCAGAGGCTGAGACTCATAGCCAAACTTTGGGCAGAGTGCAGGGAATCTTATAAAAGAAGGGGGAGGTAAAAAGTCCTGGAGGGGATAGGAACTCCACAAGGAAAGCAACATTACCAAAAAAATCTGGGCCCAGGGGTCTTTCCTGAGACTGATACTCCAACCAAAGACCATGAATGGAGATAACCTAGAACCCCTGCACAGATGTAGGCCATGGAAGCTCAGTGTCCAAATGGGTCCTCTAGTAATGGGAAAAGGGACTGCCTATGACATGAACTGATTTGCCTACTCTTTATCTCCTCCCCCTCAGGGGTCTACAGCCTTGCCAGGCCACAGAGGAAGATAATGGATCCAGTCCTATGAGACTTGATACACTAGGATCAGATGGAAGGGGAGGAGGACCTTCCCTGTCAGTGGATTGGTGGAGGGGTATGGGTGGAGAAGGGGGAGGGAGGGTAGGATTGGGAGAGGAAGAGGAAGGGTTCTATAGGTGGGATTATTATCTTCCCTCTTCAGTGAAACCTTTGTCAAATATATGTCCAGAGGTATATTTTGTTGACTGGATTTAGAGTTACCATAAAAACATATCTCTGGGCATGTATCTGATGGAATTTGCGAACAGTTTTCACATTCCATGACATGGGTCTTGAATCAAGAAAAAAAAAAAAAAGAAGTCTCAGATTTCATGAAAAGCTGGGAAAACAGCCCAGTTGGTAAAGCTTTGCCATAAAAGCATTAGGACAGGACATCATACCTGTGGAAATGGCGGATAAGTGTGTAGTCCCATCTGTAATTTCAGCATGTGGGAGGTGGAGACAGGAGATCCTCAAAGATCTTAGAGATCCTTAGCGATACTGGCAGCAGGACTAATCGAACTGATGAACTCTGGGATTAAATGAGATATTCTGCTAGAGTCTATACAGTAGAGTGTGATCAAGGAAGGCACTCAATAGATTACGCCTTCTACATGCATGCTCACACATGTGGACCTACCTTCATTTGGATATGTATACGGATGCACACACTTGACACAGACAGACTCTGACCAAAAAATACAGAGTTAGTGATCTGTGTACCAAAATTCTTTTGTTTCTATTTCCTGACTGGATGCAATGTGGCCAGCCACCTCAGGCTGCTGTAACCATGATTTCCTCATGGACCATGAGGACGATGGACCATGCACTCAAGCTATAAGCCAAAAATGCTCCATCCCTTAAGTTGCTTTGTAAGATATGTTGTTATCATAGCGCCGAAGAAAGTAACTTGTGCAGTCTCTGTATTTAGATGTCTCTTGTTTATGATGGCCCTTCTATGATAGTTTCCTCTAACATACTAAAAAAGCTGGGTACTGGTTTGTGGGTGTATACACGAGGTCCTGGCCTGTAACGCTTAGATCTCGACTCAGCTCATCTATATTAGAGCATAGAGGACTGTCATTACCTTACCCAATCATTATCAAATAAGGGAAGTTATCAAATAAGGGAATGGGCACATTGAAGTACATGGGTCACAGGAGGAAGTGATCATAATTTCTCCCAAATCGATTTTGATTGCTCTTTCAAAATGAAGGCCATGGGAGGGGAGATACCTTATGTGGTGAAGAATTTGATACATAATTGAGAGGACCTGTGTTTGTGCCACAGCATCTGTGTAAAGAAAGCTGGGCATGGTAACATGTGCTTTTAATCCCTGTACTGGGAGCTGGAGAGGGGAATTCTGGGATTTGCCCCTAATTATTGGCCTTCAGAATGTCTCTGTCTTAAAACGCAGGTGCAGTACACAGAAAAGGAAGAGCACCAAAAGTTTTCTTTCTCCGGCTTATATAAACAACTTACAGACTGATTTTTATGCCCTTACTAAATTGCCTTAAATTGTAATAACTAATACAAAATCATGTACCTTTTCCCACTTCAATAAAGATCACATACGCCTGGAAGTACTGAATTTCCTGCTGAAGATGAGCAATGTATTAAAGCTTTTCTTGCTGTGGGCAAGGTCCTGGGCATCCTGCTCTCATCTGAAATGAAGGTAACATGGAGAGCTTGCCAAGTATTATCTAGATATGGGGACAAGCAGCACATGGTGTCTGGGGAGTGCTTGAGTGCCTTTGCTTCCAGCTCAATTACATTGTGAGTGAGCCAATTGTTTGGAAGATGTAAAATGTTTCCGGGTGGATTTCTCATCTTGACAAACTTTTCTACTAACTACCAGGGACGACTGAGCTCTTTAGCAGTTGAAGGGAGCAGGTATTAAGGATGAGAAGTTGGGATGCTAATGGCCTCAGCTCTTGCATTGCTCTCCATGGCAGTGAAATGATTCACCGTCTCTGCCCAGCCCCTACATCTCAGGACACCCTGGCCTGGTTATGAATATTTTCTGTGACCACTCTTCTCTGCCTCACATTTCCTCTTTAATTCACCTAACATTTCTGAATGAAGACATTTAACTGCTTTTCTTATCACTGTCCTGTGAGCTCATGTCAGTTTTCAACACTTGCTGGAGCCTCCAAGAACCCCAATTAAATGTCATCACCAGAATTTGGGTTCAGAGAGATGTCTTAAAGGTGTGTTTTCCAGAACTCATTCAGCAACACCCCTCAGCACCAATATATGGTATGAGAAACATATAAACATCTCCAATTTCTTCCTGGGACCATCAAATGTACCAGTAAAGACAGACTCTCAGTGACCTAGTCACAGTATAGAAAACTGAGTTCAAAGTAGAATGTGAGAAAATGACTGAATGTAATTGAACCAGTTGCCAAAAAGATGTAATGCTGAGTATGCCTTTACTGCTTCCTGATTCTCACCATGTCTTATGAGGTTGGTAGGGTTTGGATTGACAATTATCATCCCTTTTTTCTGGAGAGGGAAACCAAAGTTTAGGTTGCATGACTTAAAATTCTCTAGTTTTTAGTTCTAGTTTTAAATTCATTAACTTAAAATTCTCTAGTTCTTATTGATTGTCAGGTATATAGCTAAACATTGAAGATACAGAGATGAAAATGTCCATGCTGTCCTTGATGTGCTCATGTTTACTGTTAGACATAGAAGTTTGCTTAGTCACTGGATCTAGGAGAAATAACACTCCATCCTCTATCTCATCAATGGGCTCTCTTTTGAGACCTTGTTTTGTGTAGGCTAGGACTTTTCTTTACTTAACTGAGTATATTTATGTATTTATTCACACTACATCCCAATCACAGTCCCCTCCCTTCGCTCCTACTGGTCCCACTCTCCCATCCTCTTCTCCCTTTCTCTCATCCCTAACTTTTCAGAAAAAGAAAACCCTCTTCCTACGAACCTGCCCCAGCATATCAAGTCACTTTAAGACTAAATGCATCCTCTTCCACTGATGCCAGACAGGGAAGCTCACCTAACAGGAAAGTAATCCAATATCGGGCAACAGAGTTCATGCCAGAGACATCCACTGACTTGTTAGGGTACACACATGAAGACAAAGCTGTCCATTAGTTACAAATGTGTAGAGGGCCCAGAGGCTAGGACTTTCTTAAATGTAAATGATTTTTCTTAAAACCCTCTCTCTATCTCCCCTTCTAAGTGACATTCATGCATCCTCTCTTGGATGCTCTGTATCACAGGACCGAAGAGAGGCTGAATACAGAGAATAATGTAGGAGAGGGGGTGCAGAGAGTTAAGAGGGTAAAGATCAGACTTGGGGAGAATGAGGGTGAGAAGAGAGAAAGCCTGTAGACAAAAAAGAAATTGAGGGTGGGGTTATCTCTGTGACAAGCTGGAGGCCTAAGTCATGTAAGGCTCCTAGGAGGATATGAGGGAGACTCAAGCAGAGACTCCTAAAAGCGGAGGCCATAGGGACTGAAGAGGACACCCACTAACTAGACTAGTCTACTAACAACGGAAGGTGAACACCAACCTACCCACAAGAATTTTGAACCAAAACTTACCCTGCCTACAAGATATACAGGGTTAAGTTATAGCAGATAGAGCAGAGATTGAGGGAATGCCCAACCAATGCCTGGCCCAACCAAAGACCCACCATACCAGAGAGTGTCAACCCCTGACCCTATGAAGGATACTCTGCTAAACTCGCAGACAGGAAACTGACAGTGTTTGCCTCTGAGCAGCACTACCCAGCAGTGCCTCAAAACTGATGGTGAGACTCACAGTCAAATATTGAGTGATGCATAGGGAGTCTTTTGGAAAAGTGGGAGGAAAGACAAAAGGATCTGGAGGTTACAGGAGGTCCATAAGAAGACCTACAGAGCCAACTAACCTGGGCCCAGAAGGGTTTGCTGAGACTGAGGCATCAACCAAAATCCATGTATGAACTGGACCCAAGTCCCCTACAAAGATTTACCAGATGGGCAGCTTAGGACTCATGTGAGTTAGGATGGAGACTGTAGACATGTATGCACTTGCCAGCTTTTTGATCACATTCCTCTGGCATGATTGTCTTTCCAGGCCACAGTGGGAGAGGACATGCTCAGTACTGATGCAAATTGATGAGCTGGGCTGGATAGGAAAGGGAGCTCTCTTTTTCTGAGGAAATGAGAAGGGAGGTGGGGAAGGAGGAGGACTGGGAGGGGAGGGGAAATGGGGCTACAATAAGGATGTAAAGTGAATTAAAGAAAAAAAATTCCTTCTATTTTTCCATTTTACCATATTAATTAAAATAGTTTTTCATTTATTATATTCATTATGTTTTATGTTCCATATAGTACATTCTTCATTGTTATAATAAATATCATTCCATAATCTAAAAATGTCAGTCTCTGTCTGTCTGTCTGTCTGTCTGTCTCTCTCTCCCTCTC
>NW_026585504.1:52960811-52995269 GCF_907164565.1 Psammomys obesus | reverse complement strand
GAGAGGGAGAGAGAGACAGACAGACAGACAGACAGACAGAGACTGACATTTTTAGATTATGGAATGATATTTATTATAACAATGAAGAATGTACTATATGGAACATAAAACATAATGAATATAATAAATGAAAAACTATTTTAATTAATATGGTAAAATGGAAAAATAGAAGGAATTTTTTTTCTTTAATTCACTTTACATCCTTATTGTAGCCCCATTTCCCCTCCCCTCCCAGTCCTCCTCCTTCCCCACCTCCCTTCTCATTTCCTCAGAAAAAGAGAGCTCCCTTTCCTATCCAGCCCAGCTCATCAATTTGCATCAGTACTGAGCATGTCCTCTCCCACTGTGGCCTGGAAAGACAATCATGCCAGAGGAATGTGATCAAAAAGCTGGCAAGTGCATACATGTCTACAGTCTCCATCCTAACTCACATGAGTCCTAAGCTGCCCATCTGGTAAATCTTTGTAGGGGACTTGGGTCCAGTTCATACATGGATTTTGGTTGATGCCTCAGTCTCAGCAAACCCTTCTGGGCCCAGGTTAGTTGGCTCTGTAGGTCTTCTTATGGACCTCCTGTAACCTCCAGATCCTTTTGTCTTTCCTCCCACTTTTCCAAAAGACTCCCTATGCATCACTCAATATTTGACTGTGAGTCTCACCATCAGTTTTGAGGCACTGCTGGGTAGTGCTGCTCAGAGGCAAACACTGTCAGTTTCCTGTCTGCGAGTTTAGCAGAGTATCCTTCATAGGGTCAGGGGTTGACACTCTCTGGTATGGTGGGTCTTTGGTTGGGCCAGGCATTGGTTGGGCATTCCCTCAATCTCTGCTCTATCTGCTATAACTTAACCCTGTATATCTTGTAGGCAGGGTAAGTTTTGGTTCAAAATTCTTGTGGGTAGGTTGGTGTTCACCTTCCGTTGTTAGTAGACTAGTCTAGTTAGTGGGTGTCCTCTTCAGTCCCTATGGCCTCCGCTTTTAGGAGTCTCTGCTTGAGTCTCCCTCATATCCTCCTAGGAGCCTTACATGACTTAGGCCTCCAGCTTGTCACAGAGATAACCCCACCCTCAATTTCTTTTTTGTCTACAGGCTTTCTCTCTTCTCACCCTCATTCTCCCCAAGTCTGATCTTTACCCTCTTAACTCTCTGCACCCCCTCTCCTACATTATTCTCTGTATTCAGCCTCTCTTCGGTCCTGTGATACAGAGCATCCAAGAGAGGATGCATGAATGTCACTTAGAAGGGGAGATAGAGAGAGGGTTTTAAGAAAAATCATTTACATTTAAGAAAGTCCTAGCCTCTGGGCCCTCTACACATTTGTAACTAATGGACAGCTTTGTCTTCATGTGTGTACCCTAACAAGTCAGTGGATGTCTCTGGCATGAACTCTGTTGCCCGATATTGGATTACTTTCCTGTTAGGTGAGCTTCCCTGTCTGGCATCAGTGGAAGAGGATGCATTTAGTCTTAAAGTGACTTGATATGCTGGGGCAGGTTCGTAGGAAGAGGGTTTTCTTTTTCTGAAAAGTTAGGGATGAGAGAAAGGGAGAAGAGGATGGGAGAGTGGGACCAGTAGGAGCGAAGGGAGGGGACTGTGATTGGGATGTAGTGTGAATAAATACATAAATATACTCAGTTAAGTAAAGAAAAGTCCTAGCCTACACAAAACAAGGTCTCAAAAGAGAGCCCATTGATGAGATAGAGGATGGAGTGTTATTTCTCCTAGATCCAGTGACTAAGCAAACTTCTATGTCTAACAGTAAACATGAGCACATCAAGGACAGCATGGACATTTTCATCTCTGTATCTTCAATGTTTAGCTATATACCTGACAATCAATAAGAACTAGAGAATTTTAAGTTAATGAATTTAAAACTAGAACTAAAAACTAGAGAATTTTAAGTCATGCAACCTAAACTTTGGTTTCCCTCTCCAGAAAAAAGGGATGATAATTGTCAATCCAAACCCTACCAACCTCATAAGACATGGTGAGAATCAGGAAGCAGTAAAGGCATACTCAGCATTACATCTTTTTGGCAACTGGTTCAATTACATTCAGTCATTTTCTCACATTCTACTTTGAACTCAGTTTTCTATACTGTGACTAGGTCACTGAGAGTCTGTCTTTACTGGTACATTTGATGGTCCCAGGAAGAAATTGGAGATGTTTATATGTTTCTCATACCATATATTGGTGCTGAGGGGTGTTGCTGAATGAGTTCTGGAAAACACACCTTTAAGACATCTCTCTGAACCCAAATTCTGGTGATGACATTTAATTGGGGTTCTTGGAGGCTCCAGCAAGTGTTGAAAACTGACATGAGCTCACAGGACAGTGATAAGAAAAGCAGTTAAATGTCTTCATTCAGAAATGTTAGGTGAATTAAAGAGGAAATGTGAGGCAGAGAAGAGTGGTCACAGAAAATATTCATAACCAGGCCAGGGTGTCCTGAGATGTAGGGGCTGGGCAGAGACGGTGAATCATTTCACTGCCATGGAGAGCAATGCAAGAGCTGAGGCCATTAGCATCCCAACTTCTCATCCTTAATACCTGCTCCCTTCAACTGCTAAAGAGCTCAGTCGTCCCTGGTAGTTAGTAGAAAAGTTTGTCAAGATGAGAAATCCACCCGGAAACATTTTACATCTTCCAAACAATTGGCTCACTCACAATGTAATTGAGCTGGAAGCAAAGGCACTCAAGCACTCCCCAGACACCATGTGCTGCTTGTCCCCATATCTAGATAATACTTGGCAAGCTCTCCATGTTACCTTCATTTCAGATGAGAGCAGGATGCCCAGGACCTTGCCCACAGCAAGAAAAGCTTTAATACATTGCTCATCTTCAGCAGGAAATTCAGTACTTCCAGGCGTATGTGATCTTTATTGAAGTGGGAAAAGGTACATGATTTTGTATTAGTTATTACAATTTAAGGCAATTTAGTAAGGGCATAAAAATCAGTCTGTAAGTTGTTTATATAAGCCGGAGAAAGAAAACTTTTGGTGCTCTTCCTTTTCTGTGTACTGCACCTGCGTTTTAAGACAGAGACATTCTGAAGGCCAATAATTAGGGGCAAATCCCAGAATTCCCCTCTCCAGCTCCCAGTACAGGGATTAAAAGCACATGTTACCATGCCCAGCTTTCTTTACACAGATGCTGTGGCACAAACACAGGTCCTCTCAATTATGTATCAAATTCTTCACCACATAAGGTATCTCCCCTCCCATGGCCTTCATTTTGAAAGAGCAATCAAAATCGATTTGGGAGAAATTATGATCACTTCCTCCTGTGACCCATGTACTTCAATGTGCCCATTCCCTTATTTGATAACTTCCCTTATTTGATAATGATTGGGTAAGGTAATGACAGTCCTCTATGCTCTAATATAGATGAGCTGAGTCGAGATCTAAGCGTTACAGGCCAGGACCTCGTGTATACACCCACAAACCAGTACCCAGCTTTTTTAGTATGTTAGAGGAAACTATCATAGAAGGGCCATCATAAACAAGAGACATCTAAATACAGAGACTGCACAAGTTACTTTCTTCGGCGCTATGATAACAACATATCTTACAAAGCAACTTAAGGGATGGAGCATTTTTGGCTTATAGCTTGAGTGCATGGTCCATCGTCCTCATGGTCCATGAGGAAATCATGGTTACAGCAGCCTGAGGTGGCTGGCCACATTGCATCCAGTCAGGAAATAGAAACAAAAGAATTTTGGTACACAGATCACTAACTCTGTATTTTTTGGTCAGAGTCTGTCTGTGTCAAGTGTGTGCATCCGTATACATATCCAAATGAAGGTAGGTCCACATGTGTGAGCATGCATGTAGAAGGCGTAATCTATTGAGTGCCTTCCTTGATCACACTCTACTGTATAGACTCTAGCAGAATATCTCATTTAATCCCAGAGTTCATCAGTTCGATTAGTCCTGCTGCCAGTATCGCTAAGGATCTCTAAGATCTTTGAGGATCTCCTGTCTCCACCTCCCACATGCTGAAATTACAGATGGGACTACACACTTATCCGCCATTTCCACAGGTATGATGTCCTGTCCTAATGCTTTTATGGCAAAGCTTTACCAACTGGGCTGTTTTCCCAGCTTTTCATGAAATCTGAGACTTCTTTTTTTTTTTTTTCTTGATTCAAGACCCATGTCATGGAATGTGAAAACTGTTCGCAAATTCCATCAGATACATGCCCAGAGATATGTTTTTATGGTAACTCTAAATCCAGTCAACAAAATATACCTCTGGACATATATTTGACAAAGGTTTCACTGAAGAGGGAAGATAATAATCCCACCTATAGAACCCTTCCTCTTCCTCTCCCAATCCTACCCTCCCTCCCCCTTCTCCACCCATACCCCTCCACCAATCCACTGACAGGGAAGGTCCTCCTCCCCTTCCATCTGATCCTAGTGTATCAAGTCTCATAGGACTGGATCCATTATCTTCCTCTGTGGCCTGGCAAGGCTGTAGACCCCTGAGGGGGAGGAGATAAAGAGTAGGCAAATCAGTTCATGTCATAGGCAGTCCCTTTTCCCATTACTAGAGGACCCATTTGGACACTGAGCTTCCATGGCCTACATCTGTGCAGGGGTTCTAGGTTATCTCCATTCATGGTCTTTGGTTGGAGTATCAGTCTCAGGAAAGACCCCTGGGCCCAGATTTTTTTGGTAATGTTGCTTTCCTTGTGGAGTTCCTATCCCCTCCAGGACTTTTTACCTCCCCCTTCTTTTATAAGATTCCCTGCACTCTGCCCAAAGTTTGGCTATGAGTCTCAGCCTCTGCTTTCATACTTGACAAGGTAGAGTTTTTCAGAGGCCCTCTGTGGTAAGCTCCTGTCCTGTTCACTGTTTTCCCCCCTCTTCTGATGTCCATCTTCTTTACCTTTCTGAATGAGGATTGAGTATCTTACCCAGATTCCTCCTTCTTGATTAGCTTCTTTAGGTGTATAGATTTTTTTCTTTTTTATTTTTTTTTAAATTTTTTATTAATTACACTTTATTCATTTTGTATCCCCCCCATAAGGCCCTCACTCCTCCCCTCCCTGTCCCATCCTTCCTCCCACTTCTTCACACATGTGCCTCCCCAATTCCACTAAAAGAGGAGGTCCTCTTCTCCTTCCTTCTGATCTTAGTCTATCAAATCACATCAGGAGTGTCTGCATTGTCATCTTCTGTGGCCTGGTAAGGCTGCTCCCCACTCAGGATGAGGTGATCAAAGAGCAGGCCAATCAGATTATGTCAGAGGCAGTCCCTCTTCCCATTACTATGTAACCCACAGGTGTATAGATTTTTAATATGATTATCCTGTATTGTATGTCTAATATCCACCTATAAGTTAGTATATACCATGTGTGTCTTTCTGATTCTGGGATACATCACTCAGGATGATCTTTTCTAAGTCCCACCATTTGCTTGCAAATTTCATGATTTCCTTGTTTTTAATTGCTGAGTAGTATTCCACTGTATAAATGTACCATAATTTCTGTATCTGTTCTTCAACTGAGGAGCATCGCGGTTGTTTCTAGCTTCTGGCTATTACAAATAAAGCTGCTACAAACATGGTTGAGAAAATGTACTTGTTAGATACTTGAGCATCTTTTGGATATAGCTAGGTCTTGAGGTAGCACAATACCTAATTGTCTGAGAAAGTGCCAGATTGATTTCCAAAGTAGTTGTACAAGTTTAAATTCCCAGCAGCGATGGAAGAGGGTTCTGCTTTCTCTACATCCTCTCCAACATGTGTTGTCACTTGAGTTTTGATCTTAGCCATTCTGTTGGGTGTAAGATGAAATCTCAGGGTCATTTTGATTTGCATTTCCCTGATGACTAAGGATGTTGAGCATTTAAGTGTTTAGGTCTTTAGGTGTTTATCTGCCATTCGATATTCCTGTCGAGAATTCTCTGTTTAGCTCTGTACCCTATTTTTAATTGGATTACTTTATTTGTTGCTGTTTAACTTCTTGAGTTTTTTATATATTCTGGATATTAGCCCTTTGTAGATACAGGGTTGGTGAAGATCTTTTCCCAATCTGTAGGTTGTCGTTTTATTCTGATGACAGTGTCCTTTGCTTTATAGAAGCTTTTCAGTTTCATGAGGTCCCATTTATTG
The DNA here is from genome assembly GCF_907164565.1 of Psammomys obesus. NCBI lineage: Eukaryota > Metazoa > Chordata > Mammalia > Rodentia > Muridae > Psammomys > Psammomys obesus. The sequence continues at coordinate 52,989,153 of NW_026585504.1, read as the reverse complement.
ATTGTTGATCTTAGAGCCTGTGTTGTTGATATTCTGTTCCGGAAGTTGTTTCCTGTGCCAGTTAGTTCAAGGCTCTTCCCCACTTTTTTCTTCTAAGATATTTAGTGTGTCTAGTTTTATGATCAGGTCTTTGATCTACTTGAACTTTAGTTTTGTGCAGGGTGATAAATATGGATATATCTGCATTTTTCTACATGTAGACATCAAGTTAGATTAGCACCATTTATTGAAGATGCTATCTTTTTTTTATTGGATGATTTTGAAATCTTTCTCAAAAATCAGGTGTCCATAAGTGTGTGGGTTTACTTCAGGGTCTACTATTTGATTCCATTGATCCATTAGTCAGTGTCTATGCCAGTACGGTGTAGTTATTACTACTGTTGTTGTATAGTAGAACTTGAGATCAGAGATGGCAATACCTCCAGTAGATCTTTTATTGTAGAGGGTTGTTTTAGTGATTCTGGGTTTCTGGTTATTCCATATGAAGATGAGAAGACTTTTTTCAAGGTCTGTAAAGAATTATGTTGGTAATTTGATTGGAAACACATTGAATCTCTAGATTGCCTTTGAAAAGTTGGCCAATTTTACTTTGTTAATCCTGCCAAGCCATGAGCATGGGAGATCTTTCCATTTTCTGCTATCTTCTTCAGTTTCTTTCTTCAGAGACTGAAAGATATTTTTTTTCATAAAAGTCATTTACTTGCTTTGCTAGAGTCATTCCAAGGTACTTTTATGTCCTTTGTTGATATTGTGAAGTGTGTTGTTTCCCTAATTTCTTTCTGAGACCTTTTGTCTTTTGTATACAGGAGGGCTACTAATTTTTTTTTTTTAGTTAATTTTGTGTCCAGCCATGTTGCTGAAGGTGTTTATCAGCTGTAGGAGTTCCCTGGTAGAATTTTAGGGGTTGCTCATGTATATTATCATATCATCTGCAAATAGTGAAACTTGGATTTCTTTCTTTCCAATTTTTATCCCCTTGATCACTTTTGTCTTATTGTTTGAGCAAGGACTTCAAGAACTATGTTGAAGAGAAATGGAGAGAGTGGGAAGCTTTGCCTTGTCCCTGATTTCAGTAGGATTGATTTAAATTTCTCTCAGTTTAGTTTGATGTCGGCTATAGCCTTGCTGTATATTGCCATTACTATATTTAGGTAAGTGCCTTGTATCCCTGGTCTCTCCAAGACTTTAAACATAAATGGATGTTGGATTTTGTCAAATGTTTTTTTTTGGCATCTAGGGAGATGATTATGTGGTTTTTCTCCTCCAGTTTATTTATATGGTGGATTACATTGATGGATTTCCTTATATTGAAATACCCCTGCATATCTGGGATGATAATTTTGATGTGTTCTTCTATTGTGTTTGAAAATATTTTGTTGAATATTTTTGCATCAATGTTCATAAGGGAAATTAACCTGAAATTCTCTTTCTTTGTTGGGTCTTTGTAAGGTTTAGGTACCAAGGTGACTGTGGCTTCATAGAATGAGTTTGGTAATGCTTCTTCTGTTTCTATTTTGTGGGATAGTTTGAAGAGTATTGATGTTAGCTCTTCTATGCAAGTCTGGTAGAATTTTGTACTGAAACCACCTGTCCCTGGGCATTTTTTCAAGGGAGATTTTGATGACCGTTTTTTATTTCCTTATGCGATATAGTACTATATAAATGATTTATGCTGTCTTGATTCAGCTTTGTTATGTGGACTCAATCAAGAAAATTGTCCATTTCATATACATTTTCAAATTTTGTGGCATATAGACTTTTGAAGTAAGTCCTCATGATTGTTTGGATTTCCTCAGTGTCTGTAGTTATGTCCCCCTTTTCATTTCTGATTTTGTTGATTTGGATGGTGTCTCTCTGCCTTTTAGTTAGTTTGGCTAAGGGTTTGTCTGTCTTGTTGATTTTCTTAAAGAACCAGCTCTTGGTTTCTTGGTTGATTCTTTGAATTGTTTTATTTGTTTCTAATTGATGGATTTCAGCCCTGAGTTTAATTATTTCCAGCTGTATACTCCTATTTGGTGTGTCTGCTTCTTCTTTTCCTAGGGCTTTTAGGAGAGCCATTAAGTTGCTTGAATGAGATATTTTGAATTTCTCCTTGAAAGCAGTTAGTGCTATAAATTTTCCTCTTAGCACTGCCTTCATTGTGTCTCATAAGTTTGGGTATGTTGTGCCTTCATTTTTATTGAATTCTAGGAAGACTTTAATTTCTTTCTTTATTTCTTCCCTGACTCAGTTGTCATTGAGTATCTAGTTGTGAAATTTCCATGTGTGTGTGGACTTTTTGCTAGTTTTGTTGTTGTTGAGTTCCAGCTTTAGTCTATGGTGATCAGAGAGGATTCAAGGGATTATTTCAATCTTCTTGTATCTCTTGAGGCTTGCTTTGTGACCAACTATATGGTCTATTTTGGAGAAGGTTCCATGAGGTGCTGAGAACAAGGTAAATTCTTTTGTGTTAGGGTGAAAGTTTCTGTAGATGTCTGTAAGGTCCATTTGATTCATGACCTTTCTTAGAGTCATTGTTTCTTTGTTTAATTTCTGTTTTGTTGACCTGTCCTTTGTTGAGAGTGGACTAACCCTCTGAAACTGAGCAAGCACCCAATTAAATGTTTCTTTTTATACTTGTAAGTTGTTTTGGTCATTTTGTCTCTTCAAAGCAATAGAAGAGTGACTAAGCCTACTCCTTTTTGGTTTCTCTATATAAACACCAATGTGAATTTTTCTTGGTTATAAAGCAGTGGACCTCAACCTTCCTAACATTGTCAGCCTTTAATACAGTTCTTCATGTAGTGGTGACCCCATGTCATAAAATTATTTTTTTCTAGCTCATAAATTTAATTTTGCTACTGTTATGGATCATAATATAAATATATTTGGAGACAGAAGATTGCCAAGGGGATTGTGACCCACAGGTTGAAAACCACTAGTATAATGGATCCTTGCAAATATTTCTGAATTAATTTATAATTACTGTAACAATTCATATTCTTATAGTTATATCATTCCCTATGTTGGCATAATATTTAGTGTGAAATATTAATTTGAAATTACCATATGTACATCATTCATAATTCAGAAATTCTTAACCCACCTGCTAAAAACATCCACATTCTTCCAGTACTAATCCCCCATTTTTTCCCAAGAGCTCACATTTCTGCAGTCATATTAAAAGGGATACCTGGACTTATTTCTCTTCGTGGACCAAGAGAAACAAGAGTATAATTGCACTCCCATGGTTAATAGATCCTCTGTATAGAAACTTCGTCAGAACCTCTCAGAGAGCATAGGTGTCCTTATCACTCCTTTGTCTCATAACTCTTCTGGCTTCTGTTGGAACACATTTTATGCCCAGGAGAAAACACATCGGAAAGAAAAAGACTTTAGGTAAGAGAGACTTCAGCATTTCTATAAACAAAAACAATTCTAGCAAATCCCATAGAAAATTGTTTCCCTGCAAAAAAAAAGAGCTCAATTTTTTACAGCTTTCAAGGAATCTCTAGAAATTTACTAAATTTTAGAAACTTGTTTTGACCAGGACATATGCTGCATATAAACAACTGACTATATATTTTTTTCTGACCTTGGAAATTGTTTTTTCAATAAAGAACCATTAGGAGACTTTTGTTCAGTTTCAGATATATTACTTATCACATTTATAAACTTTCAACCAGCTAGTTCATAGGAATCACCCTCCTTCCCAATTTCCCACAGTCACTAACTCCTCTTCTGCTCATAACATTCAAGTTTCCACTAACAGTCCTTTTTTGGTCTACTATTGTTAATATTTGTTGCAAATTTTAACAGGTTATAAAATCATCTAGGAGACCAATTTCTAAATTGGGATAATTGAGGGAAAAGACCCACCCTCCCTGTGGGTGGCCCTATCCCATTGGCTGGGGTCCTGGACTGAATAAAGGAGAAAGTGAACTGAGCAACAACATCTGTCTCTGTCAGCTTTTAGACTATGGATGTGATGTGACCAGCTGCCTCACACTCCTGCCAAAGTGCCTTTCCTAAATGAAGGATGGTAGCCTCAAACTGTAAGCCAAAATTAACCCTTCTTATAGGGGAGGTTCTCCTCTTCTTTCTGATCTTAGTCTATCAGTTCTCATCAAAAGTGGCTGCATTGTCCTCTACTGTGGCCTTGGGGAGTGGCATGCATGCAGAAAGGGGAGGAAGGGTGGGATCAGGAGGGGAGGAGGGAGGGGCTTATGGGGAGATACAAAATGAATAAAATGTAATTAAAAAAAAAACTAAAAAAAAATAACCCTTCTTTCCTTAACTTTATTTCATTATGATTTTGTCTCAACAAGGAGACAATGATTAGTGCTGTGCTAAAGGGTTATACCTAAGTGCAAATCTTTCTACAACTGGTTCTAAGTAGCTCCTATAGCACATGGGAAGAGGACAGAAACTTCATCCCATGGACCCTTTTTCCCTGCCTGGTTTCTTTTTAAGCTTTCCAGAGACACCTGAATGACAAAAGAGATACATGCCATTGCTAATCCTGCAGCTAGCAGATGAGACGAGGCACTCTCTAGAAAAATCACCCTTGAGTCAGGCCCTTTGGTGATGAACAGCTAACATTAACAGCAGTTATTTTTTATATATGTCATTAAAGTCTGCTAAGTTCTATCTAGACTGATAAGTTTGAAGGTGCCATAGGCAATAATAATAAAACTAAGGTCATTCACAGCCCTTGATATGTACAGCATCCCTGTGAAGATATCACAGTATCTTCCTAGAAGAAGAGCAGCCCCTTCAAACAAACACAACTCAGCACATAGTCGAGTTTGAAACACCAGTCTGATTAGAATATACCAACAATCCTCATTTCTTTCTCAGAATCTTTCCTTTCTCAGTCTGTGCTTTAGGTGTTACAAATCACATGGTCAGGCTGTGAAATCAATTTGTGTTTTAGTACTAAAATCTGATGGTCCAGGAGAGATGTCAGTGAATCCTTGGCAATAACCAATAACTATGCTACATAAGTAAAGGCTTGAGAGAAAGGAGGTGGTCATGCAACTGGTATCAGTAATTCTAAGGAATATGAATCACAAAAGGAACACAGAGCAACAGAAGTGTGTCTCAACTGGCTGTTTCCCAAAGAACAGTTGTTGCAAATTTGGTCATAATAATCAAAATGAGAAGACACTATAGTTAAACAAGTCAGCCTCTTTGTCCAACTGCCACTGTGCCTGTCCAGTGATATCTTGACCAGAATCAACAGGACATAAATTGAAGTTATACATCAGTTTATAAACATATACTTCCACTGGCTGTTAGAATTGTCAACTGTCCTGCCTTTCAGAAAAAGAGATCATGTCAAAATATGGCATAATTTCTAGGCGAAACAGCCATATACCACATGTTTAAATCTGGCCCTCTCCAATGAAAAAACATCAATTTATCCTCATTTGAATAAAGTCATTCTAGATTTGGATTTGGCTTCTGTGACCCTAACACTTCTAATAAATCATTATCCCTGAACTTACTGAGCGTATTTACCTCCAAACTACCACTCCGTGAATCATAGTTTCTTAAAATGAAGTCCATTTCAGTAGGAAGAGTAAGGAAGGACTTTGGAACTATCTCAGTCAATAGTTATTGAAAGCCTGAGTTCGATCCCCAGAAACCACATGAAAAAAAAAAATGGGTGTGGGGTCTGCACTTGTAATTGTAGTCCTGTAGAGGCACAGAGCAAAGGTGGGCAGATCTCTGGGGTCTGCTGGACAGCTAGCTTAGGCAACATGATGATTTCTAACCCAGTGAGTGACTTTGTCTGAAATATCAAGCAGGCCTCATCTGAGGAACAACTGAAGCAGTCCTCTGGTCTCCATGAACACACGCACGTGCACATATATATATATATATATATATATATATATATATATATATATATATACAATAAGTGTGCACACTTACAGACATGGAGGCAAGAAAGAAGGTAGAACAACGGCTGTTTGCCGTTTGCTGTTTGACCATGATTATAACTTTCCCCATTACTCAGAAACCACTAGCCTTCTAGATTATTCCACTGTCCTAATAGGAATACAACTGTAGCACATCCTTGGAAAAGGCACTATGCAGAATTTAAAAGTGCTCTGTATAATGCCTGTGAACCAGCTACCAAAGACTCTTTCTGACATCAAAATACAAAGGTGGAAGTTCACACCAATGAATGTAAAACTGATCACTGTCACTGCAACTTCAACAGGCAAACTTCATACTTCCTCTTCCTGCCTGTAACCCTGTGATCTGATGGTTTAGGGGCCTTTGTTCTCAAGAGCACAAGGTTTTCCTAAGGGACACAGAAGTGACTCCAATGAACTAAAATTCAATTAGTCAGTCAATAGGTGAGGGCAATGGTTACTGTATAAACTTTAATTGTATTTCTTTTTTAATATTTTTATTAATTTCACTTACTCACTTTGTATCCCCCCATATTTCCCACCCTCCTCCCCTCACAATCCCACCTTCCCTCCCACTTCTTCACCCATGCCCCTCCTCAAGTTCACTGATAGGGGAGGTCTTCCTCTCCTTCCTTCTGATCCTAGTATATCAGTTCTCATCAGGAGTGGCTGCATTGTCTTCCTCTGTGGCCTGATAAGGCAGCTCCCTGCTCAGGGGGAGGTGACCAAAAAGCAGGCCAATCAGTTCATGTCAGAGGCAGTTCCTGTTCCCATTACTATGGAACCCACTTGGACACTGAACTGCCATGGACTACATCTTTGCAGGGGTTCTAAGGTTCTAAGTTGTCTCCATCAATATACCTTGGTTGGAGTATCAGTCTCAGAAAAGAACCCTGTGCCCAGATATTTTGCTTCTTTTACTTTCCTTGTAGGACTCCTGTCTTCTCCAGGTCTTCCTATTTCTCACTTTCATAAGATTTCCTGCACTCTGCCCAAAGTCTCAGCATGTGCTTTGATATCCTGCAGGGTAGATCATTTCAGGGGCCATCTGTGAAAGGCTCCTGTCATATTCCCTGTTTTCTCCTTCTTCTGATGTCCATCTTCTTTGCCTTTCTAAATGGGAATCGAACATTTTAGCCAGAGTCCTCCTTCTTGATTAGTTTCTTTAGGTGTACAGATTTTAGTAGGTTTATCCTATATTATATGTCTAATATCCACTTATGAGTGAGTGTGCACCCTGTGTATCTTTCTGCTCCTGGGATACCTCACTCAGGATGATCTTTTCCAGTTCCCACCATTTACCTGCAAATTTCATGATTTCCTTGTTTTTTATTGCTGAGTAATACTCCATTGTGTAAATGTACCACAATTTCTGTATCCATTCTTCAGTTGAGGGGCATCTGGGTTGTTTCCAGCTTCTGGCTATTATAAATAAAGCTGCTACAAACATGGTTGAGCAAATATCATCACTGTATACTTGAGCATCTTTTGGATATATGCCTAGGAGTGGTATACCTGGATCTTGATGCAGCGCTATTCCTAATTGTCTGAGAAAGCATCAAGTTGATTTCCAAAATGGTTGTACAAGTTTACATTCCCACCAGCAGTGGAGAAGAGTTCCCCTTTCTCCATAACCTCTCCAGCATGTGTTGTCACTTGAGTTTTGATATTAGCCATTCTGATGTGTGTAAGGTGAAATCTCAGGGTCCTTTTGATTTGCATTTCCCTGATGATTAAGGACATTGAACATTTCTTTAAGAGTATTTCTTGATTATACACTACAAATAGATTTTTTTTCAATTTTCAAGGCAAGACAAATTATTAAAAGAATCCATATTATTCCTTAGAATGTAGTAATTCCATGTTTATTGTCAAAAATTATCGGTAGTGGAAACCCAATACAGTCAGCTGTAAATTCTTCAAAATTATGTGTTCAAGTCATCCCAATTGTTGAAGAAAGTTGATCAGGTCAGATGATTGTTGAAGGTAAAGGGAATTTGGAATTAATAATGAAAAAATATAATTAACTACAAGTGCCAAATATGATCATAACCAATTTTGTCAAATAGAGTGTGATAACAATTTAAACCCTTTATTACTTATATATTTATATATCAAAAAGTGTTCTAGCCTTTTATTCACCTTGGTTTTATATGATTGGTGATGGTTTCTTCTTGAAGTAACAAGATACTAAAGGAGAATTATTACTAATACACTAGGACCATGAATATAATTTGGAGATAAGTGCTATTACTATTAGGATTCTGTTGCTCTCATGTCACAGACAGAATGAGAACATGTTTTTCCTTAGGTAGAGCGATATTATGGTTACAATTCTCTGGAGATTTAAATATAAGCTGGGGATTTAAATATAGTGTTTTTGAATGCTGTGACAGTAAAGGAGTAGTCCGTTCTAGATGGTACTGCATATGTTTGTTGTTCAACACCATCACTGTCCCCTTAAGCTCCACACTGCATCAAAGTCTGTCTCTCCGAGATGGATGTTTCTCAGATGGTCTTCATATATGGTTCTTATGAATATCCTGCCAGAAGTAGGATCTCCAATGATACTGGGAGGCAAATAGAAGTTGGGGCATGCAAGTGAGCTTTTTTAAAAAAGAGTACTTTCCTTCAGCTTTTAAGCAACACCAGGCATATAGCAAACCTTCTATATCTCTATCCTTTATTAAAGACATAGAAAATAGCTATGTTATGAGATGAATAAATACAGAATACATGAAAACAGATGAGTATGGATAGGTTAATGCTTGCATGCATTCATGGATAGATAAATGGATACATGAATGCATGGATGTGTGAAGGGATGATGGAGAATGGAATGCATGGATATAAGCGGAAGCAAGGGCTATATTATACATTAAAGAAATTTGATAATAAAAGAATTTTTTAATAAAAGTGAGATCAAGTGATGGTTTTCAATTTTGTGTTAAAGATAAATGAGAGAATAGCAAATATTAAGAGAACATTTAAAGTTAAAAGAGAGATCCACAGAGAAGGAAAGCTATAATTTGCTGGAGAGGATGGCAATAATTATTAATTTGAGCTGAGAAAATATGGAAAAATGTGAATGTTGCAATTAAAGGCATCTTAAGAAAGGAGAGCCCTTATTATACACTTTCCCCCAGGTATTTAGAAACCTAGGGAAGCTTACTGGAGCTCTCCAGAACGTAGAGCTTTCTAGCCAGTAGGGTCAATTAATTGTCAAAGGGGAAAATCCCTCACTCACAAAAGTGTTCATGGCAACAGCTAGATGACCAGGTATGAAAAATTATTTGTATCTGCAAAGGATTCTCAGACCAACTAAAAGGTCGGACAAATGAAATGCTTAACTTTTTCCATAGTAACCCTCCTGGGCTGTTTCCCTGGCAAGGAAAATAGGAGCTTGCCTGTAAAAGTTGCTAAGTATGGTGAGCTATTTCTGCATGAGGCACCTACTCACCACTCTTTGATTCACACCAGATAAGTAGATAACTACTCTGCATGTGCGTATAAGTGAGAATGATAGAAAAAAATGTGTGCTAAATAAAGTAGTCTAATTAATAGAGCAACTGTCAAGTGCATGCCATTCTAATTTCATCTGGTTGTGTTTTCACATGGAACCCAAATAGACAACCATCTTGCTAAGTGAAGCTGTTGCTAACTTAACTTTTAGGCGAAAGTGCACAAACTGCAGTGAATGGAGGAGAATGTCAGAAATTGAAACAACATCTGAAAATCAGAGCCTTTGCCTTTGATCTTTGCTTTTCAAAGACCAGCTCAGTTCTTCTGTACTCCTGAGATAAGAGCATAAGTAGGAGTGACTTTTCCCAGCATCATGCTAGAAAGTCTTCTATCAGCAGTAGCCTCAGAATCAAAGGTGCCCCTGCCATATAAGCTCTCTACTACAAGAATATTTGCCTTTGTTGAGGTTCTTGGGCCTCTGAACTCTGGCTGAAAATTCTAAATTCAGACACTATGGATCCTTAGGGCTTGCTGGCCAACCAGTAAGTCTAGCTTCCTCAGTAAGCTCCAGGTTCCAGTGAGACACTGTATCTCAAAAATACGGTAGAAAATCACTAAAGAAGACACCCAGGGTTGATCTCTAGTTTCCACATTCACAAAGACATAGACACACACACACACACACACACACATGGGTAGGGGTGGTAACAATCAGAGTAGACCCAATGAATATATGAAAGTCTCTAAGAAGCATTAAATGGGACAAAAATTGGTGACGATGCTCTGGCTCCAGAGAAGGGATGCAGGAGTTTAGCAAAGACAATACAAATAGAAGTTGGAATGCTTGCTCCCTACAGTCTGTATGCATGCTTGCTGCAATGCAAATATAATAATTTCTGAAAGTCTGCCTCCTCACCTCTTTGCTCAGATGACAAAGGAACAAAAGAGTTTTTTGTTTTTTTTTTTAAGTTTCAATCCTGGAACCTGTCCTTCCCAATGTGAACATCATCTAAAATTTTGAACCCACCCTACAGGAAGGAACCTGGTGCTACTCATATGTACTCAGCTTAAATCCAGGAAATGTTGATCTCTGTGATATCTGTGTCCTCATCAGTTACAGACTGTCTGTACCAACTCCTTCTGGACCATATTGTTAGAGTGGCTACTGTCCCATTCAATGTAATGATAACATATAGTCACTGGCAATGTCATTCCTGATTGTATCTCTAAATTTGAAGGCATCTTCTTTATTGATGTGAGTATGGTTTGATTGCTGATGACAATTTTGACTCAGCACAAGCTATGCATTTGTGAGAGAAAGGGGAGACGTAGATGAAAGTGCCAGAACTGGAGATAGAGTATGGTTTTCTCAAATATGACCCAGGTGATGGTGGTGGAGTGTTTTGGGTTCTTTTCCTATAGATGAGAAGAAATGCCCTGACAAAAGCGACTTAAGGCAGAGAGGATTTCTATTGGCTCACAGTTGGGGGTACAGTCCATCATAGTAAGAAAATCACAGCATCAGAATTTGAGGAAGCTGGTCATATTACCTCCATAGTTACAGTTCAATTCACTTTCTCTCTTTTATGTACTCCAGGCTCCCCTGTCCTGGGAATGGTCCTGCCTACTATTAAGATGGGTCATCCCATATCTACTAATGAAATCATGATTATCTCTTACAAGCATGTTCAAGGCTTGTCTAAGGTGATTCTAGATTTTATCAGCTTGACAACACTAACCTTTACAGTTATGTAATGTTATTGAGGCCTCTTTACAAATGAGAACCTCATTTTTTTCTCATGGATAAAATATAAAACTAATAGTTTAAGGCAAGGAAGCATAGAAAACAGCATTGCAACCCAACACTCCATTTAGCTTGGCTACCCAGATACCCCCTTCATTACTAAGCACTCGGTAACCTGTGAGCAATACAGGACCCCATACCTGCATTGACCTGTACATACACTACACTACAAGCAATGGAAGAAAATCACTCCACTTAGTAGTTCTTAGTAATTCTCCTTTCTATTCAAGCATGTTCCTGGACACGTAAGGGGGTTGATCCAACCTGACTGTTTTGCACAGAAAAATAAGCTGTGTCATCTAAGAACTTTTATAGTGAACTATATATCTGACATTTTTACCTGTGCTTAAGTGGACCTATATATTATTTAAAATAAGGTGGATCATGATGAAATAGAGAAAGGACATGTGCAGCAGAGAAAAACTTATAAAATCCATTTCTTTCAGTGAAACAGAATCATTTATGCTATCAGCTTCTCATTTCTTTGGAACCACAAAAGGAGACCCTGGACAGGAACAGAGGTCAAAAAAAGAAATGTACTTTTGTATTGCTTTTCATAAAATTCTTACTTTATTTTCTTCCATTTGATTCTTTTCCAATTCTTTGAAAGTGGCACAAATAACCCAGAAACATGCAATGTTGGAGCACAGGTAACACATTCTGTTGTTCCTGCACCCCACAAACTTCCTGGGAAAGGGACTTCATGTGGTTGATGGCCATAATTCTAATCATCAATGACAGTCAAGCACAGGGAAGTGATGAAATAATTATGAACATATGTAGAGTTCCTAAGTCCCCTTTAGAACTGAGTGTATGTTCATCCCTGACTTGGGAATGAATGGCAAATCCCAGAAACTCCATCCTGAGGATGGCATGTGGAAGAAGAGAAGAGGGGGATTTTGATGGAGACCTCCTCCTAGGGCCACTTCTATTTCATCCAGGCCAAGAGCTTGGGAGGAATACCTCCCCGGAAGGCCCAGCCAGGCTCTCTCGTATGAAACTGTTAAAGGCCTGATATACGATATAAAGTTGAAGTGCACACACAAGAAAGAAGATAACAGTAACTACCAGAACAGACTCACCACATTGGCACACCCTCCAACATTGTTCTGACATGGCTTTAAGTCTTGCTACAGAAATTTGATTAAAATATGTTGAGTGCAGTCTAAGGAGATGGATCAATCAGTAAAGCCAGCCATGCAACCATGAGTACCTGAGTTCTAGCACCCACATAAAAAGACCAGTCATGGTGTCAGAGAGTTATCTCAGAAAGTGTGGTTACCCAGTGTGATAACCTGAGTTCAATCACCAGAACCAGTGATGGATGTAAAGAACAGATCCAGCAAGGTTTCCTCTGGCCCCCTCATATACTCTTAGGCAAATAAGTAAATAAAGAAAACAAAAGGGGAAAAATGTGGACAGAGTGACATTTGTCCATAATCATTCTGTTGTAGAAGGTGGAAATAGATGGACCGCTGGTGATTCCTGGCCAGCCTGTCTAGCTGAATTATTGAACTCTAAGTTCAGATAGGGACTCTGTCTTCAAGAAGAGTGACTGAGAAAAATACTGAATGAAGTCAACCCCTGGCCTTCACAAATGCATGAATAGCAAGCTTGAAAATTTATGCTCATGTGAATACCCAAACAAACATACTTACACTAAATACACACACATATTTTTGTTGAGTGGCTGACAATTCATTGAATTTAACCAAGGAAATAGCATTCAGTTGATCTAAATTCTGAAAAAAGAAGGCATGCATTATGCTTACAGGAAAATTCTGACTGCACCATTTTATGTGGTAGACTGTGAAACCTTCAGTGTCATCTTTGATGATCAAACTGGGGCTCAGAAAATCTACAGAGCAAGCAGGCAGCAAAACCCAGCAACCAATCAGGAGCTACCCTTCCCAACATGTGTTCTGTCTGCATGCACTGAGATGCTCCCCAGGGGTTGAATTGGGATCATCTAGCGGTTGTTTCATATGGAGCTCATCAGAAAAGAAAATAACAAGTTACTTTTCTTGTTGCTACAACAAAATTCTTGTCAATGTCATCCTAAGAAAAGAAGGGTTTGTGTGTGTCCAGTGTTTGAAGGAATAGTCATCATGGTGGAAAGGCATATTGGTAAGAGCAGCAGGCAAGTGGTCATATTAAATCCACAGTCAGGAAGCAGGGAAATGTAAATGCTGCAACTCAGGTCACTTCCTTCTTTTGATTTAGTCTGATATTCCAGCCTAGGGAATGATGTTGCCATTCTTAGTGTAGGTTTACTTATTCAGTTAAGCCTTTCTGTAAATGTGTTTATTGATGTACTGAGAGATACATTTTCGTGGTGATTCTAAATTCCAACAAGTTTAAAGTGAAGATGAACCATCAGAGCATAGACCTGGGAGGAAGTTTGCTGAGTAACAGAGACATCCATTTCCCTTTCTGCTTAGTGGCAACACATGGTGGATTTCTGCCAGCTGCACCGACTGCTGCCTGTTCAATGGGAGAGCTTTGGTTTAGAACCTCAGATAATGAAAAGGAAACACTGTCTATCTTGGAGCAGAGCTGAGCAAAACATCTATCTCATACACAGGCCACAAGGACAGGCTGAAAGGACACTCATGTAAATCTGGAAGAGTCAGATAAGAGGCACTTCTTAGTCCAGTGGCTCACACATCAATCAAATATAATTTTTCTATCTCACAAGATAGATGTGGCAACCCAGGTTTGCTATTGTGAGAATGTACAGGGAGAGAATGTGATCTGCAAAGAAGAGACATAAGCTGTTATTCAGGATGTCATGAAAGATGAATTTTGGTGGACAAGAATTGCTCTTGCCTGGAAGGACACATGAGTAACATTCATTCTACTGTGCTAAGGCAGCAGCTTGTGTCATGATATTATGATACAAAATGCAGACATAAAAAACTCACATAAACATTTTGGGACATGACTGAAATGAACACAAAAAGTTTACCATTGACAGAATACACACAAAAATAGCAGTCTGTAGTATAATTACAAATGAAATTGCCATTGGTTTTATAATGCCTATATATATTTATCTAATGTCAAAGCTTACATATCACCAATCTTTACATCAACTTTCATAATGGCATTCTGAGTAAAACAGCATATTTCCTGAAAGTTTTTTTTCCTTCTTCTTCTTCATCTTCTTCTTCAAAATAATAGTGGGGCTGTTGCCATAAACATCATTCAAATTTACAGATTGCATCTGCACAGGCACAATTGAGTGAAGGCTGTGAACATAGTCACACCAAGAACTAGAACTGACAGAAAGGGCCAAAGAAGCATTGCCAGAGTGATATTTAGCAGAAGCAGGGTGCAAGTCTACATCCTCAGTCTTTCACTTCCTCCATCCAAACTAAGGGATGTGGGGGAAAAGCAGCCTGACCACTTTTGATAAGATTGCCTGGTACATGGAAGATATGGCACAAGGTCATTGAGTTACACCCCCATTGCCTGCTAGGTGAACCTTTAAATTTTCAGAGATCCAATGTATACTTTAGGCTTTCTGGTCATCAGCTGTGATGATTAATATTGACCAACTTGAAAATATCTATAATCACATAGGACATACAGTTCTGGGCATGTCTGTAAGGTTTTGTGTGTATGTGTATGTGTGTTGTTTTGTTTTGTTTTTCTGGCTGGGTTAATTTCTATAGTAGATATGCCACAGAAATCCCTCCAGAGATAAGTACTCAGACACATTTCATAGGTAATGGAATGTCCCAGCTGGTATTCGGGGAACTTGGCAGCCACAGGGTAACATGGGGGCTACAGAGAAGCAAGATTTAACTGAAGCAAAGATAAGTAGTTAGCTGGAGGGAGACCTGCACAAGCATGCAGTTTCACAGAATCTAAATTAGTTGGGGTATCTTGACATCAGCTTTCTAGAATAGAATTGGGTAATTTTCCATGGGATTCTCCAAAAAGTTGACCAAATTCTAGTTAAACCTGAAACGACCTCATCAAGAATACAAGATATAGGAATCTCTACACTGTCTTGTCCTATCAGAGGAAGACAGGCCCTACCGAGAGCTGTAGTTAGACCTAACTTCCTAGGTCTCTGACTCTTCTTCTTGGCTTGTTACCTCATACTCTAGCCACCACTGAACTATAAGACAAAACACTCCTCCCTTCTTTACATTGCCTTTGTCACACAAGAGAAGGTAGTAATATGACACCCATAGTAGATAGATTCAAATGTGTAGCACAAAGCTCTCTCTCTCTCTCTCTCTCTCTCTCTCTCTCTCACACACACACACAAACACACACACATACACACACATACACTCCAAATCACATGAAAGACATTTTGAGTCTCCAGCAAAAGTTATGCATCAAAATGAAGATTGTCCTCTGTTAAGTGTCAAACTCAGAACAACTGAAATTCTATTTAACATGTCAAAGTGGATATGGTTGCAAGTTTCTTCTACCATTCCTCAGTCCCTGCTTGTTATAGGGCATGACTGAAACACCCTGCTCTCTACTCTGAACTCTCCAGCTCAGGGTCTGGGCTGTTCTTCCCCCAGACATTTCAGTTACCTCCCCTCCTTTTGCACCTTTAACCTCCTGGCTGCTGTACTTCCTTCCCCTCTCACCTTTTCCCATCACCTTTCCCCACATGCTTCAGGGGCATGAACATTCTGGACTCTCCCAGACGTTGCTGCCTCCGGTTACTCTTTAGTAACTCTTTTAGTTACTCTTTAGCAAAAGAGCTAAAGTGGGGTAGGTACTCTTCCCTACCCCACTTCCCATCTATGATGAACTTTCTCCTTCACCATATCTAGCAGAAGTCTTGTCCTTTCAAGTCCTTTTTACTTTTTTTTTCATTCACTCTCCACACCAAAAGGTTGTCTGAGAAGCCACACTATCATCCTAAGGTTGAAGCTGTCAAAACTGTATGTAGATCTCAATACTGACAGCTAAAGATTAACAACCTGCAAGCAAAACAGATCTGTATAAACCCTGACATTGTCACTTACCAGTCGTGTGACTATAATCAGGCACTTAATGTGTCTGGGACACACTTCACCTGTAATCCTTCAGGACCAGAATTCATCTGCATACTACCATTGTGTAGATGACTCTGATGGTTGTACCTTGCATGATTGCCTCTGTACCAACTCTTAGTGTTTCTTCTGCTCAAGACCCCTATCATCCTTGGAAAGTCATCCTGCTTTCTCTCCTTTGTTACTATCACACTGCTCACAAATGTTATCACCCTCTGGCCATCCTTATATCATATTTGCATTGGTAGGACCATATAAAACTTAGGATTTTAGTTTGTGGTCTCAGTGGTTTCAGTCCATCATGTTGGGGAAGGCAGAATGGAACCACTGAGTTCATGTTGGTAGGAATCTGTGGTAGAGACTGATTATGTCACAATTGCCCAGGAAACCAAGAAAAAGTAGGAACAACAGATGGCTGGTTATAACCTGTAAAGACCCACCCATTCCTGATGACCTACTTCCACCAGCTAGAACCTACCTAGTAAAGGTTCTACAGCCTCTCAAGATAGCACTATCTACTAGGGATAGTTGAAGCAAATATCTGAAGCAGGAGGCAATGAGAACCTTTCAGATTCAAATCATAACAGTTACCCATAAGGAAATTAGTGTAAAGCACTGGGCAGGGTTTTGGGCATTCTAGTTAGCAATTAATAGGGATTAGCTATTTATTTTCACTCTTACTCAGCATGTGGTTACTGGATGGATGAATCCAATAGAAAATGTTGTTACTGTGAAGCATTTATTTCCATAACGGACAACTTGCAGGCACAGGCAGGTTTCTGACTGACTGACTTGCCAAGACCCTTTCCATCCCAACACTTTCTAATTTGCTGGTGCACAAATTACCCAAACACATCAAAACATCTGCTCAGCAGTTGCCTGTGCATTGACTGATAGGACATGGGAAGTGCTGGAAGTAAGACTGCCTTTCTACTAAGACAAAGAAAGTTGCCCTGTGTGCATGTGGAAGAGGTATTTAGACAGCAACCTGTGTTATCTCCTTCACTCAGGGTCTGTGGCTGGCCAAGGGCTGCTTTACCTCTACAGTTTTGACAGAAATTTCTTCTTAAAATTTGCAAACATTCCAAAATAAAACTACTTACTGGGCTGGGGAAATGGCTTAGGCAGTGAAGGATTTGCCACACAAGCATGAGGACCCACAGAGACAAGCTGAGCATGGAAACATCCCTATAGTCCAAGGACTCTTGAAAGTTAGAGGCACTTAGATCCCTAGGATTTGCTGGCCAGCTAGTCAACCTGAGTCAACAGTCCCACCCAGATTCAGTAAGAGACCCTGCCTCATAAAAAATAATATTAGGTGGCATGTAATTAAAAAAAAAATCCAGTGTCAACCTCTGATTTTCACATTCATGTGTTTACATTTACATGGATACATACCACAGAAATAGTCATTTCCAGAGTATTCTCTACCACTTGGAAACAGGGCTGTCCAACCATGTCACTCACAAAATAAGTGAAAGGTGGACAGCTTAAGATGATTTGATTGCAAAGACTGGATGATATTTATGATGTTTCCTGTGAAAACAAGAAAGCACTTGCTTGACGAGAACCGGAGTCTTGAGTGTTGCTGCTCCAATGACATGTTTGAGTGAGAAGAGTACGTCTCTTGATATCAGAATCCACAGGCAGGTAGAAGAGAGCAAACAGAGCCTCAGCTAGAGCCCTACACAATTGTGGTGAGGAAGTAGAGAAAATGAAATCTCACCCACTTAGACAACTCGCCTGGAATACACATGGCTTCTTTAAAATTTATGCTTGATTCTGTTTAGGAAAACAGTACAAGACCGGGGACATAATGACTCTGTTTTAGCAGTGGAGAAACTGATGGTATAAAAATGATGTGTCCCAAGACATGCAACTTGTAAGCAATAGGTCAGGATCTCATATTCAGCTTTTTTTCCATCTGAACACCAGGCCTTTGGGACCAAGGGGGAAACAATTCAAACAAGCAGGCATCTTCAAAAGGCGTCAGGATTACCATGAACATTACTTTTACCCTAATTCAACAGAGAAAACATCAAAAGTTGGGGGAGGTTCCTTACACTTCTACCTACGTTTACAATGTTGTTTGTTATTTTTCTTACTAATTTGAAAAAAAAATAATTAAATTGACAAACACAACTAAAATCAGAAAGGGCTTATTCTGACTCACAGTTTGAAGGTTCTGTCCACTGTGTGGACTGTGGTGGGGAAGGCATGGCAGCAGAAGTGTGAGACAGCTAAGAAATTACATTGACAGTCAGAAAGCTGAGAGCTGTGATGCTCAGCTGACTGTTTCCTTGTTATTCAGTCC
This sequence comes from Psammomys obesus, assembly GCF_907164565.1. Classification (NCBI taxonomy): domain Eukaryota; kingdom Metazoa; phylum Chordata; class Mammalia; order Rodentia; family Muridae; genus Psammomys; species Psammomys obesus. The sequence goes on along the minus strand of NW_026585504.1, from coordinate 52,970,640 downwards.
AAGATTCTCACCCATGGATCTGTGACACCACAGTTGTGATGAATCTGCTCACTTCAATTAACCTAATCTATAAAACTCACTTACAGACAGAACCAGGGTATCATCTCTTGGGTGATTTTTAGGTCCTATCAAGTTGACAGTCAATATTCATTATCACATGTATCAAAAATATTTTCAGATCTCAAACTCATACATATGTCAGTGGACACATGGAACTTCTCAAATTTTTTGGTTTCCAAATCTCTAAAGCAGAGTTTCTCACCTTGTAGGTTAAGAGCCCTTTGGAGTCACATATCAGATGTTTACATTATGACTCATAACAGCTGGTGTGCCCTGTAAGCAGAAGGAAGAAGGTGCTCTTAAATTGAGTTGCTGACTTCTTATTCTAAGAACCTTCAACCAAAAGACTTTTCTCTGATTGGAGTCTAGGGCTTTGTGACATACAACTATCTGGGGTTTCCTGTTTGTCTGCAGTGCAAAAGGCGGCATGTTTTTAGTTCTTTTAGCAAAAAAAAAAAAAAAAAAAAAAAAAGCTCCTCTGTGGTTTGTATCTAAGCTACAAAGCTGAAGTCAGTCAACTGAACAGAAGCAAGCTTATACCTGAGGAACATCTTGGCGTAATCATCAAAATAATTTCTCCTCTCCTATGCATGAAAAAGGGTTTGTGTGCTCATTGAAGTTAGGCAGAACTTAGAAGGTCTACAGCCTGGGAGCACAAAGTACTGTGTGTTGCCTCCAGTCTGAGGTATTTAACTCCAGAAGCAAGATTCAGCAGCATCCTCTTCCTCCACTGTAGCCTCCTGCTTCTTGAACTGTATGTCACACATGGATTATGTGATTTTGCCACTTGCATCAGTCTAGAGGGTTGAGAGACTGTGGAAAGCAAAGCCTTCCGTTCAGCTAGTGCACCTAGAAAGTGGAAGGCAAATAAATGTTTATGTGTTGAACTGAAGTGCTGCAATCAGGGAGGTGTTATTACTGTATTGTAGCCTAGGCTAGCCTGACCAACATATTTCTATGTATGTAAGACAATTTCCTTGAAACAGCGAATCTGAAGACTGCCCTTGCTTTGGTCATTTCATGGTCACTACCATGAAGGCCTCACAGGCATCTTTGACACCCATCAGGAGAGTCAGTGGTCTGAATTTATTATTCTTCTGTGTACATAGCATACATCTGGCTACATGTAAATGTAAGTACTACCAGCAGACAGCAAGCTGGATATCTTTTCCTATCCCTGCTTAGTGTAGAGTTAATATTTATCAAGCATTTACTTTGACCTGGAAGATGTTAAGACAACTCTTTCTTTTTTCTTTCTTTCCATATTTTTTTTTTTTACATTACTGAGACTTGAACCCAGAGTCACCAGTCTTGCTGAAAACATTCCTTTTTTTCTGTTGTCAATGCTCTATCTGGAGTGCATGCAGAAAAAAGGAATGTTTTCACCAAGACTGGTTCAGTGAACCAGTGAGATAAACGAAGGAGCAGGTCGTGTGGGGTATTTAGAAAGCCGACTGCAATGTAGAAGATCCATCATGAAAGCTATATCTTGTACACCTTGCAGACAGCACAGCTGATTGGAGAACCTCCTCTCCAAGCTGTTACCTGGAGGGGAATCTTCTGAACATTGTAGATATTACTTAGGAAGGGGTCCATTGTACACTGTAAATTCCAAGAGCTTCCTGAGCCTTGTGAGTTTTCTTTACTTGATGAGTCTTGAAGAGTTCTCCTCTAAAGGGGACTGTTTCTATTAGATGAAATAGCTACACCACAGAAAATGCAACAGTGTTAGGAGATGAGAGCTGCTGAGGTAATTTCATTCATGAATGCCACATTCCCAGAAATAAGGTAAAAGAATTTGATATTGCTGGTGCCACCTGATGTCATCTGCTGTGTTATGACATGGCAGAACAATGAAACATAAATTTCATAGCCTATGATATTTTATTACGGAAGCACAAGAGAAACCAGCAGCTTGGAGCCCCAGATTCGCGCAGCGGCTGCACCATCCTCCCAGGGCCCGAGTCTGCTAGACGCCATACTAGCTCCGCAGGAGCGCCATCACTGACGGTACGGCCCACCCAATCCCACAGTGTCAGAGAATACGCTATATACTCACCAAAACCAGACAGAAACGCCATACAAGCTAGACACACCAGGCGCTGGGCCTCCGAAGCTTGGAGAGCGCAGTAAAGAGACCCCAGGACTTCCCAGAAAACATCTGGACTAGCAACCCAGTCTCCAGTTACAGCCGGACTTTCTAACCTGGCGGCAGAGCAGCACTGAGCTGGCGGGGCACATCAGCCCTCCAGTTTAAGACTAACCGGGGCCAAACCAGAGAACAGAAAGGCTGGTTACCCCGATTCCTACTGACGTGACCACCCTGAAATCTCCAGCTGCAGCAAGACCTCATAACCTGGCAGTGACAACAGCACGGAACTGGTGGAGCACATCAAAGAAGCAGGGCCAAACCAGAGAGCAGAGAGCCCAGATACCCCGTTCTCTGCCAAGTGACCTGCCTGTAAGTGAGTGCACCCTTGAGAATCTGCAGCTCCACTGATCCTGGGTCCTTCTAAAACAGAAGCCAGGCATCGAATCCCCTCCCACCCATATACCCACTTTGGGAAACAGAGGGGCACTTGGAACATTGAAGTTCCTGCTCTGTGGGTCTAATTGAGGAGTTAAGGCAGTTAATGCCAGAAATTGCGCTGCGATCATCACTAGCGCCTGTGATATATACATTGCAGAGCCCCTCCCACACACTCAAGGGTTCAACATTAGCCATCACTCTGTCCCTCGAGACCCACGCCCACGCCCACTTACACACACACACACACACACACACACACACACACATATACACACGCACGCACGCTTGCATTTGCCTCTGTTTGCGCCTGCGTACTTTCCTCCCACAGGTACAGCTAGTCCTCAGCACACGCTAAGGACACGGGACCTCTCTCAACTCCTGAAGAATTCTCCAGACTCGAGAGAGAGACAGTACCAGTCTGATCGGCAGAATCCAAAAACAAACAGGGAAGGTCTCAGATAAGCCAATGGCCAGGGGTAGGCGAAAGAACACTTCCAACATAAATCAGGACATCATGACTTTACCAGCAAACCCCAAAATCGATGGATACTCCAATTCATCAGAAGCACAGGAAAATGACCTTAAAGCCATGCTTGCTCAATTAATTGAGGCTCATAAGGAGGAAATGAACAAATCTTTCAAAGAGTTGGCCAGTCAATTGGAGGTAAAGAAAGAAGAAATAGACAAAAGCCTTAAATAAACACAGGCAAACATAGCCAAACAAATAGAGGCACAAGTAGAGAAAAAATTAGTGGCATACAAAAAGGAAATGAACAAAGAAATAGAGTCCATCGTAGAGAGACAGGAATCCAAATTCAAACACATGGAAGAAATGGTGCAAGGCATGAAAACAGAATTAGAATCAATAAAGAAAACACAAAATGAGAAAACCCTTGAGCTGGAGAACTTGGAGAAAAGATCAGGAACCACAAAAGTAAGCATCACCAACAGAATACAAGAGATGGAAGAGAGAATCTCTGGAGCTGAAGATACACTTGCAGAAATTGATACTTCTCTCAAAGAAAAAGTAAAATCAGAAAAATTCCAATCACAAAATATCCAAGAAATCAAGGATGCTATGAAAAGACAAAATCTAAGAATAATAAGAAATGATGAAAAAGAAGACTCCAGGCTCCAAGGTCCAGAAAATATTTTCAAGAAAATCATAGAAGAAAATTTTCCCAACTTAAAGAAAGAGATGTCCATAAATATACAAGAGGCCTACAGAACACCAAATAGACTAGACCAGAAAAGAAACACATCACGTCACATCATAGTCAAAACACTAAATCTACAGAACAAAGAAAAGATATTAAAAGCAGCAAGGGAAAAAGGCCAAGTAACATATGAAGGTAGACCTATCAGAATCACACCAGACTTCTCATCAGAAACTATGAAAGCCAGAAGGGCCTGGGCAAGCATCATGGAGACTCTAAGAGATCACAAATGTCAATCCAGACTACTATACCCTGCAAAGCTTTCAATCAACATAGATAGAGAAAACAAAATATTCCATGACAAAACTAAATTTACGCAATATCTATACAGCAAACCAACCCTACAGAAGATACTAGAAGGAAAACTCCAATCCAACGAAAACGAATTCACCCAAGAAAACAGGGCATACATATAATATCCCAACAAAAATGAAAAGAAAACAAGCAATGAAACAAGGTAAGATCATCGACTCCATTACAAAAGGAACTAACATGCATTGGTCAATATTATCTATCAATATTAATGGACTCAACTCACCAATAAAAAGACACAGGCTAACAGAATGGTTACAGAAACAGGACCCAACATTCTGTTGCATCCAAGAAACACACCTATGCAACAAAGATAAACACTACCTCAGAGTAAAGGGCTGGAAAAATGTTTTTCAAGCAAATGGTTCCAGAAAACAAGCTGGAGTAGCCATCCTAATATCTAATAAAATAGACTTTCATCCGAAGTTAATCAAAAAAGATAAGGAGGGCCACTATATTCTCATCAAAGGAAAAATCCAACAGGAGGACATCACAATTTTGAATATCTATGCCCCAAATACAAGAGCACCTACATTCGTAAATGAAACAATATTAAAGCTTAAATCATACATTGATCCTAATACCTTAATAGTGGGAGACTTCAACACCCCACTCTCATCAAGGGACAGATCAACCAGACAGACACCAAATAGGGAAATAAAAGCACTCACAGAATCCCTAAATCAAATGGACCTAATAGACGTCTACAGATCTTTTCACCCAAACTCAAAAGAGTACACCTTCTTTTCAGCACCACATGGAACCTTCTCCAAAATAGACCATATAGTTGGTCACAAAGCAAGCCTCAACAGATACAAAAAGATTGAAATAATCCCTTGTATACTATCTGACCACCATGGACTAAAGCTGGACATCAACAACAACAGAAACAACAAAAAGCCGACACGCACATGGAAACTGAACAACTTACTACTCAATGACAGCTGGGTCAAGGAAGAAATAAAGAAAGAAATTAAAGACTTTCTAGAATTCAATGAAAATGAAGGCACAACATACCCAAATTTATGGGACACATTGAAAGCAGTGCTCAGAGGAAAATTTATAGCACTAAGTGCCTACAAGAAGAAATCCGTAACATCACATACAAACAACTTAATGGCCCAACTGAAAAAACTAGAAAAAAAAGAAGCAGATACACCCAAGAGGAGCAGACGGCTGGAAATAATCAAACTAAGGGCAGAAATCAATCAATTAGAAACAAATAAAATTATCCAAAGAATCAATGAAACAAAAAGCTGGTTCTTTGAGAAAATCAACAAGATAGACAAACCCTTAGCCAAACTAACTAAAAAGCAGAGAGAAACCATACAAATCAGCAAAATCAGAAAGGAAAATGGGGACATAACTACAGACACTGAGGAAATCCAAACGATTATTAGGTCATACTACGAAAGCCTATATGCCCCAAAATTTGAAAATCTAAATGAAATGGATAACTTTCTTGACAGATTCCATCTACCAAAATTAAGTCAAGATCAGGTAGAAAGACTGAATAGCCCTATATCTCCCAAGGAAATTGAAGCAGTCATTAACAGTCTCCCCTCCAAAAAAAGCCCTGGACCAGATGGCTTCAGCGCAGAATTCTACAAGACCTTCAAAGAAGTACTAACACCAATTCTCCTCAAACTATTCCACAAAATAGAAATAGAAGGAACACTACCAAACTCATTCTATGAAGCCATAGTCACTTTGATACCTAAACCACACAAAGATCCAACAAAAAAAGAGAACTTCAGACCTATCTCTCTTATGAACATTGATGAAAAAATACTCAATAAAATACTTGCAAACCAAATCCAAGAACACATCAAAGATATCATCCACCATGACCAAGTAGGTTTCATCCCAGGCATGCAAGGGTGGTTCAACATACGGAAATCCATCAATGTAATCCACCACATAAACAAAATGAAGGAGAAAAACCACATGATCATCTCCTTAGATGCTGAAAAAGCATTTGACAAAGTCCAACACCCATTTATGTTTAAAGTCTTGGAGAGATCAGGGATACAAGGCACATACCTAAAGATAGTAAAGGCAATATACAGCAAGCCTATAGCCAACATCAAACTCAATGGAGAGAAACTTAAATCAATCCCACTGAAATCAGGGACAAGACAAGGCTGCCCACTCTCTCCATATCTCTTTAACATTGTACTTGAAGTCCTAGCCAGAGCAATAAGACAACTAAAGGAGATCAAGGGGATACAAATTGGAAAGGAAGAGGTCAAAGTGTCACTATTTGCAGATGATATGATAGTATACATGAGCGACCCCAAAAATTCAACCAGAGAACTTCTTCAGCTGATAAACACCTTCAGCAAAGTAGCAGGATACAAAATCAACTCAAAAAAATCAGAAGCCCTCTTGTATACCAAAGACAAAAAGGCTGAGAAAGAAATGAGGGAAACAACACCCTTCACAATAGCCACTAATAACATAAAGTACCTTGGTGTGACTCTAACCAAGCAAGTGAAAGACCTGTTTGAGAAAAACTTCAAGTCTTTGAAGAAAGAAATTGAAGAAGATCTCAGAAGATGGAAAGATCTCCCGTAGTCATGGATTGGTAGGATTAACATTGTGAAAATGGCCATCCTGCCAAAAGCAATCTACAGATTCAATGCAATTCCCATCAAAATACCAACACAATTCTTTACAGACCTTGAAAAAAGATTCTCAGCTTCATATGGAGAAACAAAACACCCAGAATCTCCAAAACGATCCTGTACAACAACAGATCACCTGGAGGTATCTCCATTCCCGGTCTCAAGCTGTACTACAGGGCAACAGTAATAAAAACTGCATGGTATTGGCATAGAAACAGAAAGAAGGATCAATGGAATTGCATAGAAGACCCAGAAATAAACCCACACACCTATGAATACTCAATATTTGACAAAGAAGCCAAATCCATTCAATGGAAAAAAGACAGCATCTTCAACAAATGGTGCTGGACCAACTGGATGTCTACATGCAGAAAAATGAAAATAGATCCATATTTATCACCCTGCACAAAACTAAAGTCCAAGTGGATCAAGGACCTCAACATAAAACCAGATACTCTAAATCAGTTGGAAAAATAAGTGGGAAACAGCCTAGAACTCATTGGCACAGGAGACAACTTCCTGAACAGAACACCAACAGCACAGGCTCTAAGAGCAACAATCAATAAGTGGGACCTCATGAAACTGAAAAGCTTCTGTAAAGCAAAAGACACTGTCATCAAAACAAATAGACAGCCTACAGATTGGGAAAGAATCTTCACCAACCCTTTATCTGACAGAGGGCTAATATCCAGTATATATAAAGAACTAAAGAAGCTGAAAAGCAGCAAACCAAGTAATCCACTTAAAAAATGGGGAACAGAGCTAAACAGAGAATTCTCGAAAGAGGAACATCGAATGGCAGAGAAACACTTAAAGAAATGCTCAACCTCATTAGCCATTAGGGAAATGCAAATCAAAACGACCCTGAGATTTCACCTTACACCCATCAGAATCGCCAAGATGAAAAACTCAAGTGATAGCACATGCTGGAGAGGTTGTGGAGAAAAGGGAACCCTCCTCCATTGCTGGTGTGAATGTAAACTGGTTCAACCACTTTGGAAGTCAATCTGGTGCTTTCTCAGACAACTAGGAGTAGTGCTACCTCAAGACCCAGCTATACCACTCCTAGGTATATACCCAAAATTTGCTCAAGTACACAACAAGGACATTTGTTCAACCATGTTCGCAGCAGCTTTATTTGTAATAGCCAGAACTTGTAAACAACCCAGATGTCCATCAACGGAGGAATGGATACAGAAATTGTGGTATTTTTACACAATGGAATACTACTCAGCAATCAAAAAGGAGGAAATCATGAAATTTGCACGCAAGTGGTGGGATCTAGAAAAGATCATTCTGAGTGAAGTATCCCAGAAGGAGAAACACAAACTTGGTATATACTCGCTTATATAGACCTACAAGATATGAGAAACATAATGAAATCTACACACCTAAAGAAGATAATCAAGAAATTGGACACAGGCGAAGGTGATTAATCCTCATTTAGAAAGACAAATGGGTTGTGCATTGAACTTATGACAGGAGTCTACCACAAAAGGCATCTGAAAGACTCTACCTAGCAGTGTTTCAAAGCAGACACTAAGACTCATAACCAAACCCTCAGCAGAGTGCAGGGAATCATATGAAAGAAGGGAAGTTAGTATGATATGGAAAGGATAGGAGCTCTACAAGGACCAAATATATCTGGGCACAGGGTCTTTTTTGAGACTGACACTCAACCAAGGACCATCTATAGCTATAACCTAGAACTTCTGCTCGGATGTGGCCCGTGGTAGCTCAGTAACCAAGTAGTTTTCCAAAGTAAGGGGAACACGGACTATTTCTAACAGGATCTCAAGGGCAGGCTGTTTGACACCCCCCCCCCCAGGGGAGGAGCAGTCTGTTAGGCCACAGAGGAGGACTTTGCAGCCAGCCCTGAGGATACCTGATAAAACAGGGTCAGATGAAAGGGGAGGAGGTCCTCCCCTATCAGTGGACTTGGAAAGGGGCAGGGAGGAGACCAGGGAGGGAGTGTGGGGTTGGGGAGGGAATGAGGGAGCGGGATACAGCTGGGACACAGAGTTAACAAAATGTAACTAAAAAGAAAAATAAAAGAAAAAAAAAAGAGAAACCAGCAGACCGTTCAACAGAAGTCAAGTGACTACCCCAGAGGCAACCTGTGATATAAGTTGAGCTGAAAAACACACAAATTTTTTATTCCTTTTTTTACAATCACATCCATGACTAAATTCCTTTATCCACCTACACAGGCACTGGAGCTGTCAGCCCCAATTGTACAAAACATGGGGGTATCAGTTATTTTTCTGCTGTTCTTATATAATTCCCTGATAAAAGCAGTTTACTGGATAATAATTTAATCTGGTTTATGGTTCAAAGAAATCATTCTGTGGTAGTGGTGGGGCTGGGTGAGAGGGAATGCAGTGGCAGAAGGAGAGGGAAGTCCCAGCATAACTGTATTAAGGAAACAGAGAGTGAACAGAAAGTGAGCCAGATCATGAATCCTCAAGGCCTACCCTCAGTGTCCCACTTACTCCAACAAAGCCCCATCTCCTAAAGTTTCTACATCCTTCCCAAACATATCATCAGCAGAAGCCAAATGTTCAAACCCATGAACCTAATGGAACATTTCCCATACAAAGCAATTCACTGTGCTTTTCTGTGCTTGTGGCACCTAACAGGGTTTTCTGAATCATGGAAATGTGAAATGAGCAAACTGAAAGAAGGAAGGATGAATAGATGAATGCTACCTATGAATTTGTGAGTGATATGCAGAGATGCTGCTTCCATGATGCAGCCACACTGCCTTTCATGAAGAGGTTCCATTTTGTTTCCCTTCAAAATGATTTAAAAGACCATTCCCTAACCCTAATGGAGTTCTCTGCTTTTTCTCTTCATAGCTAAAAAGAAAATAAATAAATAAATAGATAGATAAATAAATAAATAGATAAATAGATACATACATACATACATACATACATACATACATACATACATACATACATAAATGCTCCCTGATACAGGGTTCCAGAGGGTTTTTTTGTTCTTTATAAACTCAGTTTCTGGTTAAAAAAAAAAAAAAGAAAAGAAAAGAAAAGAAAAGAAAAGAAAAGAAAAGAAAAGAA
>NW_026585504.1:52953150-52960801 GCF_907164565.1 Psammomys obesus | reverse complement strand
AAAAGAAAAGAAAAGAAAAGAAAAGAAAAGAAAAGAAAAGAAAAGAAAAGAAAAGAAAAGAAAAATTGGCCAAGGAGACTGAATCTCTGAAGATGGGCCATAAGCAGCCCTGAGGCTGGCAGGGAGGGACAAAATTCCTTTTTGCCCCCTGCTGAGTCAAACAGTACCTGAGTGGGGAGTGAGGACAAATCACACTACACATGGGATTAGATTGAGAGTACTGTCAGTCTGACTCAAGCAACAGCAGGAACGGGTTTATTCCAGGGTTCATTATTTATAGGCAAAGTAAAAACAAGTCACATCAATACAAAAAGAAAAAGGTGTGGAAACCTCTAAACTCTTTTCAAAAACTACTTCCCCAGGTGAAAACATAACAAAGCAGCTTAACAAGCAGCTCTCCACACCAATGTGAGTCCTAGTGATCCATCTCAGCTCATCAAGCTTGGCCAAAGGTGTGTTGCTTTAGCAAGAGGCCATTTGCCTCTAGTTGCTGGAGGCTTCCGGGTTACCTGGAGCATCCAGGACTGTCTCTCAGGCTGGCTTTGTGTGTATCTGTGTCACATGGCTCTCCACAGTTCTAGTGTTTTAATAATTCATGCAAATTTCTTTCACATTTTAGTTCTTAATATATCTCTCTTTGGTTAATATAAAAATAATGATATGAAATCACATAGTAATTTAATTATTTAAATTTCTTTCATCTTCAGGAAGATATACTGTGCCTTGTTTCTTGTCATGTCTCAAAGATGTGACACCAAGTTTAAATGTCAGAGATGGAGACAGCCTCCTTGTCATCTATGGTCTTCACTGAGTTTTTCTGCCCACTTTCTCTTTCATCCCTCTCACTCTTACATACTACAGTTCCATATCTGGATCTTGTTTGTCATCCCAAAGGTTTACGGGTTAGAATCTTGGTCTCCACAGTGTCAGTGTGAGAGGTGGTACATCTGTTAACAGATGGAGCTTGGTGGGAGGTGGTTAGGTCATTGCAGGGTTAACATAGTAGTTCCTGGACAACTACAATCAGTGTCTATAAAAGAGCAGATTGGCCCCCGGTCTCTCTGTCTTTCTGTCTTGCTGTATGAGCTCTTTTTCATCTGCGTACTCCCACCTGCATGACACCATCTTCAATAATGTCCTTTTCAGAGCTGAGGAGAAACCAGCTCGATTGGTCCTGAACCTCAGGAGCTATGAGATAAATAAAATTTTCTTTTCTTTCCTTTCTACATATTGTTGCATGAAGTCATCTTCATGTATGCATATAATGTACTTTGGACATATTTCCCTCATACTCTCCTACCCTGCCCTCTGATCTTCCCATTACCCATTTTTTCCCCTTTGCTCCCCTAGTCAGTTTTGTTTCGACTTTTGAGTCATCTGTACTAGTATGATTTTATGTATCTGTAAGGTCTAAGGCCCACAAATGAGAAAAAACATGGCATTTGTCTTTTTGAGACTGACTTGGGTCCTTTAATATAATTATCTCAAGTTGCATCCATTGTCCTGCAAATGACAGAACTTGTTATGACTAAAACAAAAAGATACATATGTACCACATTATTTTTCTTATCCATTCCTTTGTAGTTGAACACCTAGATTGGTTCCCAGAACTTAGCTACTATGAATAGCATTTATTTATGAATAGGTAACTAACTTTGGTTCAAGCATTTCAACTAAAGCAAACTCCCTGAATCTCCCTAACACAATTTCAGAGATCAGTGCTCAGTACACTTCATGATCTGGCAACAGTGAGCCACAGGTCTGAAGTTGGTGGGAGTCACAGAATCCTTGGCCCAGAGTTGACTTGCAGTTTAAGTAGTGACACTGTGTTGCCTAACATTCTCTTTCTATATAAACTTCAATTACTCAGCACCATTTATGACGGGCAGCTATAATCTGGACCCTATAATGTGGGTCCAGCTTGGATGAGATTCTACCTCTGTCAGAGCCTCTGTTCTCCTGTAAATCTTGGTTACCATTGTCTTCAACCCAGCAGGTTTTCCTCAGCTTTAGGTTTCAATTAAAGTTGCAAAAATTATATTATCATTCATTTTTCCATCATAAAAGCAATATGTAGTCAGTCTAGAATGCTTAGAAATTATGAAAGATTAGAAAACAACCACTCATATCCCAGCATTGAGAAAGTGGAAAAAATACAGGGAAGTGTGCACATATGCACACATACATGCACACACAGAAGCGCACGGAAGTATATATATATACACATATATGTTGTAGCATATATATATGCTACAACAGTGTGGGACACAGCCTCTTTCTGCTGCCTTTGGATTGGGATGTACAACTCTCAACTCCTTCTACAACATTGTGTATGTCTACATGCCACCATAGTTCCCACTAAGATGACAATAGGCTAAACATCTGAAACTACAAGCAAGCCAAAATTAAATGTTTTCCTTTATAAGAGTTGCCTTGTTTTCTTCTGGCTTTCAGAGGCCAGAAGAAAACAGGAAACAACCTTGAAACCTGCCACAGAGGGCCTCTGAAAGCTTCTGCAGTATAGACTGTCAAAGCAGATGCTGAGCCTGATGGCCAACTGATGGGCAGAGTGAATGGAATTTTATGTAAGAAGTGGGAAATAGTAAGAGCTGGAGGAGACGGGAACTCCACAAGGAGAGCAACAGAACAAGATAATTTGAACACAGGGAACTTCCCAGAGACTCATACTCCAACCAAGGACTATTCGTGGAGATGACCTGGAACCCCTGCACAGGTGTAGCCCATGGCAGTTCAGTGTCCAAGTGGGTTACATAGTAATGGGAAGAGGGACTGCCTCTGACATAATCTGATTGGCCTGCTCTTGATCACCTCCCCCTGAGGGGGGAGCAACCTTATCAGGCCACGGTAGAGGACAATGCAGCCAATTTTGATGAGAACTGATAGACTAAGATCAGAAAGAAGAGGAGAACCTCCCCTATCAGTGGACTTGGGGAGTGACATGCATGCAGAAAGGGGAGGGAGGATGGGATCGTGAGAGGAGGAGGGAGGGGCTTATGGGGGGATACAAAATGAATAGAGTGTAATTAATAAAAAATTAAAAAAACAATAAAACTCACCAAATTAAGGTAAAAAAAAAAAGAGTTGCCTTGGTTACAGTGTCTCTTTACAGCAATAAAATGCTAAGACAATTATCAACTTTGATTGGTTATGGAATAAGCTAGGAGATATACCTCCAGGCAGATCTGTGAAGGTTTTTCTGAGAAGGACTAACTCAAGGAGAAAACCTTCCCAGAAAGGGAAGCATCTACAAATACAGAAGGTTCATATATTAAAAGTTCCTTAAAAAGGTACAGTTGCCTGTTTGCCTTAACTTATTGCTTGCTGGTGAGTGCATCTATACTGTTGTTGCTGTTGCTGATGCTGATGCTGATGCCATCTGTCATAGACATCAAAACCTAGCTTCTTTAAAATAAAACTTGAAGTCCAGCAGCTTTCCAGGAATGTTCCAGACCTTCAGCCACAGATTGGGACTGCTAAGACATCAGTCCCACAGACTGAGCCACTACCACATTTTCAGCGTCTCCTGTTTAGAAAGCCATCACTGGACCTACCAGCTCATATCATATCAGTCAATATAATAAATCCCCATTTTAGCATAATATTCATCTTATTGCTTCTGTTTCTCTTTCTAGAAAATGCTGATTAAACTATAATTATATTTATACTAAGGATGGAGAAGTAAAAGCTTAGAAGCTAAGAAAATTGCTGAGTTTACACAGCTATAAAATGACAAGAAATATAAGACATATGATATTAATACCCAATCTGAACTCTTGTGCAAATAATGACTTTTACCTTTATTTTAGTTTTATGTAGTTGACTATAGATGTAACATGAGGGAACAATGGCATAGAATTCAAGATGTCAAAAAAGACAAGTGTAGATATTATTTATTCTCTGTCTAATCTATTAGCACCATCTCCTCTCAGAAGGACACAGTATCCCCCTGTAATTAGGGGTCTGCAGAAGTGTGAGGAGAAATCCAGATCCATGTCAGAGCATCACAGAGCAAGAAACAGCCAATGACTTGATCAGTTGCTAACTAATGACTTGGTCAGTTGATAACTCTAGTCCCGCTCTTCAAGACCTATCCCATGAGGTTTCACAAATTCACAGTAATTAGAAGTAAAACAATTTGTTTTCCTAGTTACTACCACCTGATAAGCCTCCACCCTTCTCCCCACCCCCCAATGCTGACATGTTTATGGATGGCCTGATATTCTTTTACTCACTATTAACTACTCCCTGATCACTCCCAGCCAATCTTGGAACCCAAAATATTTTTTAGCCCCTTTCACCTTCCCATTTCACCTTTAGTCTGAAAGCCAATAATTAGCTTCAGTTTCTCTACCTAGAGACCTCCCTTCTTCAGGGATCTCAGAGAAAACCCATTCTGCTGGTGAAGTCTCTCATCTCCTTGTCTGTTTTTCCTTTCTATGACATTTTGTGTGTTAGTCAAGGTTCACTGGAGGAACAGAACAGATAGAACAGAATAACATTACAAAGTGGGGACTTATTAGATTGTTTTACACAACACAGGTTAGGTAGTCCAATAACCACTGTATTCTGGAAAGCCTGAGAAACCAGCAGCTTCTCGGTCCAAGAGGCTGCATGCCTCAGCAATTCTACTCTGGCACTGAAGTCCTGGAGCATTCTTGGAGAGCTGCTGTCCAAATTGAAGATCTAAAGAAGCTGGGTTCTGATGACAACAAAGGATGGAGCAGCATGGCAACAAAGAGGTAGATGCATCCACAAAAAAAAAAAAAAAAAAAAGGAATAAAGGCAGACAAGGAAACAACACTGCTTTTTCCTGGGAACTCTTTATCTGGGAACTTCCAGGAGGTTCTAACTTCTTTGAGGGAAAGCTATTGGCCTCAGTTAATCCTTCCTAGAAATGCCCTTACAGACATGTCTCTTAGTTGGTTCCAAGTCAATCTGTCAGACAAGTTTAACCATCACAACATATGAATGACCATTGTGCACATGGGAAGCTGATGATGGTTCCCACTCCTCTGAGACACTTGGAAAAGTAAGTAAAAGTGACTAGAAACAGCCCAGTGTCCTGCCACATGCAGTCTCCTGTGGCAAGCTAAAGAAAAAGTTACCAGAATTAATTAAGACACCATAAAAGGAAAGTATTTGAACAGTTTAAGATACTTAGAGACTAACAGTAGTTCCCTGCACTCTCAACTGGCATCATTCACTGTCTTTCTCCAAAGATGCAGCTTCTAATAGTTGTTCTAATTTGTGGGGACACCTATTAAGGACAGAGATCACAGAAGACACTGAAAAGAAAGTGATGACTAATTGCACCTTTGACTTCCCAAGGACCGTGCTAAGTCCACACCTTGAAGCCCTACTAACAACTCTCCAGTGGAGATCTCTCCTGTCCAGGTCTGCTCAAAAGTGAGTGCAAGGAGGATTGGAGAGTGGTTTAAAAGTTAAAAAGAATACACTGCTTTTGCAGACGACCCAAGTTGAGATTCCAACATCCATGTTGGACAGCTCAAAATAGCTAATCCAGGGTGAGAGCTTCTGCCTTCTTTGGGCATCTGCATTTACAAGCACATACTCATATACAATCACACATGCATATACATACTTCAAATGAACTATATCTTCTTTAGGTAAATGTAAGAAAAACTGTATGTGAGAAAGGAGCCCTAAGGTCTTCCTCAGTCCCAAAGCACTGTGAGTCAAGCTAGATAGCCAGGATTTGTATTTCCTAGCCAAACCAAGAGTTGTCAGCAGCGTCTTCCCCACATAGCTATGCCTATGCTAAAGGCTCTTAACTAATATCTTTTAGAAGTCCAATATTCAATCCATGGGAATTCAGATCAGTCTGCCTGAACTCCAAGAGACACTGATCATCTTGAAATAAGTATTTCTAACTTGCAACTAAGGTTAAGCATAACTACTTTTAAAACAAAATTCAGAGCTGATAACCATAAATCTTTATAAAAACTACCATCTCTAAGTATATTCCTTCCTTTGGAGGACATTTTCTGTTACTCACATCCATCCCACTCCTGGCAACCAAATGGCAGGTCTGGTCCTGACAGCAATGACAGGAGACAGCATGCTGCAGCCAGTGGACTGCCTGATGAGCAGGATGGGCCAGTGAGCTGCAAAATTAAACTCATCTTTTTAGAAGCCATTTGTGTGTTAAGGAACAGAATAAATACGCTAACACTATGGCCACTTAAAATATGCACCCAGACAGAGAGAATTTATTTGACTATTGCAGACCAATGGGGGAAAATGAGCTTTATAATTGAAATGGTAATGGGATGAGTTGGGCATGGAGGGGGTAAAGGCATTATCAAAGGTGGTATCTTCAATAATTTGGCCTCTCAGACAGAGTCTTGTAAAATGCCAAGGAAAAGAGACCACTTTCTAGATGAAATTTGGGGTTTCTGGGAACAGACATGCTCTTGTCTCCCGAACACAGCATTAATATTGAAGCACTGTGAAATTGCTTTATAACTAATGACAATGCTTGTCTGTCCTTTGTTACATCTTCCTCTATCACCCTTCTCTATACAAAATGCAAACCACTTGTCCTCCTCTCATGATATTAAAAGGGTATACATGCTGTGACCCTTCCCGTGTTGATAGTAGACAGACTGTAGTGTTAACTATGGGTTATACATTTATTGGATCCCTGGGTCCATCCTCCAAGCCAGCAGCACAACATGTCTCCAGTATGTCTCTAGCAGGATGAGGTGCTGTCATCATATGATAGAAGTGTATAACCTCATGAAGCTAACCTAGACCTCAGAGGGGAAGAGGTGTTGGGCTTCCACTGACAACTGAGAAGGAGCTACAGGAGTAATGAATGAAAATAGGGAACGACCAAGTACAAGGAATGATGCAGAAGCAGGAAGAGACAGGGAATGAGACACAATCACTTCTCATGCCCTTAAAGCACCTGCCAAGAGTCAATCCTAGAAAGGAGATGTTGCCAATGTAGAATAACAGTCTGCAATGACCCAGATACATGTGCCAGAGCCAATAAGAGTACACCTGAAGCCCAGGGAGAATAGCTTACTTGGCAAGCTTACCATGTTTTGGGCCTGCTGCCAAGAACTGTTCAAACTGTTCAGTTTACTCAACTTAAGAAAACCTCTCTCTCTCTCTCTCTTTCTCTCTCTCTCTCTTCCACTCTCTCTCATGTCTATGTGTGTCCGTTCATAAACGCATACATGCAGGATGTGGTTATGCAGGCCACAGGACAACTTCATATGTCATTTATCAGGAACCATCAACTTTGAGACAAGGTCTCTCATTTGCCTAGATTCAAAAAGTAAGATAGGTTGACTGTATAGGAAAATCAAGGTGTCTACCTGTCTCTCCTTCCCCTGTACTGAGTTTGCAAGAGCATGCTACCAAAAGATTTTCACAGAGTAGTAAAGAAAGAACTCACATTCTCAAGCTTCCACAGCAAGCATTTTACTAACTGACCTCTCTTGCCAGCTCACAATTAAGGAAAGCTTAATAAGATATCAATAAAGTACATCTACTTATCTCTTTAGGGGAAAACAGTGACTTAGAGATGAAGAAAAAGAAAAAGAAAAAGAAGAAGAAGAAGAAGAAGAAGAAGAAGAAGAAGAAGAAGAAGAAGAAGAAG
>NW_026585504.1:52866113-52953140 GCF_907164565.1 Psammomys obesus | reverse complement strand
AGAAGAAGAAGAAGAAGAAGAAGAAGAAGAAGAAGAAGAAGAAGAAGGCCACCCTGATGAGAGCTATCAGGACTGAGTTCTAATATGTATATTTTTTTTCTTCTCTTCTGAAGGAACTTGGATGCCTAATTCCAAATACACAGCACACCCTCCTGGGAGAGCACTGGACAGAAAGAGTAGAACAGTGAAAAAGGAAAAAAAAAAAAAAAACCACCTTAGCAAAAGCAAATGACTGCAAAGCCTCAAAATCCCTATCCTGATCCTACAGAACCAGAGAGAAGGAAACATGATCTGTCAGCTGTCCTCATCCCTACCTGCCCAGTGCTCTTTTTATCCACATAAATTATCCTGTTAGTACCCAGCTCTTGTAGGTATGGCCTCATTGCTGTGCTACCATAAGGCACTCCAGTCCTTCAGAAAGAAATTCCCTGACCACCACTGCTTGTCTTCATTGAAAGGAAAGACATACAAACTATAGTAGTTACTTTTCTGTGGCTGTGATAAAAAGCAACCTGACCAAAAGAAACTTATGAGGGGAAGTGGTTTATTTCCATAAAAAGATTAGTCCATCATTGAAGGGTACCAAGTCAGAAACTCAAGGCAGAAAGTTGAAGCAAAAGCTATGGAAGGATGCTACTTACTGGCCTACTCACTGGCTCATGCTCAGCTTGTTTATTAACAGCCAGGTCCCGCATGCCTGAAGATGGTGCTTCCTGTAGTGGGCTGGGATTTCTCATATAATTCATCAATCAAGACAATGTACAGACATGGCACAGGACAGTTTAATTAGGGCAATTCCTCAATTGTGGATCCCTATTCCTAGGAGATCCTAGGCTGTGTCAAATTGAAAATAAAAGCTAGCCAGGACATAAACCAAACAAACAAACAAAATCACAATGCCATGTCCCCAAAAGGTGCTTCATATTCTCTGTAATTGTTATTGTATTGAGAAGGATTTTTTTGTTGATACAAGATCACATGAATTCCAGGCTTGCCTCACAATCTCTATAAAACTGAATGAGACCTTGAACTTCTGATCTTCAAGTCGCCACCTCCCTCATACTGGAATTACAGGTCTGCCTGACCATTCCAGCTTTGTCTATGTTAATCAAACTCAAGGCTTGGTCCACGCTAACAAAGCAGTCTCCAACTGAGCGACATCCCTAGAACAAAGAACAATATTTGATATTCTGTACTATCCTTAGAGGGTAAACTAAATCTTCCCATGAGAAGATTTGAGTGGTGTACCAGGATATCACACAGGTAGAAAACACATCCAATACTAAATTGTAGCATACATTTGCTTCTCCTGAGTTTATTATAAAACTGCACACACAAAAGTCCAGTGGCGCTATATAGAGCACAGAGACAGAGCACCTGCAAAAGAGCTGCCTTAAGTATCAGATGCTAAGAGCAGCCATAGCAATCTGTTATCCTTACAAAGAGCAATAGGGCTCTCAGCGGGCTTAGGCCAACAAAAATTAATGGATTGAAAAGCAAAAATCTAATGTATGAGCTCTCTAAATTCCCAAACTGGCAGACTCATGGAGCTCATTGGGTAAGTCAATGATGCGGAATAAGAGGTATGAGAAAGTCAGAGGGTCTCCAACAGGAGCAAAATGAGGACAGAAGAGTAGCAGGAAATTAAAAAATAGAGACAGCTGGTCAACACGCACACCAGCTCCTCCAAGGAGGTAAAACTCAAAAACTCCATTTCCAGTGTGTTTCTTTTCATTTCAGTAATACACACAGACTCCACAAAAAAAAAAAGCATAATGAGAAAGCGACACAACACAGTTCTATCCAGTTTACCCCCTTGATGGTTAAATTCTTTTATATTGAATTCAAGTTTTATGGCCCATTAGAGGACTAGAGAAAGAATTCTCCAGGACACTTCTGAACTAATGAGTGTTTTGCAAATTGTTTTTCTAACACATTTGCTCTTTTTTTTTTTTCTCCTGGAAATAATAAGAACATTTGGTTTATAGAATTTGGCCCTAAACTTGAGAAACAATAGCAGCAATTTTAATTGAACCTAATTTATTTTAAATAGTAGAAGATGTTTGTGTTTTGTGTCTTTGAGATAAATTTTTGACACTGATAAGCAAATAATGTTATCAGTCAAACAATTACAGACTCCTACACATGTCTTTACATCTTTCAAATACCCTCTGACAAATGTTCCCTTGCCTCCTCCATAAAGACATGGGTTTCCTTTTGTGGATCCAACACAGAAACAGAACTGACAGAGAAGTCCGTGTCATCTAATAACTCCCTTCTCCAGATGTACCCTTTAAAAGGAAGAGCCCAGCATCCCAGCAGAAGCATTCTTTATAACCAGGGGCACAGATAACCAACATACCAGACTTTTTTGGGGCTTAGATAGCAAATTCTTCTTGGAAATCTACCCTACAGCCTATCAGAAAGGCATGTGGATCACTTATTTACAAGCCTAGTTAGAAAAACAAGATGTGGCTAGGAGAAATTCTACTTATCTCTTGCAAAGGATTTGCCTTAGCAAGAGAGACATGCATACTTCATTTATAAACATCTGGATTTAGGAACTACATTAGTTACTTTTCTCATTTCCTTGACAAAAATAAGTTAAGAAAGAATAGTATTATGTTGGGTTACAATTTCACAGTGCAGTCCATTCCTGCAGAGAAGTCACAATGGAAGGAGCTTATAGGAGCAAGTCACGTTGAATCTGTAATCAGTAGACTAAAATACTGACTGCTGATGCTCAGCTCAATTTTTCCCTTTGATTCAATCTGAGACCTCTGCCCAATGGATCATGTCATCAATATTTTGAGTGAATCTTCCATGCTTAGTTAAATCATTCTGAAAATAAAACTGGACATAGCAAAATATGTGTTTCCAAACTAATTCCAAATCACCTCACATTGACAGTAAAGATTTGCCATCACAGGAACCAATATATTGCCTGATCTGCTCATCAGGGAGAGGTTGTTTGTCCCTTTAATGAAAGCTCCCAATGTATTTACAGTTGGAAATTAACACATGAGACTATTGATTGAGTGCTGTTCTGGCATTGGATGTTTTTCTACATTTTGAGTCCACAGCAGAATCAAAGCAAACACTACAGGTGCTAAACAGGCTTCCTTCTCAAATTAATTAATAAATAAGCATATCAATGCAAGTGATAATACATGCCATGAACAAAATCAAATATCATAAAGAAAATAGTGGTGGGCATAAAGAAGCTACAGCTCATTCCTACTTCAAAATCCCTAAGAGGTACAAAAATAAATATATTAATGGCCAGAAAAATGATGCATTTTGAAGAGAAAGGGGAAAAGACATGAAAAGAAAAGAGGGGGAAGACAAGGGATAGGGTGGAAGGAAAGAGGGAAATGCAGAAAAGAAGGGAAAGGGAATGTGCTGTGTAGCAATTTCCTCCCAACTAAAACATTCCATCTAAGATAGAGGCTCATCAAAATGTTTCATAAAGCTCAAGAAGTTTCTGAAACTGACAACATTGACAAGGCTCTCCCCAAATGCTCTAAGAATTGAGGGACCTTTCATTAGCAGAAATGACCACAACAGTTGCTCCATTGTTTGTTCAAAACTTCTCTCCCTCTCTTTCTCCCTCTCTCTTTTTTTTCTCTCTCTCTTTCCCTCTCCCTCTCCCTCCAAGGCACTTTCATGCTGCCACTAGTACTCAAAGCCCAATCATAACCTCCTCCATTTTTGTGATGCTCTATCTCTAAATGAGGCTAATTTTGTGTTAGGACCTTTCCCTCAACCTGCCACCTTTAACCTACATTCTGTTATAACAGCATCCACAGTGTTACCACTACAATCTGACTAAAACATACAAGCTCATATCTCATCATATCATCTCATGTAACCTGAATGACTAACCCCCCACCATACAAGGCTTACCTCCCAGGCTCATTCCATTCATTTCATTTTGTCACCGAAGCTAAACCATATCCCAAACCAACACCACACTCTCTCCAGCCCCTCTCCAGTATCCAAATAATCCTGCAGCTTTAAAAAATGTGTGTGTGTATATGAGTACTGTATGAATACATACCACCTATGTGCTGGAGACTTCAGTGTCAGAAGAAGTGTTGGATTCCGGGGAATGGAGTTACAAACGGTTGTGAGACACCATGTAGGTGCTGGAAAAAAAACCTGGGTCCTCTGCAAGGACAGTAACCATTCTTAATCATTCAGCCATCTCTCTAGCCCTCAAGTTTTTAATAATCATTTCCTTTGCTTCTTTTGTAGCCAAACAACTCTTGAGGGCCAGTGGATCTTTCAGCAAAACCTCCACTGACCTTGATATTCTGCAAATAGGACAAAGTATGTTCTTGTCTGGAGACTGTTTTATTTGTGGCCTCTCCAGCCTTAATTGTTCCACAGTCTACTCTGTCCCTCAGTATCTTCTCAAAAATTCCTTCTCTGCTTGTACAGCTCAAAATAATCCCCCATACCCAACTTCCCTGTATCTTGCTTTGTTTCTTTAACATGTAGTTGTACAGAAGGTAGATTTTATGGGTTTTCTTATCCAGGTCTTCCTCTCTCATTCCTCATCCTTGTCACATGATGTGGTACCACAGTCTCAGAGAACTTTCTCTGATCATGTCAGCAACAGTAGTCTTGGTTCTAGTGATCCTGAAAAAGAATTTGACAGGACACATGATAAGGTCAATCATTCAAGGGTTTAATAAGAGCAAGAAAGGAACATGAACATGCTCTTTAGGAGGACAGCAGGCCAAGTTGAGCTGCAATGGCTTTGACCTTGGTAAACAAGAGGATTATGCTTTTTCTCTTCTTGTTATCCCCTCTGCTGAGTCATGTAAAGGGAGAACACTTCCAGAAAAAGTGTATGTCCAGTTTACCCATAATTAACCCATAAGATGCATAGATATGTGCAGGGGTTAAAGCACAGTAAAGTTGAAGAGATTACTAGGAAACATGGTGACAGCACTCCATTCATGCTGTTCTAGAGCAGATATTTGAAATTGCTATAGTCTGACCTGACTAGCATGGGCCACTATCACCAGTTCCCCTTACAACATGTTTTGATTTTCCTGAGCTTTAAAAAAACCAGGTGGAGCAGCTGAGATAAATAGAGCTGCAACTACCTCTGTAACCTATCCTTAGGAAAAACAAACAAACAAACAACCCTGCTGTGAGGTTACAGCACGTAGAAATTTTCTGAAGTGTACCACTGCCATTATCTTTATATCTTGACCCTTAGCTGACTAACATGATGTTTCAGGGCCATGAGCTGGCCCACTCGTTTTTCTTTATGTCCTATATTTGGGGGCATATTGGTCAGTCCCTCCTGGGGAAAAAAAAAAAACAAAAAACTTGTGTTTAACACCATGATTTGACTTGCTGGATTGACAGAGATTAAAGACACTGCTATTCCTTTGACGGTTGCTTTCTGCTTAGTTCTCTCTCAATGTGGTACTTTTACAAGGCTTAACCTAACCTCTGCTGGAGCAGTTCACTGGAATATAAAGTAATATGCTTCTAAGATCATCACTGATAGCCATCACAGGGAATGGGACACAAAGAGGGTTGTGGTCTTAAGACCTTGTAGCTGGATAACGTGGGGCTGGCATTATGGTAAACCAGAAGGAAACATTAATTTTCCTCTGGTGTTCTTTCCCTTGGTGTGTCCCAATGCACACCAATACAGTACACAGCAAAACAACAGGATAGCCTCATCCCTATGCCTTCTATGCTCTACCATACATCCCCATGCCCAGTGCTCTGTTTCTTGGAGATGGAACATAGCGTCTCTCTCTTGGGTCACTTGCTGTTCACAGACTTTTAAATTCAGAGTCTCTGTGTGGCATTCCTGACATGCAAGTCTCAGGACTCATCCTCAATGTGCCAATTAAATAAGTAATAATGAAATTCTAAAAAAGGGAGTTATTCCATGCAGCTACATTGGGGAAAAAAAAAAAAGACATTCAGTGATTCCTGCACTGCAAGTCAATGTAGATGGTCCTTACTATTAGGTCTCAAAGAAAATGAGGACAAGTGTCACTTGGTACCTGTGGCTCCTCCCAGCACTTTTCATCTCACCCCCTACACTACACTTCTCTAACCCAAGGGATGGGCTTTTTCTTCCCTTGTCCAGCTTCTATATAATTCAGTCATTTAGGCAAGATGCCTTTTTGGTCTCTTGGCCACTTGGTTTGCTTGCCACCCTCTCTTTTCTCTTTCTGTCACCCTCTCCCTCCCTCTCTCTCTTCTCATGGCCCAGTTCAGTATGGACCCTTTGAGATGCCTCAGGCTGTTTTCTTCCTCACCTACAATAAAAACATACTCTTTAGCCATACTTAGGAGCAGCCTGTCATCATTTTTCATTTACCTACATGAAGGTTTAAAAGGAGGCCAGATAGGTTCTATTAATCCCTCATTGTCTTAGTTTCTGAGAATTGTCAGAGATGTGTGAAATATCTTTCTGGAAGACAAGTTGTCCTTTTGGTTATCACCAAGCTTTTAGATATTTTTATGCGAAATTTCTAATTTATTAGAGACCATCATTTCAATAATCTAATAGCAAAAGGAGGAAGAGAAGGAATCTTTAGATTATCTTCATTCCTGACTATTCAATAGCATTTCTTAGTATCTCCTGAAGGAGGTAGTTGTGTAAGGAAGAGAGAAGAGCCAGGAATTCTCTTCTCTCAGATTTCTAGGGCCACACAGACACCCAGATGCTTGGCTCTCTTGCACCTGGCTGAGCACATGGCTTCGTTTTCTTTTCAGGTTAAGTTGTTCCTGCTATAAAATGATTAGTTAAATGGATGTTGGCAGCACAGAACAGAAGGGCCATGGACAGATGAAAATGGTTTTCACAAATTATGTCCGTTAAAGTTGAGAGTGAATTCCCAGGACACTGTGCCTTTAGTGTCTCTGCATTGCAGAAATTAGATTAGCATTAACTGCTATAGAAATTTCTCATGTCACCTCTGAGCTGTGCCATCCTAAAAAGGGCCCTGGAGCTCAAGCTAGGCTCACCCAGGGAGGCTCACATCACCAAACTATGGGTGCCGTCAAAGTTGAGGCTGCCAACTTTCAGAGACTTCAGAAAATCTATGTGGGCAGAGCAGTGGCAAGTAGGATAACAGGGACCCTGCTGCCTGCCTGTCTGGAACCTGCCCTCAGGTGGTTGTTGAGATTCTAGTAATGGAGAATAACTCAGGTTAGGACCAGCCTCTCTTGGATCAACTCTGTTTTAAATGATAGCCACTTGGAATTATGAAATGAGGGTATTTGGCTTTTAATTGGCCTTTGTGCTAAATAAGTGGTGAACTGCTGGTGAGCCTGCTGGAAGAAAACTGTACTTATTTTTATTGAGAGGTGGAATGGTCCTTTTCATCCTTTAATGGGAGAAAGAAAAAAATCGCAAATTTTAAAAGGAGCAGTAAGAAAAAAATAAGAAGAGATAGAGGTGGGGTAAATATTTTGTCTGGTTTGAATGCAGTCCTTTATTATAATCTCTTTTAATTATACTTATTTTTCTAGTTATTACTAGAAATAGTTGTTGACTGCTAAATTACTAAGCTGCAGTTGCTCTGCTAAGAAAAACTAATTTCTGCTAAACTACTATTTTGTAGTCACTCTGCTAAGAAGAAATGATTTGAGTCAACATTATCAAGCTGATTTTGCCTTTGAATGTCTTTGCTAAGGCCCAACACAGCAGAGCAGTCCTATACTAGACTGAAGAGACTGGTGATCTGCCTCTGTGGAAAAACAACACATCCTTCCCAGAACCCAACAGAATGAAAATTACCACTGTCTTGCTGACAGTGAATAGAAGTCCATATTATTAATACCAAGTAGACCAACCAGGACTGTAGCTCAGGTAATAGTGTGTCCTTCTTGCATGTGGGAAGTCCTGGGTTCTATCTTCAGCAGCATTAAAACCTGGCCTGGTGGTACATACTTGTAATCCCAGCATGAGAGAGGTATGAGCAGGAATATCACAAATTCAAGGCCACTCTCATCTGCATAGTTAAAGACTGGCTGAGAATGCATGAGACTGTCCCCAAATTGAATGTGTTGGGAGGAAGGTGACTTCTTCTTTGGGAGAGGAAATAAAGTTTTTGCATTCTAAGATACAACTTGTTTTCTGTTTCCATGATCTGTCCATTGGTAAGAGTGGATGTTAGAGTCTCCCACTAATTAATGTGTACAGATCAATGTGTGATTTAAACTTTAGTAATGTTTCTTTATAAGTGAGGGTGTCCTTCCATTTGGGGCATAGATGGTCAGAACTTTTTTGAGAGGAGTATCGGGGGTGAGGGGGTGTTTCTACCATACTTGCCCATACCACCTCTCCCTTTTCTTGCTTTCTTCAGATTCTGTCCAGGAGACTCAAGGAAAAATTCTGGCTGAACTTCCCCTTAAACAGCAGCCAAAAAGGAGAGAATTTGGCGAGGGGGCAGTAATGAGGTATAGAAAGAACCATGCACAGTCAGATAAATCCAAGCTAAGCTTTGCCCTCTTACAAAATGCCCAAGTGTTGTAAGCTTGGAGTTGTCCTGGTTAGCATAAGTTGCTAATGCCTACTTTGGTGGTTTGAATAGGAATGGCCCCATAGACTCATATGTTTGAATGGTTGGCCCAAAAGGAGTGGCACTTTTAGGAACTGTGGCATTTTTAGAGTAGGTGTGGCCTTGTCAGAGAAAGTGTGTCACTGTGGAGGTGGGTTTTGAGGTCTCAGATTATTCGCAAGCATACCCAGTGAGACAGTCTCCTTCTGCTGCATGCATATCAAGTTGTAGAACTCTCCACTCCTTCAGTCTGACTTCACGCTGTCATGTTTTCCTCCATGATGATAATAGACTAAATAACTGAAGCTGCAATGCAACCCCAATTAAATGAATCCTTTTATTAGAGTTGCCATGGTCATGGTGTCTCTTTGGAGCAACAGAAACCTAACTATAAGATCTATTTGGAAGATTTGTTAGAAAGCTTCAAGTCACTGTGTACATCGGGACTGTTGACGAATAAAATAAGCCCAGAGAAGAAATAGCCACTGTAACACACAACATACTACTAGTATAACAGGAATGAAGTGGTATGTGTTTCAAATTTCATGTATTATATACTGCATATTAAAGACACCCCTATTCACATGGAAGATATTCTAAAGAGAGATACCTATACCCTCCCCTTGACTATCAGACTACTGAGTCAATGATTTCCCAAAAATGGAATTTCCCCAGGAATCTCATGCTAGGAGAAGAAAAAGGATGGAGCTTAATCCCAGCCAGGAAGGTATTTTACATAGTTCTAAACACCTGTCTAACCCTCTTACAGGGAAGAATAGAGTCCAGACAGTGGTGGGTCCAGGATGGGTGGGACCACAGTCACCCTGACCATGACTGCTTGGTAAGGCAGTCATTACCTTCTATTTAAACCTAATAAGCCTTATATCAGGATCAAGAAATGGACTTGAGGAGCACTGGCCCTTCTCATTTGTTTCTTTTCTTAGTTGACCACATTGAACAAATCACCTCCCTCTCCTTTTCACTATTACTTGTGTATTTAATTGGGCTGCTGAAAATGGGTGACAGAATCTCCCTAGTTAGAGTTGCCAGGGACCAGACTCCCATCTTTAACAATAGTAACATCAGGCCTGGAGTGCTGGTGACTCCTAGGAATTTACTCCCTGGGAAACAACATGCTTCATAGGCAGTAGCCGTAAAATAAAAAATGGTTTTCTTATTGCCCTTACGCTGAGTATACATTGAAAGTGTATCTTAGGTACAGTTGTTTAAATACAAAAATATTGTATTTGTTTACACAGGTTTGTTTTTCGTTTTGTAATACGTCTGGTAGAAAACTTGAGTGTGGTTGCACTGTAGTCACACTGGAGAGTCTACCACTAGCCCATGGGCACCTTTCCTCAGTTCTCTCAAAAATGCCTTTCTATACCTGGACACAGAAAAGTGGAGCAGAAAAATTCATAATTGATTTTCACATACATTAATACATCCAAAATCCTCAGAGAACAAAGTTGACATCACTGGTATCATAGTATGTTGTTAAAATGTTCTATTCATTGTTAATTATTGTTAATATCTTATTGCACATAATTTATAAACTAAACTTCCTCATGGATATGTAAGTATTAGAAAGCAGTTTATGTATTTTTATAGATAGGGCTGAGGTTATCTAACTTGGGAAGTGCCTTGCATACATGAAACGCAAGTTCTAATCACAGTGCTGCTGCAGGCATGGATATGAATTCAGAAGGCAGCTGCTGAGCTTTTCTGTGTGTAGTATCCTGGAAGATAGAATTGGATCAAGGGCTCATGGATAGTGATCGAATTAGAGACAGCTTATTACAAAAGGTAGAGGTGCACTCCTGAGAATGGAGGTGGGCCAGAGGGCCAGGAAAGGTTAAAAGCACAGTGATGCTTGGCCAAGAGAGTAATGGTTTTTTTATGGGCCATTTCCTTTCTGCCCACCTTTGCTGGTGTTTGGAGGCTGTGGGCTTTCCAACGAAATCCTCTGTCCTTTGTAGCTCCTAGTCAGTGGTTTCTAGTCTTCCTTTTCTATATTAATCTCGATATCACCCTACAAACATACTCCTTTGCCATAGTCCTACACACAAAAATGTTATATCTCCTTATTAATGTACATAAAGTGTTAGCAATATGCATGGTTTCAAGCCAGGGGTACTTTTCTCAGACAGAATTCATGATGGTGGCACAGTAGTGAATTTGACTTTTTACAGAACAGGGGGTTGTAAGTAGTGTAATGAAATACAGTACATGTTTGCTGCAGAACCACTTTCTGGGACATTGGGTCAAGAAGAATGAATTGTAGTGATAACAGATGGGATCTGCTATTATATTGTGTTGGAACATGACTCTCAGCCATCACATCCTGGGTCCCTAGTAGAAACTAGGACTTCCAGAATTATGCACTTATTTTCTTACCCAGTCAAGCCCATCATTCTACTAATAAATATAATTATAGCCACCTTTGGCACAAGCCACCTTTGGTAAATATTTATATGTTAAATTATATCCTATAATTTAACAAATATTTTATGTATTGCTTTTCATATATAGTACCACATTTTCTCTCTCTCTCCCTTTGTGTGTGTGTGTGTGTGTGTGTGTGTGTGTGTGTGTGTGTGGGCGCGCACGTGTACATGTTTGGGTGGGTGGGTGGGTGTGTCAGGAGTACTGTTCTAGGCCTCAGGAATTCAAGGATAAATAAGAAGGCTGAGATTCTTGCAATCACAGAGCCCAAGTGTGACATAAAGCAGAATCAGTCAGGATGTCTTCCTCAACAGGAAAACTTGATTCTTGTCTAGGGTGTCAATCTAACATGTTGCTGCACATAGGAAAATGTCCAGACAGACATAACTCCAGCCGTGGCCTCCAGAGGTCTACTCTGATTCTGTGAGTTTCTCTGGCCCTCTGTAGGGGTGGCTCTGTATCAACAATACATAGACGGTGGTAGACATCATTCCTGGCATCTAGCTTCAGTCACTGAGGTGCCTCACCTGCTAAGAACAATTGCTATGAAGTCTGAGTTTGATCCCTGGGACCTACATGGTGGAATAAGAGACTTGATTACTGTAAGTTTCCTCTAACAAACATATGCATACTATGCAATGCACACATATACACAGAAAGACTGACATATTGACAGACAGACAGAGAAAATAAATGGAAGGAGAACACAAAGCTTAAAGTGTTTATACTCCATTTTCAAGAAGGTAGACAGATTTGGCAGAGATGAAGTAATTTCTTTATAGGCATTTGACATATGATTGTGCCTAATTTCTGACACTTTTAGGCCTAAATCCAGCTCTTGGTGCTGTGTCTGGATCCACCATGGTACAAGAAAGGCAAAAGACAGAGGAAGGAGTAGGGTTATAGTCAACAGTTTCTCCTTGTTGCCTAATACAGGTTCTGGTGCATATGTTCATTAATGCTTGTAGAATTAATTCGTAACAAAAATCCAACAAAACCCAATGGGCAATGTATATTTGCTGCTAAGTGAACAGGAAAGTGCAAGTTTGGATTTGCATAGCTAAGAAAATAAGAATTGATTTCCATAGACCAAGGAAAGTCTGAGCCCTCTTTTCAACAGCTGCACCCCAAATCTGCCACCAAGAGACTTGGAAGAAAAACTAACATGGAGAGCGCTCTTTTCTACAGCTTCCTTCCTTATTAAAATCCCCCATAGATGCTTGTTCTCAAGCAATACAAGAAATTGTAGATTTCTCTTCTATCTCCCTCGATTTGCACAAAGCTGCCCTTTGAGATTCACAAATGTGCAATTGTCATGCTAATATTAAGTCTTCCAAAATATTGATTTCAAATGTGCATTCTCATTCTCACTGATTACTCAAAAGTAGTGTGCCAGGGGAAATTTTTATTTCCTTACCGTTTGCTTATTTGAAGGCCATAGTAAGTTCAATGGACAACTTCCCACCAGTGTGTGTGTGTTGGGGGGGGGGTGTCCAGGCCACAGAAGAAGAGGATGCAGGCAGTCCTAATGAAACTTGATAGGCTGGGGTCAGATGGTAGGGGACAGCTCCCCATTTCTGAGGAATGGGGGAGGGGGATAAGGGTAAGAAGAGGAAAGGTGGGACTGGGAGGAGATAAGGGACAGGGCTACAATCAGGATGTAAAGTGAATAAGTTATTTTAAAAATTAAATAAAAAAAAACAGATGGTGTCTCAGTACAAACTTTAGAGGTGGGGAAACTGGTCAGCTGTTTTCAAGGAAAAAGGAATTCTTTCAGTTTATCTCCTAGAGAATTTTTTTCTGATCTGTGTTTGATAGTTTCCATATCTTCAATCCTCTCTCTCCCTCCTTTCCTCCCTCTTTTCCTCCCCACTTAATAGTTCAAACTACTCTTAGCCACCCTCTTGCACTCAGGTAGCTCCTGAATTCTCTGCAAGCCTATCCCAGAACATTTATACAAACTATTTGAAAAGAAGTAGTCTGTTTTCTTTCAACTTTTTAAAATTTGATTTTATTTATATATTTATTAATTATAATTTATGCACTTGGTATCTGTGCTGCAGCCCCCTGCTTCATCTCCTCCCAGTCCCACCTACTTTCCCTCTTTTTCCCCATGCCATTTCCCTAGTCTCCTAATAGGGAAGGACCTCCTTCCCTTCTATCTGACAGTAGTTTATCAGGTTTCATCAAGGCTAGTTATATCATCTTCCTGTGTAGTCTGGCAAGGCTGCACCCCCCAGGGGAACACACAGAGACACACACAAACACAAGGAGCATGATACCACAGGGATGCTGAGAAAGATGAGCAGGAGGGAACTGTCACTAAGATCAGGGTTCCCATTGGACAAGACGAGGATCCTGGCAGAAAAAGGTTTGTGGTCTAAGGAAGTCATGGATGTCCCATGAGATGAAGCCAATTGCTGTCTCTATTAGCTTGTGTTGCCATAACATATGACAGCACAGTAGGTGACTTTGGATATTTGCTGGGTTCATTTGTTCTGGAGGCTCTGAAGGAAGATTGTCCCCTGTCTCTCCTGGCTTCTTGATTGCCTTTGGTTTGTAGCTGTTTGTCTTGATCTATGCCAGAAACAACTGTGCTTGTTTCCACATACAGATTCTTTCCTGGGGCTGCAAATGTGCCACAAGGAGGGCTTCTGAGAAAGGCTTTCATCTTGGAAGTCAGAGAGTCACACCCTATTCTTCATATGAAGCTGGCTCAATAAAGGAGTTGGCATATGCAGTGTACCTTATATTTATTTGACATTAAGAGTTTTTCATGCACGCTTGCTAAATAGGTCTGTCTGATGCCCAGCGGGACACTGTACTTTTCCTACTGCTTGAAAAGGAAAAGTCAGGAGCGTAGATGCCTGATCCAAGGACTCATCTGGCTGGAAGGCCCTTTCATGTCCTTCAAGTAAGTGTCCATTTGGAGAATGTGATATCTAGTCTATTTAAAGTCACTGACTACTCCTCAGCCCCAGAGATCTCCTCACGTATGCAAAAAAACATCGTGTGGACTCCACCAGCCACTGTAGGTAACTCAGTGGTTTCCAAGACAAAGCTGGTTAATGTGCTGGGAAAGCCACTGCTAGCCAGCCAACATGCAAAAGTGTATGTTTACAGTGAGTTCTTCCAGGATTTCTCTTCTAAGGAAGTTCTAATTCCAGATAACATATTTCTTTAATAGCAGTCTGTCAAATAATTGTCTTCTGTTAGTTACACTGTATGATTAATAACAATAGGGACTATGCACCTTTCATTTGTAAACACTGTACAAACAATGTCTGAAATTGAGTAAACCATCATGACATTGCTAGCCTAAATAAATAAATAAATAAATAAATAAATGGATAAATAAATAAATAAATAAATAAGCAAACAATTAAGTCAAGGAGATGGAACAGCACGCAGCCTGTGAATATGGTGTCAGGGGGTGAGGTTCAGGCAGCTGGGCATTTGGCCTATACAGTAAAGTGCTTGCTGCATGAGCATAAGAGGTTAAGTTTGGTCCCCTGCACAACATGTTAAAAAGCTAGGCTTGGTAGCACACCTTCATCATCCCAGTTCTGAGGAAGCAGAGACAGACAAATCCTCAAATCCTTGGAGCTCTCTAGCCAACCAACCTAGACTACTCAGTGAATCTCAAGTAAAAGACTCTTTCTCAAACAAACAAACAATAACAACAAAAGACAAGTTTGCTAGCTATTATAGAAAGACATTCTAAGTTTCACAAAACAAACGCCTGCCTACAGATTGGGAAAGAATCTTCACTAACCCTTTATCTGACAGAGGACTAATATCGAGTATATACAAAGAACTAAAGAAGCTGAAAAGCAGCAAACCAAGTAATCCAATTAAAAACTGGGGAACAGAGCTAAACAGAGAATTCTCGACAGAGGAATATCAAATGGCAGAGAAACACTTAAAGAAATGCTCATCCTCATTAGCCATCAGGGAAATGCAAATCAAAACGACCCTGAGATTTCACCTTACACCCATCAGAATGGCCAAGATGAAAAACTCAAGGGACAACACATGCTGGAGAGATTGTGGAGAAAGGGGAACCCTCCTCCACTGCTGGTGGGAATGTAAACTGGTACAACCACTCTGGAAATCTATCTGGTGCTTTCTAAGACAATTAGGAATAGTGCTTCCTCAAGACCCAGCTATACCACTGCTAGGTATATACCCAAAGTTTGCTCAAGTACACAAAAGAGATATTTGCTCAACCATGTTTATAGCAGCTTTATTTGTAATAGCCAGAACCTGGAAACAACCCAGATGTCCATCAACGGAGGAATGGGTACAGAAATTGTGGTATTTTTACACAATGGAATACTACTCAGCAATCAAAAAGGAGGAAATCATGAAATTTGCAGGCAAATGGTGGGATCTAGAAAAGATCATCCTGAGTGAAATATGCCAGAAGGAGAAAGACAAACATGGTATATACTCACTTATAAAGACCTATAAGATATGATAAACATAATGAAATCTATACACCTAAAAAAGATAATCAAGAGAGCGGACATGGGGTAAGATTATCAATCCTCGTTTAGAAAGACAGATGGGATGCACATTGAACATAGGACAGGAGTCTACTGAGCGCATTTGAAAGACGCAGTGTTTTCAAAGCAAAGACTCATGACCAAACCTTTGGCAGAGTACAGGGAATCATAAGAAAGAAGGGGAGGTAGTCGGATGAGGAAAGGATAGGAGCTCCACAAGGACCAAATATATTTGGGCACAGGGTCTTTTCTGAGACTGACATGCAGCCAAGGACCATGTATGAATGTAACCTAGAACCTCTGCTCAGATGTAGCCTGTGGTAGCTCAGTAACCAATTGGCTTCCCATAGTGAGGGGAACAAGGACTATTTCTAACAGGAACTCAATGACTGGCTCTTTGGCCTCCCCACCCCCAAGGGAGGAGCAGTCCTGTTAGGCCACAGAGGAGAGCTTTGCAGCCAGTCCTGAAGATACCTGATAAAACAGGATCAGATGAATGGGGAGGAGGTCCCTCCTATCAGTGGACTTGGCAAGGGGCATGGTGGAGATGAGGGAGGGAGGGAGGGACTGGGAGGGAATGGGAGATCGGGACACGGCTGGGATACTGAGTTAATAAACTGATAAGAAAAAAAAAAATAAAAAAAAACGCTAAAAAAAAGAAAGACATTCTAACTTCTGTATACATCTATATTATATTCACATTCATTGACACCCAGAAATGAGCATGTATCTGCACACTACACACACACATGAAAACACACACACACACACACACATACACACTTACACCCACATGGAATTCAGATATGCGCAGAAAAGATGAAATCTGACAACCGTGCTATATTCACCTTCATCTTAATACTTCCTTAGCACCTTCTCCAGGCCCTGTTGGCTTTTGCATCTAAATCTCATCTGGGCACCAGTGCCCACAGGGGCCTGCAGTATGCCTCTGTTTTGGTGCTAATTAGAAAGGCATTCGTAAATGCATCTAAAAGCTATGATCATAACTCAATTACCACACTTTTCTGGATTTCTGTGTGATCAGAAATACAAGTGCCAGGCATATTCAAGTATTGTTCCAAAACAAGGCTTCACAGAGATAAGGAAAAATAGAGCAGGCTACTGTAGACTTAGATTTTTTTTTTTAACCAATCCTATTTTATTTAAGGTTCTTAAGTGCTTCTACCTCCCTTCCACCCACTGACCAGATGTAGGGGAGAAAGAAGGTTGTTAGTAAAGGGGGTTGTAAACCTTTTTAGACGTAGTTACTTGGGATGAGTCTGCTCTTCATTGTCTGAATATCAGCAGTCCAGTGCAAAGACCAACACCAAGCAGCAACATGAAACAGCATGATTCAGAAGATCAGGACAAATCAGTGAAAACCATAAGACTAGTTGGATTGCTCCGAGAGGTTCTCTGGAACATTTATCTCTGTGAAGTCAAGTGTTGAAGCACAATGATCAGCAAACCAATATTGATCCAAAAAGCAATCTCTCACTGTACATGGGCTTCTATATATCTTCTCTTCTCAGAGTTCCCCCACAGATGTTCCCAGCTGGCCAACGTCATTCTCATTGGACAAGAGAGGTCCCAGGAAAACATCATGTGCCTGTCACAAGCCAGTCTCCATCAAAACATCACATGTCCTCTCAAAAGATAGCTTCTCCCAAAACCTCACATGACTCAACTGGGTCTTTAAAAAAAAAAAAAAAAAAAAAAAAAACTTCTTATTCAGGCTACAGTTTGTGATTCATTTGTCACAGAAGGTGAAAAGAAGATGAAGGGATACAACGAGATGGAGCAGATGGAGGATGTGGGAAGACTCAGATCTGCACCCAGGCAGGACAGAGCTCTGCTGAACCCAGCTGTTGGCTATCTCTCAAATATAAGCACAACACCTCTCCCTCTTTGTTGCTTAAATACCTGTACAGTAATGGTTCTTAACCTATGGGTCATGACTCTTTGAGGGTCACACGTCAGATATCCTGCATATCAAATATTTTCTTTATGATTCATTAAACAGTAGCAAAATTACAGTTATAAAGTAAAAATAAAATAATTTTATGGTTGGTCTTCAGCACAGTATGAGGAACTTTATTAAAGGGTCCCAGCATTAGAAAGGTTGAGAAGCACTGCTCTAGATACTGGCCTGGGGCCCACAGCAGAAGTTTCCAGCTGTTCCTTTGGGATGGACAGTGTATAGTCACCTCTGAGGTGTGCTGAAAGGAACTTGCTGTTAACAGAAATGTAAATGTAGAACTGAGATTTTAATTTATAAATCCCCATCACTCTTCCTAAAAGACCACAACTGCTTCACATTCTGCATTCCTGAGTAGGAGAGAACACAAATGTAGTGGTCGGAGGGTGTTGTGTGAGACTTTTCCTGGGGAGACACAACACTCAATCCACTCACCCCAGACAGAAAATCCACGACACGTGAATGTAAATGATTCGACCAAATGCTACTTTGGCAAACCAGTGAGCTCTAACTAGGGTTACTAATAGGTGTAAGGATGAGGAGAAATCAAAAGCCCACATTTAGCTACCCTAATTAGCATACCCAGTCAAAACAAATCAACTCATCCTAACACAGTGTTTTCACTTTTTGCCATTATAAACTGTCATATGCATCTCTATACAGAGGCAGTCCTTTGTCCCTTCAAGATAAATTTCCCTTCCCTCATCCTTTGTTTCTTTCCCCTACTCTCTTATCCTTTATCTCCTGTCTTTGTTTCTACTTCCATACCCTTTGTCTTTCTGGAGCAAATATCATTGTGCTGGGAACTTGGTTGGGGTGTTGTTATCCCTTCCATATTGCTCACAGTGTGGCAGCAGTTGTCATCAAGTCTAAAAGTCTAAAGGATGTCTCTGCGTTCTTAAAAGGTATAGAAAACCCACTGAGTCCCAGCCACTTCCTGTGTCTCTTGTCCTCCCCAGCTCACATCACTTCACTTGTCTGGTTCATTGCACCTTCCCTTAGTCTTTGTTCTCATGTACTATAGCATTAAAATGTCCTGTTCTCCCATTTCTCAGTGTGTACCACAAGATGCAAACATAGAACCTTCTAGAACATTAGCATCACTGTCTCTTAGCTCTTTTGACTCTTCATTCCAGCTTCCTGGATATGTCTGAGAACTATAATTTTATCTCCATCACCAACTTTACCTCCTCTATTTTCCCTGTAAACTTTGATTTAATATTTTTTCACTGATGCCATTTCTTTAATGTGTATTCATTTAAAAATTGATACTGTTTCATTATGACATTTTCATAAGTGTATATATGCACTCTGACATGGTCACATCATTACCTTCTTTTGTTCCTCTTTCCTGCTATTCTTCTTCTCCCACAGGCCCCTTAGAATCTCACATCTTTTTTCTTTTTAATCTAGATTCCACATATGTGAGAAACATAACATTTGCCTCTCTGAGTCTGAATTATTTCATATTGTATACTTTTTTTCTGCAAAGATCATAATCTTATTTATCATGGCTGAATAAAATATATATGTATATCACATTTTCATTATTCCTTCATCAGTTGATGAGCATCTAGACTTATTTCATAACTTTACAATTACGAGTAATGCTGCAGTACATGTGGATGCACACATATGACTATGGTTTGACAACTTGCAGTCCTTTACATATATACTCAGGGCCTATCTAGAAATTTCAAAATGTCCTGGGCTGCATACTGCACCCATGTGGATATGCATGCATACTTACTACTTGCTCTTAAACAATCGTGTGCCTTATCAAAAGAGTTTGTGTGTGTGTGTGTGTGTGTGTGTGTACATATATATACATATATGTAATAGTATCCATAGAGTCCAGAAGATCATGCTTGATCCCCTGGAGCTAGAGTTACAGAAGGTTGTGACCTGCTCAACATGGTACTCTGAAAGAATAGGAAGTGTTCTTAACCATTGAGGCATCCCTAACCCCTCCTGTACCTCACACAATAACAAGCCCCAACTGTAACTATCTAAGCCTCACTTTTCTCTAGAGTTCCACTTCTCATATGACAACCCAAGTTGCCTGAACCCAAATAGGCTGAACTGAGATTGGCAGAAAGATGGAAACACATGTGAGAATTTGAATACATATCAGAAGATGTATAGTATCTCAGTAGCCATTTCATATTGACTGCATGCTGAAGATAAAACACATAGAAATAGAATGTGAAAATAAATGTTTTAAAGCTAATTTTACATTATTTGTTTTTTATCTGCTTAAACGTGGATTTTTGTGAATCTTAAAGTTTTATGTGTGGTCCCTGCTGTGTTTACATGGGCAGTATAATCCCAGAACCTACTCTGGCCTTCCTGATCCTTTTTTCTCCACCAGGATGTCAGAGAGACCTCTGACTCTCAGTAGGATCAGATGTAACTGTTATTTTTCTGTTCATCACAGTACAAATATTTGTCTCACCTTATTTTTCCACCATGGTTCCACTAGTTGCTTGACTACAAGCTGAAGAATGAAATCATGAGTTATTTCTTGACTCTTTTCACCACATGGAAGTCATTTTCAAGCCCTAATGGCTCATTCTCTAAAATATAGCCTGGCTATAAGAACTTGTGTGACTTTTCTAGGAAGATATGAATAAATATCTATTCACCACAGGTAGAGAACTGACCACAGACCAAAGAAATGACTCCATCCAAGTCTATCTTAAGAAACCAATGATCTCATTGTGTCTCCTTGCAGTACCATAGGTGGAAGTTCCTTATAGGAATCTGAGTGATTCAAAGACAAATAAATCACTGAAAATCCTACTCCAACCTAGGTGACAACTCATGAAAGCTGCATCCCTGGAGCTCTTTCTACAACCCATAGATAAACAAGGCAACCAGAGTCTCTTCTCCCCAGGAATTATTATTGATTCTATAATCAATAATAATTGATACTCAGGGCCTTTCTAGAAATTTCAAAATGTCCTGGGTTGCATACTGCACCCATGGGGGGGCACTTTGTGGATCTTACAGATTTCAGGAGCTTCCTAAAACCTGTACATTTGTTTTATTCCTGGACCTTGCATGTTTCACTCCTGCGGTTTGTGAGCCTCTTTCCCTATTCAGGAGGAGAGGTTTCCAATGGGAGGAAATAGCTTCAAAATAGCACCTGTCTCCCATTCAGCCACACTGATTCCAGGTACCATCATCCTCACTGTAAATGCAGAACTCAAAATAATAATCTTCCATAGTCTCCTTTGACCCTACTACACACCCTCTACCTAGCAATAAAACAGTCTTTTCCCTTTGTGAATAAAGCAAACTCTGATAAACCTTTAATACCTCCAGTTGTACTTAAAATCCTAGTCCTGACCACAGCAAGTAAAGCCCTGCTATATTCTTCATGGTCTGACTCCTATTCATCTCTCTATGTCCACATCCTACTTTCTCCCAGTTCCTGGCATTTGTCAGATCAACTTCAATCTCATTTTGCCCCATGATCTTTGTACATGCTGTTTCCTCTGTCTGAAATGAACTTTCTACGTCTCCTTATAAAGAGTCTCCTGGATGTCCCATCTAAAACAGAGGCTGCCTAAGGCTGTCAATCACAGCATTCCATTCTTCCCTTACTAGTTCTTACCACTCAGAAGTTTGTCTGTGTACTTGTCATTAAGTTTTAAAACTTTGTCATTCAGTACTGAATACTAGTGCCTGTCATTTTTTCCCACCTCACATTTTCCATCAGTCTATCTGACATATGTACCCATGTGGATGATCCCATAGAAAGATACCACATGTTTTGTTTTGTTTTTTTCCAGTGTTGAAGATGGTATCCAGGGCCTTATGCATGCTGAGAAAGTGCTTCAGTGCTTTATCACTGAACTATAATCTTGGACCCTTTCTTTATTTCAATACAGGGACTCCCTATATGAGACTGGCTCTGAACATGTGATCCTCCTGCCCCAGGCTCCCAAGTAGCTGAAATTACAAGTCCATGCCTTCATGCTCAATTTCAATTTCTATCTTTCTTATTAACACACACACACACACACACATACACAAAGAAAGAGAGGCTGACAGAGACAGAGAGACAGTAACAATGAACATTAAAGTTGTCTTTTATTTTAGTAAGGTTACTTGGACAATTCAGTTGAATCCGTTTTGTGTACTGGTAGCTCATGTCAGCTAAAGTTCTCAGAGCTTGATGGTCGTTGCAAGGCACATTCTTTCATGGTTTCATTGAGATTGGAGTATACACATTTTGCATCTTTGGTTGTCAGTGCTCTCCTTCTTTATGATGTCCCACAATATGCATGCAGAGGTTAAAAAAGATACAAGAAGAAAAAGACAGAAAAAGCATGCAGAGAGGACCCTTGCCTAAATTACTGACATCTCATCTTCTGGGTCAGCACTGGCTAAAGTCAATAACATTCCTTACCTTGAAATCCAAGAAGTAACTCTCTTTGTGATAAATTCTCCTTTCTTGTCAACCCTTTGAGAGCTGTTCTTTGCAACCAGAAGCACTTCCTAAAGCAGACACCAAGGAGAAAGATACCAGACAGCCTCTGTTTCCCATGTTGGTCAAGAGCTTGATTTTGCAAAATGTGACCTTTTCAAGGCATGATCTAAGAACCAGAAAATTAAAAATACAGGGTTGGGTTTAATCAATAGAGTTCTTGTCTTACATTTAAAGGCTAGATATGTAATGAATACTTTAATTCCAGCACTGGAGGGGGGCAGACACAAGAAGATCCCAGGATGAACAGCCAATATAATTTTCTTGAAAAAAAGGTGAGTAACCCTGAGGACTGATAGCTGATGTTGTTCTCTGGTCTCCATGTATGTGTGAGTATATTTAAAGACACATGTACACCTGAGCACATGCACAGAGAGGGATACACAGAAACAGAGAGACATAGAAACAGAGACAAGGAGACAGACAGTGAAAGAAAATTATTCTATTCCATCTTTGCAAAAATACTGGTTCCCTGCATGACTGTGGAACTGACACATACTTCTTTATTTGTTACCCAATGCTTTGTTCCAGGAAGAGTTCCCTTGGGTCTTTAGAAACAATGACATGAAAAAAAAAAATCATGCATAGTTTAGTCTATGCAGCAAAAGGCATCCTAAAACTGCGTGTGAATCACAGTTTTTAATATTGAGTCCCATTTCCCTACTGACTCTGGCTATCTGCTCATAGACACTTTCTCTTCCTTCATTATTTATCTCCAATTGGCAGCAGCAAACTATAACTGTAGTTCCACAGCTCCATCCCAATAGGTTCATCAATCAGTCATCAGAATTTCTATTCAGAGCCTATTATGTGTAAGACAGTGCCGATGATCTGTAAAGAGAATAGGAAATAAACCAAAGGGGAAGCTGCTATCTGAATCCTCTACAAAACCATGTGAATACTCACGTTCTTATTTATCTCTTGTAAATTCAGATTTTCCTTTATCAGGCTTTTCCAAAGGGGTATCTGTGTGTTCTGAGCAGGATATCTAGGTTACCAATGAAATGCAGAGGCACAAAAGGATATTTAGCAATGTAAGGACATCTATAAATCCTCAGTAACAGCTATCGTGATTGTAGGGAACAATAATTGAGACTCTTCATGGTGTGTTCTAAGTTGGGAGAGAAAGGTGGTTCAAATAACACACCAATCTGTATCTCCAAGCCAAACAGAGCAAACTAAGAAAATGTTAATAATAGCCTATAAAAGCAAGTCTGGAAGGAGGTTTTTCTCTTTTTGTGACAGAAAATGGACTCAACACTGAAGAACCTCCAAGGCAACCTCCAATATCTATTTCTGAACTTCTTCCACCATGTCTGGTATTATCTGTGGCATCAAACTGGCTTTGTGACCTACCTCAGCAGCAGCTACCAAGCTTCTGAAGGAAGTATTTAAGATTTATTAGCTACTGATTATCATCTGGACACCTGGGGGACTCCAGACATCTCATAGAATACAAAGAAATATCAACTGGTAAATATTGATAATAGCAAAGAGTATGTGCTTGAGATTTGTTGCATGTTTTCAAACACCATAAATGAACTCATGCCCCCTTAAAAGGCGCAAAAGAACAGTTTGTTTGTTTGTTTGTTTGTTTTTTCATTAAAAAAATATTTTAGATTTTAGTCTGTGGAGTTTAAGACAAAGGTAAAAAAGTCCCAGAAAGATTAGAGGCAATGGGGAGGTTTTCTTCTGGACTTGGGTTATTAAAAGACACTTAGCTTCCATTTTCTTTCTTTTTTTTTAATTTAAATTTGTTTAAAATTTATTCACATTACATCTGATCATAGTTGCCTCCCTAGTCTCCTTCCATTTCCACACTCACTCCCTTTTCCCTCTATCTCCTTCCCCCAGTCCTCAGAAAGGAAGAGCCCTCTTCCCCTACCAACTGACCCTAGCCTATCAAATCTCATTAGAACTGCCTGCATCCTCTTTCATTGTGGTCCAGCTATGGCACCCTGCCAGAAGGAGGTGATTCAGGTGCAGGCAACCGAGAGTCTATGTCAACTACAGACCCTATTCATCATACTAGGGAACTCACTTGGAGACTGAGCTGATTATTGGTTACATGTGGATAGCTAGCCTAGGTCCTCTCCATGAATGGTCTTTGGTTGGTGTGTCAGTCTGTGCAGGCCAAACCTGGGCCCAGATTTGGTGACTCTATTGGTATTCTTTTGGAACTCCTGTCCCCATCGGGACCTTCTATCCCTCTACTCTTCCTTAAGACGCCTGATGCTCTGCCCAGGTTTGGCTGTATCAGCATCTGCTTCCAACCACTGGTAGGTGGAGTCTTTCAGAGTATGTATTTCAGGTTCCAGTCCTGGTTCATCTCTTCAACCACATCCAGTGTCTATTCTGTTTGCCTTTCTAAATGAGATTCAATGCTCTCCCCACAGTCCTCCTTGTTACATAGCTTCTTTACTTCTATGGATTGTAGTGTGGTTATCCTGTTATATGGCTAATATTGGTTTATAAGTGAATAAATACCATGTGTGTCTTCCTTGATATGGGTTACTTCACTCAGGGTAATCTTTTCCAGGTATATCAGTTTACCTGCAAATTTAATGATATCCTCATTTTTTAATATATGAGTAGCATTCCATTGTGCAAATGTACTACAGTTTGTTCATACATTATTTCTTTGAGGGACATCTCTGTTGGTTCCAGTTTCTGGCTTTTATGAATAAAGCCACTATGGACATAATTGAGTAAATGTCCTTATATGGTGGCACATATTTTGGATTAATGTTCATAAGTGAGATAGGTCTGAAGTTCTCTGTTTTTGTTGGGTCTTTGTGTGGTTAGGTATCAAGGTGACTTGTGACTTCATAGAATGAGTTTGGCAATATCTCTTCTGTTTCTATTTTGTGAATAGTTTGAGGATTATTGGTATTAACTCTTCTTTGAAAGTGTGGTAGAATTCTGTGCTAAAACCATCTGGCTCTAAGCCTTTTATTTTTTGTTTGGGAGATTTTGATGACTGCTTCTGTTTCTTATGGGTTTATAGAACTATTTAAACTGCATTCATGATCTTGGTTTATCTTTGGTAAGTGAAATCTCTCCAGAAAATCATTAATTTCCTTTAGATTTTTCCAATTTTGTGGTATATAGGCTTTTGAAGTAAGACCTAATGATTCTTTGGATTTCCTCAGTGTCTGTTGTTATGTCCACCTTTTCATTTATGATTTTGTTAATTTGGATTCTGTCTGTCTTTTAGTTAGTTTGGGTAGATGTTTGTGTATATTGTTGATTTTCTCAAAGAACCAGATCCTAGTTTCATTGATTATTTGTTTCTAGGTTACTGATTTCAGCCCTGAGTTTGATTATTTCCTGACTTTTCTCCTCTTCTGTGTTTTTGCTTCTTTTTGTTCTAGAGCTTTTAGGTGCGGTTTTTAATTGCTACTATGAGAACTCTCCAGTTTCTTAGTGAAGGCACAAAGTGTTACATGCTTTCCCTATTAGCATTGCATTCATTCTGTCCCATATGTT
The DNA here is from genome assembly GCF_907164565.1 of Psammomys obesus. NCBI lineage: Eukaryota > Metazoa > Chordata > Mammalia > Rodentia > Muridae > Psammomys > Psammomys obesus. The sequence goes on along the minus strand of NW_026585504.1, from coordinate 52,927,676 downwards.
TGGGTACAGTGGACCTTCATTTTCATTGACTTCTAGAGCTTTTAATTTCTTTGTTTGTTTCTTCCATGTTGGTATAATGTTCTTATGGAATGTATACATTTTACTGTTGTTCCTTCAAATGCTTACATCTCTACTGCACTCTCTACTTTCAATCTGGATATTGGATTGTGATGTTTATTCTAAGCATCACCTGTCTCAATAAATATTAATAACCCACAGCAAATGGCATACAAATCATGTCGCACTTCAGAAGTATCTTATGTGGTAGAATTTACAGTAATCTAGTGAGAACTTACATAGAAAGTAAAAGTATACAGCAGTTTTTTGTTTTTGTTTTTGTTTTTGTTTTCAGTTCTGTCCTTAAAAACAAAGCAAAGGAAGTTCCTAAACTATGAACTCAGAATCCTGATTAGACAGACCCCCCGCAGAGCAGCAAGGCCTCCAGCAGGCAGCAGAAAAACAAAAATACATACAACACCCAGGGAGGCAGTTTCTTTGGGAAGAGAAAAAAAAGTGGCTCTTTAACAAGGAAACTTCTAAAAGCCAGACTTTTCTAGCCAAAGCAGAAAGCAAAATCCCTTTGAGAAGGGGTTCTTGCCAGTCAGAGGAGAAAACTTTTGTGGACCCATTTACTTCCCAGCGTGAAGAAGGGGTCAGGATCCAGTGAGGGTGGCAGAAAAAAATACCTCTCCCTGGAAGCAGGAACCAGACACAGTCAGAAAAGCTCAAGCATCTGAACTGGTAACTTCTGAAATATGAAGCTGGGTTTAAGAAAGTAAAGTCCTTCAGGAAAGGTTTTGAGATTATGTGTTGAAAATGTAGAAAGACACAAATGACACAGTGCTTCTGGGTACCATTTGAGTTTGTTTCTCTTAGCAAACAATTTTTTCATGACAATTTCAGTTTTATATATCCTCTTTCGGAGAGATCAGGATAAGACAAACTTGGAGAAAGAAGAGACTGAGAAAATAGATGATAAATTAAAGGCCGTAGAACAGAAGTTGGGTAGTATTCCATTCCACAATTTCTGTATCCATTCCTCTGTTGATGGACAACGGGATTGTTTCTAGGTTCTGGTTACTACAAATAAAGCTGCTACAAACATGGTTGAAGAAATGTCCTTGTTGTGTACTTGAGCATCTTTTGGATATATGCCTAGGAGTGGTATAGCTGAATGTTGAGGAAGCACTATTACTAATTGTGTGAGAAAGCACCAGATTTCTTTCCAGAGTGGTTGTACAAGTTTGCATTCCCACCTGCAATGGAGGAAGATTCCCCTTTCTCCACAACCTCTCCAGCATGTGTTGTCCCTTGAGTTTTTGATCTCAGCCATTCTGGTGGGTGTCAGGTAAAATCTCAAGGTCGCTGTGCTTTGCATCTCTCTAATGGCTAAGGACATTGAGCATTTATTTAAGTGTTTCTCTGCCATTCTGTATTCCTCTATTGAGAATTCTCTGTTTAGCTTTGTACCCCATTCTTTAATCAGATTGCTTGATTTGTTGCTTTTAAACTTCTTTAGTTCTTCATATTTTCTGGAAATCAGCCCTCTGTTAGATATTGGGTTGGCGAAGATCCTTTCCCAGTCTGTAGGCTGTCCTTTTGTTCTGGCAACAGTATCTTTTGCTTTACAGAAGCTTTTCAGTTTCATGAGGTCCCATTTATTGATTGTTAGTCTTAGAGCCTTTGCTGTTGGTGTTGTGTTCAGGAAGTTGTCACCTGTGCCAATGAGTTCTGTAAGACCTGGGGTCTCACAGCTCAGGAGTTCAAGATTGTGCCCTTCCCAGAAACTCCCACAGACCACACGACTCCTTACAAAAGCAAGAGGTTTAATTTAACCATTGTGCAATGGGGTCACCCCTGCCGATCAGCAAAGAGTGGCACTGGGAGACAAAGACCTTACGTTTTTAAAAGAAAAATTGTGGGAAATTTGAAGTTGCAGTTTTGGCAATTTAGGATTGGATGAGGAAGCTATAAAGTAGATAATTGGTTAGTCCTAGGTGCTCAAGCTTGGCCAGTCCTGCCAAGTGTGGATGCAGCTGCAATTGAACGTGGGGGTCATTAGCTCATCCTTGAAGAGTAGGGCTATGAGCTCTTGGCTGGAGGTCAGAAGCTACTCAGAAGAAGTCTGGGATGGTTGCTAAGAAACACTATCTCGAAGACAAGGGTATGGTGGTTCTTTTTGCTGAGTGAAGGTCATTGCATACTTGCTTTTATAAAATTTGTCCTCACAGATAGGGTCACATTTCTCCATTCTCTGGAAAGGTACTAAGAGGCTTTAGCTTAACCTGAACCTAAAACTCAAAACTATAGGCTTTAGAAGACATACAGGTTACAAAGTTAGTCTAACCCTTTCAGTTCTAGGCTCTTCCCCACTTTTCTTCTAACCGTTTTAGTGTGTCTGGTTTTATGTTGAGGTCTTTGATCCACTTGGACTTTAGTTTTGTGCAGGGTAATAAATATGGATTTATTTTCATTTTTCTGCATGTAGACATCCAGTTAGACCAGCACCATTTGTTGAATGGTTTCCGTTGAATGCTTTTGCCTTCTTTGCCAAAAATCAAGTATCCATAGGTGTGTGGGTTTATTTCTGGGTCTTCTATTTGGTTCCATTGACCCACTATTCTGTTTCTATGCAAATACCATGTGGTTTTTAAAAGATCATCTTGAGTGAGGTATCCCAAAAACAGAAAGACACACATGGTATATACTCACTTATGTAGACCTATAAGATAGGATAAATATACTGAAATCTATACACATAAGAAGATAAACAAGAAAGAGGACCCGGGGTAAGATGATCAACCCTCAGTTAGGAAGACAAATGGGATGGGCTTTAGATGTAGGAGAAAACAAGCAACAGGACAGGAGCCTACCACAGAGGGCCTCTGAAAGACTCTACCTAGCAATGTATCAAAGCAAATACGAAGACTCTTAACCAAACCTTCGGCAGAGTACAGGGAATCATAAGAAAGAAGGGGGAGTTAATACGACCTGGAGAGGACAGGAACTCCACAAGGACCAAATATATATGGGCACAGGGGTCTTTTATGAGACTGTTTCTCCAACCAAGAACCATGTATGGATATAACCTAGAACTTCTGCTCAGATGTAGCCCATGGTAGCTAAGTAGCCAAGTGGGTACCTTAGTAAGGGGAAAGGGATTATTTTTGACATGAACTCAATGGTGGGCTCTTTGACCGCCTCCCTCCCCCCGAGGGAGGAGCAGCCCTACTAGACCACAGAGGAGGACTTTGTAGCCAGTCCTGAAGATACCTCATAAACCAGGGTCAGATGAAAGCGAAGGAGGTCCTCCTCTATCAGTGGACTTGGAAAGGGGCAGGGAGGAGATGAAGGAAGGAAGGTGGGGTTGGGAGGGAATGAGGAACTTGGATACAGCTGACATACAAAGTTAATAAACTGTAACTAATATTTAAAAAATAAAATAAAATAAAAAAGAACAGAGGTTGGGGGAATCTTTGAATCAGAATAGATAGCCTTCAGAGCAATCCAATCTGGTACTTAGAATAACATCAAAAGACGTCATTCCAGATGAGAAAAGTCCACAGAGGCTTGAAGATATTACAAAATGGCAGCTCTTTAAAATGCTGAAGAGAAACTCTTCAGCTATAGACCAGCATAGTCAGAATGGATACTATATATGTATTGTCAAGGTTCAAGTAGTGAATAAAAGTCTATATGTAAGTAGAAATGCAGATCCTGTTTAGTGTTGTCTTTGAATAAGGTCATACAGTGGCTGGTGTGCTCCATTTTACAGAGTTTGGAGAACTGAAATACATGCACCATGCCATAGATTCATATTCAAAATTCCAGTGGGCTTTTGCCTTAAATTCTGGAGTGGATGATCCTAAAGTTACACATTTGTTAGACATGGTAAATGTTTTGGAGATGCCCTTGCAAATTGTGGCTCAAGGTACGTTAGCATCTATATCCATTGGAATTCAACAATATTTCAGACATTATGACATGAAACCAGTTACAGATAAAACTTACAATCCTACAGGTCAAGCAATTATGAAAATATCTAACAGTAATTTTAAAAAGATGGTCATAAAACAGAAAGGAAATATATTATCTTCCCCAAAATAGATTAAATAATAACATCAATTTTAAAATGTTTCAATGAGATAAGTAGCATACCTGCTAAGACACAGTGGAACTTAGAAAGGACTGCTAAATTAGAGCAGCATATAAATGTCCTAATTCCAAAATGGAGAACAAGAAATATGTTACACTGGAGAAGAGCATTTCCATATATTCATACAATAGAATAGAAATTATGGGTTCTATCAAAACTAATAAACATCAGATATGACAGAGGAAGACCACCTGAAGACTTTGGCCATACACAAGAAGAAAGAAATTAAGAAGACCAAACAAAACAGATAACATAAAGTGCTGATCTCTTCACATGGGAACAACTCTGAAACTGACTGAGACATAAAAATATGTCTCCATCAAGAACTGGCTACACTGTCCTCAAAATTTTTTATGCTACTCTTTTAAATGGCATTGATAAAATTTGTTTACAATTTGATTCTATCGTGCACATCTCATACATTTATAATTTTAGGACTGTATAATGCTTATAAGAAATTATATGTTTGCTGAGCGAAAGGACCAGACCCCGGAGACCCTGAATCAATCCTGACAGCATTCATCCTTCCAATGTGCTGATATGTTGACATATCTGTCAACTTTGACAGATCCAGCATATTGCATGTTCCAGCATTCTGCTTGTTCATGCCTCAACTGTTTCTCATCAAAACATCCTCCCAAGAGAGCTTTGAAGAAAGCTACTAATCTCAACTGTTCCAGAAAGAAAGCCTTAAGTTGAGTAGATTTAATAATCTACCTTTTGTCTTATTATTTCTATAAGATATACCAGTATTCCCTTTCTTTCTTTTCAAGCCCTTTTCTCCTTATATAAGAAAGAAAGATAGAGAAAAGAAAAAGGAAAAGAGAGAAATCCCTGAGCCTAACCCAGGAAAACATAGGAAATAAATAACTTCACATCAACAAAACCAAAAGAAAGGAAGCACAGACATACACACACACACACACACACACACACACTTACCATCACCAACATCAAAATAACAGGAATTAACAACCACTGGTCATTATTATCACTCAAAATCAATCTCCTCGACTCCCTATAAAAATATACAGGCTAGCAAAATTCAATGCAGCATCCATCAATCTGCTGCATACAAGAAACACATCTGGGTGTAGTTAGCTTCCTAGGGTTGGAGTTTTCCTTCTAGTATCTTCTGTAGGGCTAGATTTGTGGTTAAGTACTGTTTAAATTTGTTTTTGTCTTGGAATATCTTGTTTTCTCCCTTTATGGTGATTAAAAGATTTTTGGGTATAGTATTTCGAGCTGACATCTCTGGTATCTTAGTGTCTGTAAGATATCTGCCCGGGCCCTTCTTGCTTTTAGAGAAGAAGGCAGAATGAATGGGAGGAGGAGACTGTGAGAGGGGAATTCAGTAGAGGAGAGCGGGAGCTGGGATCAGGCTGTAAAGTGAATAAATTTAATTTTTTTAACTATTAATTTTTTCCAAAAAAGATTTACCTTCATATATACCTACCCCACTAACCCTACTTGGTCCCAAATTTAGAAAGGGCATTCATTTCCTATCTGTGAGCTACTACATAGGAAAGAGCTCAATTCACTTGTAATTATCACCTCACACATACAACAAACCCATACAGAACAATTTGTGAGAGCCTCAAAACAGGACTAATTGATGGCTTCTTCATCCCTATAGACCTCAATTGTACCTACGAAATTGTGAAAATAAATAAGTCAACTAAATTAGACTCAAGGAATCGTTATTATTTATGATTATTTCACAATGTGTTCATATGTGTGCATGATAGTTGTGTGTGAGTGTATATAGTCATATGTTTCATGGTAAGCTACAGAAATCTGAGGACAACTTTTGACAGTCAACTTTCTCCTTCCACCGTGTTAAGACAGGAATGGTGCTGCACTGAATACCCCTGTGATAGCTAGCCATTAAGGTGTAGGGCATATTCCTTTCTCCATCCCATCTCACTGTGAGAGCGCTGGATTTCAGAAAAGTACTACTACATCCTACATCTGTTTGTTTTTTTCTTTGTTTGTTTGGTTTGTTTTTAGCATGAGTTCCAGGGGAACAAACTGAAGGCATCAGAGCTGTGCAGCAAAGCAAGTTTATTTACTGAGACATCTTAACAATCTAAAGTCATTCATTGCAACAGTCCAATATTTAGAGGTTCTAGTGTCTCCTTAAATGACAAGCTGTCCTAACTACTCAATGCAGGAAATTAAAGTTGACCATGTGACCATACTGGGGCTCGCTTTGCCCTGTGATGGAGCCAATTCAGAATCTATGGCTGACATTCCTACCATAAAGAAGTGGATGATATCAGGCAGTGATGAAGTGCTTTACTGTAACTATGAGGATATGAGTTCAGTTTCCAGCAGTCATATTAAAAAGATGCATTTTACAGCATGTATTTACAAACCCAAACAAGGAGAGGTGGAGACAGGTATGTCTTTAGAGCTTGATGGTCAAGCAGAAGATCCTAATTGGAGACATACAGTTTCCAGCAAGAGACCCTGTTTCAAAAACACAAGGTCATCCTGAGGAATGACATATGAGGTTGATCTCTGGTACACATTCATGTGTGCGCGTGCACACACACACACACACACACACACACACACACACACACACTAGTGTAGAAAGCAGTGGGCAGCTGGAGGGTAGGGAAGATGAACCCTGTAGACGCAGAGGAAGCAGCAAATAAATGAAAGCTTCTCTCATGCTAGCAATGTGTGTTCCCACTAGGACCCTCAGGCCTTCTTTGTTTCCTCTGATGACTTTTAAGAGCCACCCAGAATGTGAACACATCTCTGCAGCAGATAGCAGCTGTATATGCTACAGTAGCATGCTAAACACTTACAGGTGGCACAGAAATGGGCTCTACTCCCCCATTAAAAAAGAAGACTTGTCTCAGAGATACAGCAAATGGATGGAAATCACACAGAGATGTAGCTTCTTCAAAGATGCCCAAGTCTTCCAACATGACTTCAAGTAACTTCACCTGGAGCCCTGGAAACATGCTTCTACCACTGAAGAATATCCATGCAGCTGCCCTGAGTTTCCATGGAATTGTTCAGGTAGCTTCCAGTCCTAAAACAGAGATAGTGGGCTCCATGGAAGTCACACAACCACAGATGTCCTACCCACCCCTGGGGTGATTTCCTCACTACTTGTATTCAAATATCACCATTAACACACCTGTCTTTGAACTTCCACACTGTTGTCTAACAACCTGTAAACATCTCTGTCCCCATCACCACATGATCCATGAGTTTTGTGGGGGAAAATTACTTACTTTTTATTTTGTTTACTCAACATTGCTTTTCCCTGATGTTCAGTAAAATTCCTGGAACCTTGCAGGCAGTTTGCAAGGATAGAAAGGGCAAACCTTAAGAATGATAGGATTTGACTTATTCTATCCACATGATCTTTCTCAATGCGTTCACCTCTGTGAACTCCATTTTTCATTCTAAAAGTGTTCACTTGCCTGAAAAGTAAGTAGAATTAAAATTAGTTTTGAATGCACGTAATTCCTAGTAAAATTTCTAACATGAAGTAGGAGTCTGTATGGATTAAACAGCTTCTAAGGACTAATTCTGTACCCCATGTGTTTTAATTATCAATTTGATACAATGTAGAATCACCCTCAAAAATCAAGTTGTCCTTTAAGCATAACTATGGGGTGTTGTTAGTTATTATAAGTTCCAGAACACTGTGGACAGTGACATTCACAGTTGGTATATAACTGTAAACTATATTAGAGTGAAGAAAGCTAGAAATCAAGCAAGCAGGCCTGCATGGAAGTTTCTCTCTCTTTCTGCTCCTAACTGTAGATGAGATATGACTATACTGAGTTTCTGTCTGGCTTTCCCTTCAAAATGAAGGACTGTAAGCTGGACTTATAAGCCTTTCTCTACCTTCTTTTTGTCAGATTCTCTTATCACAACAGAAATAAGACTACAATCACAGTTTGGTGGAAATGCAGATAACTGGCTGGGAGACTAGGCATGCACAGAGACAAAAGGTTTCTGGGAAACCTCTTCAACTCCCTCTATATTTTCTGTGAAATTTTAAAAAGAACACACAAATGAAAACTTAAAAAGAAAAAAATACATATACCATCTTGTTCCCAAGAGATAAAGCACCCCAAGGAATGTACAGAAAAATAAGAGTATGGACTCAGAATAAAAGGAAGAGAAGTCTATAGATGACACTTTGTATCTACATGCTCAAGGCCTGTTGTGTGTGTGATGAGTGTGGTGCTCCAGGAAAGCTCTGGTCATTAGTCTAAGAGAGGATTAATTTCTGCATCTTCTGTCCACCTGAATTCTACAAACCATCTTTCCACCTTTTTTACCACAGCTCTGCAATATGTATGAGATGCTTTCCAGGGACTTACAGAAGAGAGGAAATCTTATGCTGGGACAAAGGAAGCCATTGCTGATTGACCAGCTCTCATGGAGATATCACTAGAGCAAGATGAGGAGCATCTCAGGCAGATGTGGGGCCTGAGACACCCTTTTCCCTCTGTGCTACAGTGTTAATTGCTTTGTTCTTATGCATGGAGAGCACCTGGTGCTTTGCCCATTCTAAAGATAGTGCTGCCTTATACCCACGCATATGTGAGCAGCACTAATTGGATATGTTATTTGCAGAAGAAAACATGAAGTTGCAAATGAAGACAGGGAGGTGGTGTCTATGGGAAGTAGTGGACAAGTATGCGCTAAATACACTGTATTCATGTGTGAAATTACCAAGAAAAAAATAGTAATTTAAATTTAAAGAAAGAAGTAGCATCAACTGCCACAGGGAAGAAAGCTACTTAAAGCAGTGTTTATAAAAGGAAGGAGCCCAGGGACTCACCTAGGAAGCACTCTCTATCTGTACAGCAAGCTTCCAAGTGAGCACAATTGAGATCATGACCATAACATGACCAATATAGCGTCCTGTGTACATAATGCACGCTAGCTGCTTCTAACCAGTCATTTCTTTTACTCCACAATTTGAACTCTCTCAGCATATATCTGCTGAATCTGGGTTGAGAGGCAAGGAAATCTTTTCTCCAGCATACTGTGTTTTGTTCTTGCTCAGATTTTTCTTTTATAAAGTCTTTGTTATTATTCTGTTACCTGCACTCCAGCAGATACTCCTAAGAAGAAAGGCGTAAATACAGAATAAATCACACTCACAGATCATATCTAGGATGTGCACCATTGGTGTTTAACTCACAGAACCAGACACAGGGAAGAGAGATGAGCCATCGGAATGTGCTAGCTCCCATTTGCAGAAGACTCTGGCTAGCCTCCTTGACTTTTTCTTCCCAGTAAATGTGAAAATGAAATGATCCCACATGCGAAATTCCTGTCTTTGTAACAACTCTAGAGACGCTCAGAGGTCAGAGCTGAACAGCTCACTGGTCCCTCATCCCTCTTGACAAAGAATCATGGAGGAAACTTAGAGCAGACATAGATCCTTCTACTCACATCTAATAAAGTATTTGTAGCCTCTATCCAGCCCCATACATGGAACTGAAAGCTGGGGCCAGGGAGATGGCTCCATTGGTAAAAGTGTTTGCCATACAAACATGAGGATCTAAGTTAGAATCTATGGAACCCACATAAGAGCCAGATATTTTTCAGGAGGATCCATATTCACAAATGGAAACAGAAGAATCCCTGAAAATTTTCAGACCTGCTACTTACTGTGTGCAGAAAACAAAACAATACAAAACAAACAAACAAAAAAAAAACCTGTCTCAAGCAAGGTATAAGGTGAGGACTGACACCCAAAGTTATTCTCTGACTTCTATACAAGTATTATGGACACACACACACACACACATACACACACAAACTGAAAAGCAGCTGTTTTCTTCAAACCAAAATCCCACTAAAGAATCATTCTTTTCTCACTATACTCTGAAATACAACAATACCCAGCTATTATAAATAATCAAGGGATTCAGAAAAAAGAAACATGCAAAGCTGTGTTCAAGAACAGAAATTAAACCCATTTGTCCTTATTTTACCTGACAAAGAGATGCATACCTATGCTTATTCACAGAAAAAAAAAAATGGGCACGAAAGCAAAGATGGCTTCTAGCACTCCTAAATTCTCTTTCTCTGGCCCTATGGTGCTTCTGTGTCCTGTGCTTTGAAGGTCCCCAAAGCTTTTTCCGACCTTGAAAGAAGACCATGATACACAAAGAACTAATGGAAGATAACAGACTTCCATCATGTTTTCTGTGTGCAAGACCAAGACAGGAACCATGAAAAGAAGCTATGGATTCCAAGTAGGAAAGAAAGACCCAGACAGCTACAGGACTTCAAACATAAACCATCAGTAGCTTTGGTTTTCAAGCCAGACCAAATTCCAATGTGATTATGGGAGGGGCTTATGTTTCTATCTCTAACCAGGGAACTATTGCCAGTTGATGGCTTCTAGGAAAGAAAGGGCAGGAGATTCTTAAGGGGTATGACCCCTAGTAATTTGCCCATGGTTCACTGGGTAGTTTCAACACATGCACTCATGGGCAGCACTAACTAGTCTCAATGAGTTGTGAAAAAAGTAAACAAGTTATGAAGTTGAAAGGGGGAATGATGAGGGACTCTGGGAATACTTGGAGAGATGGAAGTAAAAAGTGGTGGTGAGAAAAATACATTACATACATAAAATTCTCAAAGAATAAGTTAAAAAACATTAAAAATAATAACATCGAAGTTACATCATATGAAACCGAGGAGACAGCTTAGTGGGTAGGAATATTTCTTGCACAAGTATAAAGACCTAAGTTCAAATTCCCAACACTGACATGAAAGTACGCTGTAGCTTCCTATCACTGCAACCCTAGCATTGTCAATGTAAGGTGACAAGGATCCCTGGTTTTACTGGATGCCAGCCTAGCTCCAGCTTCAGTGAGAGACCCTGACTCAATGGAACAAAGAAAACGATTGAGCACGCCTTTATACACAGGCATGCATGATACACACATATGCGCACACACACACACACACACACACACACACACACACACACAATTACATCATTACGCATAGGTTATAGCCAAATATACCCATATCTTAAAAATTCCTTGCATACCACTACTCAACAAAATGCTCACATGGAGTAGTCCCCCCTTATCTGGAGGGTCACGTTTTATGAATTCTGTGATTCACAATCAAATCCAGTAAAAAGCTATTAATTTTAATCATGGATTTTTCAAGAGAAAAACTACTCACACAGTTTTGGAACTTACCATCCTAAAATAAGGAGGCAGTCATAAAAATACTAGTACAAGTGTACTAGTCTCCTATCCCCACATCCATGGAAGATACACTTTAAGACTTGCCATCCCTGGAACAAGTGGCAGTTGATACCACACCCTCTATACTATCAAGCATAAGTTACTGAGATGCTGTGCCAAACCAAAGCAGCTACTATGTGATTGTTAGTCAATTTCCTGTTACTATGACAAAAACGAAAGTAAAATTATAAGCAAGAATATTTTATACTTGCTCATGGTTTCAATCCAGAGTCCTTGTCCTGTTGCCTTTGTGCCTGTACAGTATAGTATACAGTGTGAAGACAATTGAGGGATGATTCATATCCAGCAAGCTAAAAGGTAATTACATAAGAGTTTATCATGCTATTCAGAATGAAGCTCAATTTGAAACTGAGTTCTTTATTTCTGGATTTTTTTCCTGTAATATTTCAGACCTCACTTGCCTGTGAGTAAATAAAATTATTCATGAAGGGAAACCAAGGATAAGGGAGAATGATGACTGTGTAGCTATATAGTGCCTCAAACGTCAGAAAACTTTAGCTCTCCAGAATCCAGCTAAAGTTAAGAAGCAACAGAACATTGTCTCTGGGGCTGGAGAGACAGCCAGCGGTTAACAGCAAGCATTTCCAGGACACACATCTGGTGGCTCAGAACCACTTTAACTCCAGATTTAAGGGCTCCATCACCCTTTTCTGGCCTCCATGGGCACTACACTCAAGTACACAAAACCCAGACACAGATACACACATATGCACATACTTAAGACATAACTTTTTAATCATTTTAAAAAATAAATAATTACCTGGACTTTGAAGAAATTATACATAAAGACTCTAGCATGCAATTCTCTAGTGTCCCACACAACCCTGAAGGTCTAAGGATCAAGACCACAGAATAAAAGACTGTCGAAGAGGTGTAACCTACAATCAGAATCACAGTCTAAGCCAGAGGATAAAATACATACCTCAGTAAAGCAAAGTGGCTGCCAAGAGCATGCACTGGAACCACAGTTAGAAGGCAGACATGCATTATATAGAACGATGAGTGCATCTGGCATATGAAAGAAGCCAGAATATGTGTTGGAGCCTGAATGACCACAGTGGACTAACAGTGGACATGTAGCCTGGCGGGTGCATCTAGATGAACCACATGATATGTTCATAGACCCAGATATGGAGAGACACAAAGAAAGAGCTCACTTCACTGTGGAAGAGGAGATGAACAAACTGGAGTCTATCTCACCACCTAGAACAGGGCAAAAGCAGCAGATTGCAAGTGAAAACAAAGTTGACATTATTACTCATGAACACCAGTGGCGTGGAGTGACAGTGGTCAGCATACACAAGGAAAAGAGACCCCTCGGGGAGAAGAGATGTAAGAGCTCCAAGCATGACATAGCTACGTCTCAAGGCCATCATGGAACTCCTTAACATCTTGTCTCACTGTCTGTCCTGAGGCAACACTGAAATATAGATCTAAAACTCAGTTAGTGCCTTGTAAACAGAAGGGGGCCCTCCGAAACACTGCTTCCTTTCTCTGCTCTTACGCCTATTACAACTGTACAGTGATAATGTAATGAAATCATACATTACATTAAAATCACTAGTAGGTATCATTTTAAATTTCCTAGTAGCCACATTATAAAAACTAAAAGAAAAATTGGTGAAATAAACTTTAATATATATTTTAACCGAATATCTTCCAAGTGCAATCATGTTAACATATTATAAATATAAAAAGTTACTGAGATATATTATGTATTTTCCTAGCATTTGAAATCTGGTGTATATTTCACAAAAATAGAACATCTAAAATAAGATTAGATTATATACACCTGCAATCCTAGCACTCAGGGAGTTAAGCAGGGAACTATAAGTTCTAGGTGAGCCATGGTCACATCTCAAGACCCTGTCTCAAAAATTAGAATAGAAGAAATCTGAGTCTTGATGAGCAACATTCTGTGTGGCAGCAGATGGCGGCCAGATTGGATAGAATAGATAGAAAGCAAAGACTATTGCCTTCTGGTGCACTGGATTTCAACATTTTTAGAGAGTTCATGAGTTAATTTTCTCACCACTGTGGCAAAACCTAGGACAGGAAACAACTCAAGACACATTTATTTTGGCTCATGGTAAGATGGGACAGTTCATCATGGTACAGAAATTAGGGCAGCAGGTGTGGGGCTGCTGGTTACATCACACTCAGGAAGCTGAAAGCAAACAGGAAGTGGTAGCAGGCTATAGACTCTGCCCCCACATGACCTACTTTGTCAGATGAAGCCCTATTTACTAAAGGTTCCACAGCTCCAAAATAATGCCACCAGCTAAAAAGTCTGATTACTTGAACACATGAACCCATGGGAGACATTTCACTTTCCAACCACTATAGACTCTCTATTGAATGGGGGGGGGAGTGATCACAAACCCTCAGAACTCATTTATTATACAGTTGGTGAGGTGGCTAACCCTGGAAATTACTTGGCTTGGATACATAAGACCTGAGTTCAATCCCTGGAACCCACATTAAAAAAATAAAATAAAAAGCAACACTTAGTGGCACACACTTGTAATCTCGGGGTTAGGAAAGATGAGGCAAACTCCTCATCTTCCCTTCCAGCCATATAACCTACCTAGCAAGATCCAGAACAATGAGAGACTTTGTCTTAAAAATATGTACAGCACTTAGAAACAAAACCAGAAGCTGTCTTCTGGGCTCTGTACATACATGTACACATGGCCCAAACCCATATGCACAGATGCGTGTATGTGCACACACACATACACATACACACACACACACACACACACACACACACACACACACTTCTTCATTGTAAAGAAGCTGTGGGATAGAATAATAGAGCAAAGAACTTGTCATCACCCTCATGAAACTTGAAGAATCCTTATTTTATTTGTCTTTTTATTGTTACCTTAAATTTTAGTCAATGTAACTGCCATTCCCTGGTATCTTCAAGAATCTAAAAGTCTGGGAAATGAAAGTTGATGGATATAATACTGAAAGGTTCTTGGGAAAGTTTGTTGGGTCTCCCATCCACCTGCGACATCCATTGAGAAGACAGTGAGAGCTTTTTGTGACCTTGTGAGCCCAGATCATTTCCTTGTCCTTTGGGTAACCAGATTGGGAAGGGATTCTTTTTTTTTTTTTTTTTCCAAAGAATCAACCAGAAGTTTCCTGTGTTGAAGAGAACTAAAATATGGGCTTTTCCAAAACTCTGATGATCATTTTGTACACAAAATCACACCATAAATTTTTGTTTTCATAAATTCATAGTAGAAAACATTCAGTGAATACCTGGTGTATTTGTGTTTTTTTCTGTTGCCATAACAAAATACTGTGATAAAAAGCAGCTTAAGAAAGAAAGGGAGTTTGGGGGATTCAAGGGGATAAGGTCATCATGACAGGAAAGCATGGCAACAGACAGGGCTAGAGATGGCAGTCATAACAGAAAGCTAGCTGTTCACATCATGTCTCCACACAGGAAGCAGAGAAAGAGAAAACAGGAAGAGAGCCAAGGTTATTTGCTTAAAAGCCTGACCCTAGTGACATACTTCCTCTATGATGGTTTCACTATCTAAAATTCAAATCCTCTCCAAGCAGTGATACCAGTTAGGGACCAGGATTTTAAATATATAAGCCTGAAGGCTGCAAATTTCTCATTTGAACTATTATCCCTAGTTCCCCTATTCTTGCTATAGAAGTTGGATTTGCATCACTATGATGAAAAGTCTATGCTACTTAACTCACAAAGAAAAAGGTTTATTTCAGCTCACAGTTTGAAGGTCTAGCCCATGTCTGGGCGTATGTGTGGCCTAGTGGGTGCCTCCAGTGAGTATAATGGCAGGGAGCAAGTATGAGAGCCAAGTGTTCCCATAGTGGCAGAATTGTGAGGACGAGTTTGAAAATCCCCCCAATAAACATTTGACCCCTGAGTCTATAGCTGATTGAGGAAATTTAAACCTTTAGGAAATGGTCGCTCCTAAAATAATTTACTAAAAAAAGGCTTTGAGTTTTTAAAACCAAGCTCCATTTCCTGTTTCTCTTTGCTTCTTTATTGTGGGTGTCATGGGACCAGCTCCAGCTGGCCTTCTGTTCCTACCAATTTGCCAGTCCCTCAGTGATGGACTGGGCCCTTGAAATGTAAACCTAAATAAACCCATTGTCTTTTAACTTGATTTTTGTCATAACAATGAGAAAAGTATTTAATATAGCCACAATGCATAGGCACACACACACACACATACACACACACACACACACACACACACACACACACACACACACGAGAAAGAGAGAGAGCAATCAGACTTCCACAGTTCCCTTCAAGAACATCTCCCACACAGTAAATACGAGCCTCCACTTCTTAAAAGTCCATACACCACTTCGTTATAGCATCACTCTGGGAGCCACATGGTCTTTAGGGAACATTCAGCATTCCAACTATAATACTTACACATCTGTTATTAGAAAAACAGAGAAACCTAAGTCACTTTCCTGGAGGATAGGCCTTCCTTAGGGATTCGTGGGCTACCTTTCCTCCAGTGTGGCTGACATAAAAAGAGTGGTGTAGTATAGGCCTGGGAACATGCCAACATTTTCTTCTTTATTCTCTTCCCAAGGAAAATGTAGGGGACAAGTATTCTTGTGAGGAAAATAAAACAAGGATTGCTTTGATTCTGGCCTTCCTGTACATGCTGCCAACACAGGTTAACAAGGCAAAGGGGGGAAGAAAGGACACAAAGGCAGTCGTGTGAGGTCTGTAGAAGGGAAGCTGCAGATAGCCATGTGAGTCACACATTGCCCTTTCAATGCTCTGCCTGCTCTTGGATGGGGAAAAGAGTTTGTTATGTGACACATTATCTCTATTTATGAAAAAATGTAATGGATGGGAGCAGGGATTCATGGCATCACCCCTCCCTGGGTTTCTATAGGCAGTTAAAATGGTGCCTGGGAAGGAAGACACATTTTCTTAATTGACATGGTCATTGTTAAGTCACCTGTGTTGTTACACAGAATCCCTCACCCACAGTCCTCTAAGTAACATTAATTAAACCCACTGGTTCTCTCTTTCTTTCCCACCCCACATACTTAGACTAGTTTGTGAAAGAGAATCAGTGAAGGGGAGGGGATAAGAATGGACAAAGTGGCGGTGAATATGATCAAAATACTTTATAAACACATTGCTGTGTTTGTATATGTATAGGTGTGTGTGTAGGTTTTTGTGTGAGAGAGAGAGAGAGAGAAAGGAAGAAAGAGGGAAAGAGAGAGAGAGAAGTCCTCTGCTCAAGCTTGTGTGTCTTCCTCAATTGTTATTTACCTTGATTCTTTTTTTAAATTTTTTATTAATTACACTTTATTCATTTTGTATCCCCCCATAAGCCCCTCCCTCCTCCCCTCCTGATCCCAACCTCTTTCCCCTTTCTGCATGCATGTCACTCCCCAAGTCCACTGATAGGGGAGGTTCTCCTCTTCTTTCTGAACTTAGTCTATCAGTTCTCATCAAAAGTGGCTGCATTGTCCTCTACTGTGGCCTAGTAAGGCTGCTCCCCCCTCAGGGGGAAGTGATCAACGAGCAGGCCAATCAGATTATGTCAGAGGCAGTCCCTCTTCCCATTACTATGTAACCCACTTGGACACTGAACTGCCATGGGCTACACCTGTGCAGGGGTTCCAGGTCATCTCCACGAATAGTCCTTGGTTGGAGTATGAGTCTCTGGGAAGTTCCCTGTGTTCAAATTATCTTGTTCTATTGCTCTCCTTGTGGATTTCCCGTCCCCTCCAGCTCTTACTATTTCCCACTTCTTACATAGAATTCCATTCACTCTGCCCATCAGTTGGCCATCAGGCTCAGCATCTGCTTTGACAGTCTATACTGCAGAAGCTTTCAGAGGCCCTCTGTGGCAGGTTTCAAGGTTGTTTCCTGTTTTCTTCTGGCTTTCAGAGGCCATCTGTAGCAGGTTCCGAGGTTCTTTCCTATTTTCTTTTTTTTCTGATGTCCATCCTCTCTGCTTTTCAGGATGGGGATTGAACATTTTAGTTAGGGTCCTCTCTTTTGCTTAGTTTGTTTAGATGTACAGATTTTAGTGGGTTTATTCTATGTTGTATGTTTATATGAGTGAGTATATACCGTGAGTGTCTTTTTGCTTCTGGGACAACTCACTCAGGATGATCCTTTCCAGGTCCCACCATTTACCTGCAAATTTCATGATACCTTGATTCTTGATATGAGGTCTCTCACTGAATCTAGAACTTACAATTTAGAGAAGCTGTCAGGCCGGAGAGCCCCAGGGATGCTCCTATCTTTGCCTACTCAGCACTGAGATTACAAGCTCATATTTACCATATTTGACTTTTTTACATGAGTGCTGGGGATCAAATGCAGTTTACTTGTATGGTAAGCATTTTACAGACTGATATCCCTAGTCTGGTGTTTATAAAAACAGAGCACTCATATACAAAAACAAATACACTGATCTTGAAAAGAGAAAGCAAGAAAGAAAAAAAAAAAAGGAAAAGAAACCTCCTCTGCCCAGGGTACTGGGTTATCTCTACAACTCTTCCCTGAGCCCAAAACCTTGGAAGTAGATCTTACATCTCTCCTGGGAGAAGAGCTCAGCTCAGCTCAGAAGCTGCCCATGGAAACAGGCTGCCCCATGTCATGGAGCAGAAGACAGAATACAAACTGGAAAGGGAGGATGAGTTAATAGTTGGCAATGCCCTGGGGCTGGAGCAGTAATAAAAGCATATTATCTCTCCTGGTGCAGAGACTGATTTCTGGTCTGGGTAGTGAACTTGCCTTCAGTTTGGTTGTGCACATCACCTGGCCAAAAGACGACCCCTAGTAGGTGGGCTTACCTTAAGCCATGTTAACTCTGTAGGTGGAATAATTTTTCTTATAATGAGATACTGTGCTTTTTCTTTCCAGAATTCAAGCCAAAGCACAGTAGCTTAGAGTCATACAGCTTTGTGATTCTGTTTGCTTTTTTCAAGTATTCAGAAACTTCCTTTTCTTCTCTTCTAACTCTGTTCTAACCATGTTTTCTGTTACTATTCCTCTGCAGCCTCCTCCCCACCATGGGACAGTTATCTGCCATGTGTCTGACCTCCATGCTGTCTCAAATTTCATGGCTATTTTCCCCTTATCTTCTGCATTGTCTTCCTCTGGAGAGCTGCTGAGATTTAGAACTTGCCTTCCTTGGAACACTTTTCTTTTAGATTCTAATAATATTTTCCTTAAACTCACATTTGGGTAATTTCTTAAATTATTTTACCTATGAAACTAAAAGCCCTAAGAGAGAGTTAGCAGGACACAGATAAACAAGAAAAACTATATCAGGATTTCTGAGCTGGCAGCTTCTGGTTCTTAGAAGACATAGCAAGAAAGAGAAATAGTAGGCAAGCACAGGGGATGGGATGCAAACAGGGGAAAGAAGAGGAGCCAGGGGCACTGTAAAATACCCAGCCAAGGCTTATTTTAGCCTTACTTTACCCAGCCTTAGGGCCTTCTAATCTAGATGAGATAAAGCTGTAGCTTTCCATTTCTGAGTCTCAATCTTCTGTCTTTCCCAGACATTCAATTCTTTGTTCTTCCCAGGGAACAAACTCCGTATTCCTTAGATGGCCACTAGCAGCTCTATTACAATCTGTCAGCCACAAAGTGACACCCTAAAGTAGCAGTAGCACTGGGAAGTCAGTGGGAGGGTGATGGAGCAGTACCCAGCTTCCTGTGGTCTTCACCCCAGAAGCAGTCTCAGTTCTTATGCTCCCAAATGAAAACCCAGAGGGGACACAGTACAAGGAAAGCAGTCATCATTTAAATTTAGTGGGCAAGGGGACAAGAATCCACTCTTTAAAAGAACTGGACTCACTGGGCAGCAGCAGTTCCATCCTGGCAATTATGGGGCTTGTGTTTCTCTCCTCCCTGTACCAACCGCTGTGTCTTCCCCGAGGGTGGGTCATTCCACTGACTGGGCCCCAAAACAGTCATTTCCAGGTTCATTGAGAGAGTCCATCTTGAGAGCAAAAGGCAGAGAGTGATAGAACAGGATGGCCAACATCTTCATTTAAGCTCCACACTGGCATACAAGTGCACACACATGCACACATTCACATACGTACACACACCTACAAGCACATGCACAAGCATAAGGATATGTAAAGGAGTTTTAAGTACCCTTAAAGTTGCTAAGTTAGCACTGGAAAAATAGGTAACAAAATTTTGAGATTGATTCCCTCTCCCAGAAATTTCTGATGATAGTTACAGCTGACCCAGCTGGTGTGGACCACCACCACCCATACTTCTTAATGGTCCTCTTCATTTGATTACCACCAACTATCTCTAAATCCTTTTTATTTTTACTCTGAGCAGGTCCAGCTAAAGCAAACCCCGTCAGTACTTATATGGCCCAGCTGGAATTAACTACCATCCATGTTTGGTCTTTACTAGTATTGGAGGGTGGGTGAGATGGGTTAGTCTCTCCTGGAGGTAACTTTCTGCTACCAGAGGCAGATATTGACTGCAGTGACTGCTTAAAGCAAATGGAGTAAGATAAGTCCAAGGGAGGGGATGCTTTCGAAAGAGGCTAAGGAGTTCTTGCCCCTGCCATTCTACTCATTTGTAAAAAGCTTGGCTTATGCTCTGTGACACAACAGCAAGCCAGCAGAAAGGCTGCTCTCCCCTCCTTTT
Source organism: Psammomys obesus (assembly GCF_907164565.1). Classification (NCBI taxonomy): domain Eukaryota; kingdom Metazoa; phylum Chordata; class Mammalia; order Rodentia; family Muridae; genus Psammomys; species Psammomys obesus. Next base: position 52,907,575 of record NW_026585504.1, on the reverse strand, counting down.
ACAACTTGCCTCAGGCACTCAGAGATCCAAGACTCAATCAACTCTGAAAGGTGAGCAGAAGAATGGTGGCTGAGATGTGCATGGATTCACTCAATATGAAACAGTGTTCCTCTTTAATCTGGTTTTGAATTTTATCTTTCTTTTATGCTGCCTTTAAGCTATTTTATTTCATACGCCTTCTCTCTGTCCTTCAGTGACTGCATTTATATTCTGCAATGAAAGGACAAATTTCCTATCTCAGCCTTTCACACAAAGCTTTTTCATGGGAAATGGATCAAACCAGATCTCATCTTCTTGCTCCTCAGAAGGAAATGAATCTTCCCTTAAAGCCACCTTTGGCAACTCAATCTGGGCATCATTCATCCTCCGCTGAGAATCAAGGCTATGGCAGACACAGCCCCATCATCTTCACAGTTACTTCTGTCTTTCAATCTTTGAGTTGTGCTGGAAGCCACACCATGTATGTGTTCTTCCTCATCTTCAACTCTGCTAAGAGGCTATGGTTGCTTCTGTGTCATCCACATTAAAAAAAAAAAAAATGAGGCTCTGGGAAAGTGTACCTCCAGGGACAGAAGGCTGAGCCACTATTTCAACATGTAGTTCTAATGGACTCAAACTGATGCAGACTCATGTCCATGTTGTTCCAGCCTTCTTTTTTTCCCTTGCCAGCATTAACTTTGTGACAGAAACTTCCCAACTTTGCCTACCGTCTTATTAACCACAGCATTCCTGAGAGTGGTACCTAAGCCTGGTGCTACACTTCTCATAGAAATGCAGATGGACAAGAACACTTTTGTATTTCATACGATGAGAGCATTTTTATCTTAATTTATTTTGTTCATTCCTTTAGAATTTATACATGCATAGAACGTATTTTGAGCATATCTACGCCGTTGTCCCCCACTTCCTATTTCTTCTAGATGCCTTTTTTCCCCTACCAACTACATGCCTATTTTGTTTGATTACAAGACACTGAGTCTTCAAGTCAGTATTGTGTATTTGTACTTGGGAGCATGGGCAACTCACATGTCCCTGAAGGAAATACTCCCTTCCCCAGCCATCAACTGCCACTAGCTCTCAAATATGAGTGGAGACTTGTGAGTCCCACACAGTACATGCTGGAATTTTAAGGGCTTGATCTCAGGCTTGTCTTGTGAAGATTACTACTCTTGCTGAGAGTTCATGAGTGTGACATTCCTGTCATCCCTAGAAGACATTAATTTTCAAAGTCACCCTGGTCCTCTGTCTCTTACAATCTTTCTACCTAGTATCCAGTTATGCTCCCTGAGCTTTGGGGAAGGGGGTGATATGGATATCCATTCAGAGATTAGCACTGGACAGTCACTTTACCAGTTGAAGGTCTCTTTGCTAAGTTCCAGCAAATGAAAGAAGCTTCTCTGATAAGAGGTAACAGCCACACTAATGCATGAATATAAGAATCGTTATTTAGCTGCTAGGAGCATACTGCAGTCTTTTCTGCCTTGAGAGATTGGAGCTGAGCCGAAGATCACTGCATCACCACTTCTCAGACAGTAGAAATATACATGTATGTGCATCAAATCCAGAAGAAACAAATACAAGATATGAAAAGGTTGACACATAGAGAAATGAGAAATAGCTAGTATTATGCAATATAGATACTGATACAGAATATGAATATTTAGGGGATGAGAGCTAAAGAAAGCATAAACAGTTAAAGAAACATAGCAAATAGTCTATGAGAAAGAAGCCAAGATAATATTTATTTGCAGAGGGATAAGTTTTTGGTGGAAGGGTTGGAGATATGGGTTAACTATGAAGAGTGTTATCGCCCATTTCAAATGGCTCACAACTGCCTGGAGTTTCAGCTTCAGAGAGTTCAACACTTCTGACCTCTGTAGACACCCACACCCACATCTAAACGTCCCCTTCACACAGATAAAGGCACCGACTTACATATACAGGGACACAAATAGAATGCATAAGCACACACACACCGACAAATACACATACATCCATAATATTAAAATAAAATATATATATATATAGAAGTGAAGTGAAGGTTGCACACTTCTATATTTTGACAATATGTTTATTTAGATATGAAGAATAATGAATAAATATTTGTCTTCAAATATGAGCAGCTTTGTATATTTGTATGCATGCAATCAGTCTTCTAAGATTTATAGTTTACTTATAACACATTTATCATCATACATGTTATGCAATGTGTAGTATATAAAATTTCACAAGGCATTTTATAGCATACTTAACTAAAATAATTTACATTAATAAAAATTATGTACTAATTCACTTCCAAAACATAATAATAAAAGGAGTTTCCACAAAAACCACTGTTACACTTGTCCATGTGAGTATATCCCTCCAAATCTTTTTTTTAATTTTTTTTTATTTTTTTCTGCCTGATATCTCCAGATACCTTACCCTCTTTTAGTACTTGCTCTTCTCAGACATTTAATGTGAGTCATAGCGTGGAAACAGTGGAGCATGTACGACATCCACTGATTGTAACTTATTCTCATTTCATGTACCTACTATCATTAGACTGCTGTTCTTGAATATTAAATTCATTATTCTTTATTCATATCTAAATAAACATATTGTCAAAATATAGAAGTATGCAACCTTCACTTCACTCTTATGTATTTTTATATTTTTGAACTCTCTTTGAAATTGTATCTAGTTGTGTTTTGATTTGTATTAAATATTTGAATTGTATTTCACATGTGTCTATAGAAATGGACCAACTTTCCTATAACTTATATTTGATTATTTTAATGACATCTTTAATAAAGAGTTCTCACACCTTCAAAAAAAGAATAGTTATTTTGAAGGCAGTTGGTTGGATACTACATCAAATCAGCAGAATACTACTAGTTGGTTAACCCTAAGGCACAGGTTCTCAAATTATGGGTCTCAACCCCTTTGAGGGTTGAATGACCTTTCCAAAGGGATTGCATATCAGATATCCTGTATATCAGATATTTACATTGCTACTCCTAAAGGTAGCAAAATTACAGTTATGAAGGAGCAGGAAAAATAATTTTATGGTTGGGGGTCACTTCAGTATGAGGAACTGTATTAAAGGGTAGCAGCATTAGGAAGGTTGAGAACCACTGCACTAGGCTTATGACCTTCTCAGCCATGGAAGGTGAGTGTTTGTTAGTGTGTTAGTCCTTTGCCTTCTCAAGTCAGGTTCTCTAAATGCAACAACTTAAAGATGCTGTTCCTGTCACCTTGGTGGGCAGCTTGAGCTCTGGAGTCCAGTTATGCTTCCTCAGCTGAGAAGCAGCCTGAATGACACTTCTAATAATGGCATAGGAAGTGTGGTTACCACCCTTGTGGTATGCAGCAGGCAATTTTCTCTGCTCACTGCAACAAAAACCACCATATGTTCTTCCCTTCCTGGAGACAATTCCTTAAATGCTTTCCTAGCTCCTCTTGCCTGTCCTTGGACTGTGACTAAATAGCCTGCTTAAAAACTTAAGGCACATCTCTCTTCTCACTCTGTGTGTTTTCTTTCATTGCCCTTGGAAGAATGTCTTCTCCCTTGGGCTTATGAGAGAGGAGCAAGGGAGTTGAAAATACTCAGCTTTATCCTAAAGAGAAAGGTTTGAAGGGACTAATTAAATGTGTTATAATTATCAAATATCAGTATCTCAAAATCTTGCACCAACCTTCTCTGTCCTGGGTCCTAACAGTGTAAAACAGTGAATGGATAAAATAAGTGTTTTTCTAGATTGGAAGATAGTGGTGGCAGGCCATAGCTTTAGTATATCTTTGAGCATGCTTGCACTGTGTCTGTCAAGATGTGCTCTGTGGGCATATGCAAAGGAATATATGAAAACATGTGGTTACTCAATTTCTGATAGGCATCCTTCTATGTCACATGACCTGCCAATACCCAAGACTCCCAGTTCAATGAGATGTACATAGCAACAGCTCAGCTTAGAGATGTGAACCCTTTTTCACATTTAATTGACTCTGGGAGGGGAGATGGGGTACAGTGTACACATGGTATGGCATGTATGTGGAAGTTGGAGAACAACCTGCAGGCTCACCAGGGTTAGTTCTCTCCTTCTACATGGTGGCTTCCAGGGATTAAACGCAGATCCTCAGGCTTGTCAACAGGCACCTTTACTTGCTAAACCATAACAGCAGCCCTTTCGATGATGATGATGATGATGATGATGATGATGATGATGACGACGATGATGATAATGGTGACAATGACAATGAAGATGAAGATGATAATGAGTTTTACTTTTTTTGTCTGTTGAGACAAGGTATCATACTGGAACCTGAAGTTTTCTAAATTGGCTATTCTGGTTGGCCAGCTGGCTCCAGAGATCCCCATCTCTGCCTACTAGGATTAGTATTGCAAGTGCAAAGCACCATGCCTACTTTTTTTGTGGTTTTTGAGGACTTAATTCAACTTCTTATGCTTGTGTGGAAGGCATTTAACAAACTCAACTATCTTTCCAGATTCCTTAGAATCTTCCTACCCATGTCCTTCACTCTCATGCCCACATTCTGTTCACTGAATCTAGCATGGGAGCTCTGTGAACTGCTGACTTCTGTCCAGAGTTGGAGGGCAGAGAACCCATCTATCTCTTCCTATTACATTTTTTTATTTTTATTTTTTTTGTATACAGGGAGATAGCACATATTATAACATGCATATGAAGATCAAGGACAATTTGTAGGAGTTAATTCTCTCTTTCGACCATGTTGGTTTCAGGAATCAAGTCTTTAGGCTTGTTGGCAAGCACTTTTGTTCACTGAGCCATTTTACCAGCTCCTATCTATCCTTTTGTGTGTTCTGCTACCACTGTACTAAAAATGGTCCCATTTTCAGTTGCAAACATTAGTCTAGGCAAAACTCATTTGGACACTTACAGACCAATTTTTTTGTGACTCCCTTAAGGTGCCAACGGCTGTCACACAGTGCCCTTTTCTTATGTGTCTGGGCTTCCCTGAGACTCTGTTCTGAGTTACTAATCACCAGCTCTTTCTAAAAAGCAGATGTCCCATCCTGGGGTAGTAACCCCAGTGGAGGACAGTCTGACTGTGAATAGCCATCTATGAGACCTGGAATTGCAACCCCAGAGGAGGAGCATGAACTCTGCAGAGCCTTAGTCTGAGTTACTTCTCTTGACAACCCCAGCCTCTCATTCCGAGAATATGTTAGACAGTTAACCCTCTCTTACCTAGTGTCCCTTTTTGTCCCTTTTCAGACCTCAAAGCCCAAGTGCTCCATGCGATATGTGCCCAATTAACCTTTGCAAAATGTCTAGTATTTTCCCCTCTTTGAAAATTCTAAAGACTCTTGGTAGAAGTTCTGCTGTTTTTGCTCCTGTCCAGTGTGCTATTTTGAGCAATGCTGTAGCTGCTGTTCTAGCCATCAGCAAATGTTTCACAGGTCCTTAGAGCTAAGGCCACACAACCCTGCTGCCCAGTCCTTAATTCATCACCATTAAGCTGTCAGCCTCGGGTTTTGCCTAGAGATCCCCACAAGCAATGTCTCCAGTTTCTAACTTCTTGTGGCAGCTCAAAAGCCTCAGGTCAGCTGACCTTGGCTCCCTAGTGAAAAGGGGCTGAGACACCCTAAGAAGCATTCAGGAATGCAGGCAGGCATGCTTAAAGGAAAATCTAACTGAAGAGACGGCAGAGAACTCTGTTGTCCTTACTCAAGATTTGGCATCTATAGGATATCATTGTTCCTTCACCTACCCTCCATCCTATCCTTCAGTCAGCTGTGTTTCCTTTATATTTAAAGGATCTGCGTTTCTTTTCTCATTGCTTTAACAGAATATGTGAAAAGAGCACGTTAAGAAAGAAAGGGTTTGACAGTCTGCACTGCAGAGGCTTTCAGAGGCCCTCTGTGGCAGGTTCCTAGGTTGTTTCCTCTTTTCTTTTTCTTCTGATGTCCATCCTTTTTGCCTTTCAGGATGGGGATTGAACATTTTAGTTAAGGTCCTCTCTTTTGCTTAGTTTGTTTAGATGTGCAGACTTTAGTGGGTTTATCCTATGTTGTATGTTCATATGAGTGAGTATATACCATATGTGTCTTTTTGCCTCTGGGACAACTCACTCAGGATGATCCTTTCCAAGTCCCACCATTTACCTGCGAATTTCATGATTTCCTTATTTTACATTGCTGAGTAATACTCCATTGTATAGATGCTGAGCCTGATGGCCAACTGATGGGCAGAGTGAATGGAATTTTATGTAAGAAGTAGGAAATAGAAGAGCTGGAGAGGACAGTAACTCCACAAGGAGGGCAACAGAACAAGAAAATTTGAACACAGGGAACTTCCCAGAGACTCATACTCCAACCAAGGACTATCTGTGGAGATAACCTAGAACCCTGACAATGCAGCCACTTCTGATGAGAACTGATAGACTAAGATCAGAAAGAAGGAGAGGAGGACCTCCCCTATCAGTGGACTTGGGGAGGGGCATGCATGCAGAAAGGGGGTAGGGTGGGACTGGGAGGGGAGGGGGAAGGGCTTATGGGGGATACAAAATGAATAAAGTGTAATTAATAAAAAAAATAAAAATAATAAAAAAGAAAGAAAAGGTTTATATGGCTTACCTTTGAAAAAATTCATCCCATTGTGTAGAGAAAGGCATCACAGCCTGAGCAAGCAGTGGATGGTCACGTTCCAACCACAGTCAGGGAGGAGAGAGAGAGAAATGAATGCTGGCATCAGCTCACTTTCTCTTCTTAGGCAGGAGCCCAGAATATTGAACAGTCTTCCCACCTCAAGTAACCAACTCTAGAAAGTCATTCAGAGTCATGCTCAGAGCTTTATCTCCTGGGAGATTCTAGAGCCTGTCCAGTTGACAGTCAATATCAATAAGCATGGGGACATCTATTCCACATGCAGCTGAGGGAATCATGCAGACTTTGCTCTCAGGAAGCTTCCTACTTCATTAGGCTACTAGAGAAAATAGTGGCCAACTCCTACTGTGAGTGAAATTTCCAGTCCCCTGATTTCCAGATAAAGGCATAGATTGGCTCTGAAATTCCTGAAAATTTTGCATGAGATACCACACCCATCTACCCCCAGTGTATTGGAGCATGGTAATATTTGAACACTGAACAGATAGTTCTTAGAGAAATGGCAAAGGTGAAAAGAGGTGCTACACAATCCATCATGACAGATGTCTTTATAAGAGAAAGAGAATGGGAGACAGACAAACACAGAAGGTAAGTTGTCAGGAGGCCAGGAGGAAAGACACCTTATAAGTGAAGCAGAAAGGCCTCAGAAGAAACAGAGGCTACTGACTTCAGACTGCAATTCTCAGAATTCTAAGAATATATATTTCTTCTCTTTAAGCCAACAAGCCTGTGGTTCTTTGTCATAGCAGCACCAGAAGACTAGTATACAAACAAAATGTTCCAAATAAAAATTCAGGTCCTTCCACAGGAGGATCTGGTTAAAGTTATGGACAAATTGCTGTGTAGGCTTGACATGCTGTCACAATGTGGGAGTTCTTCAGTCCCTCATGCATTGAGTAGTGCTACATGTGATAAATGACAAGTGTGCTTTCTGTCCTGCTGTCACCAAATGTGACATCTGAAGCTGAATAGCTGAATCTCTCCTGTGGGAAGGGACACCCAGAGGCAGAAGCTCAACCTGGGACAAGATCCCAGTTTAGGGGTATTTCCCTTTCTGTTTGTTTATGGCTGCCCTCTATGGCTTGTGGCCCCAAAGCTCCATAAGGTACAAACAAAGTCCTTCCTCTTCATGAGGTTTGGGCAAGTCATTTCTTCTTTGAACATACTGTGTGTGTGTGTGTGTGTGTGTGTGTGTGTGTGTGTGTATTATAATTTAAAAAATAGCTGAGCAGTTGGCTCAGTTACTCAGATGCTTACTCTGCAAGCATAAGGATCTGATTCCATCCTTAGCACTCATATCAAAATCCAGCCATGGTGTTATGTACTTGTTCTCCCAGGACGGGCGGGGAGGCAGAGACAGCTGGATGCCTAGAGCTTGATGACCAGCTAGCCTAGCATGGCTGCTGAGCTCCAGGGTAATGAGAAATCCTGTTTCACTAAAAGAAGGTAGATAGCACCCAAGGTTGACCTTTGGTTTTCACATATACATACACACAGTACTTGAACTACATGTACACACACATACACAAGCAGGCAATGAATAAAATCTGTCTCATATGTAATTGTTTCAGCTCTGTCTGGAGACCCACTCTGGCAGTCTCTACTTGCCAGAACCACATGTGTGTACCTTTTATCACAGAGCATGAGAAGCATATGCATCCTAACAATGAATTAACAAACCTCAGGGGGTTTAACAAGCAGAAGTTCATTTCATACTCAATCCTTCCTGAGTCTGGGAAGCCTCTGGGACTTCAGTGATCCAGTATGCTTTATCTTGTGTTTCATAGTCAGAAGGGTCTTCCAAACTCACGCTGGTGAGAGAGACCATGAGAATCACATATGTGATTGTCACTGTCCCAGGCATATTGACAAACATACTGTGGTCAACCTCATTTCTTTGCCTAGAAGTGAGCATAATCTAACTGACATATGTGAAGAAATGTGATGCATTGAAATGCAGTTTGCCAGCTTCAGTGTAGCCTTCCTTTCTAGCTGCTTCAAATGCCTCTCAATGTGGAAATCTCAGCCAAGCAGCACTGGCAACCTGTTCTCAGCCCAGGAAAGGATATACATCAAACAGAGGAACTGGTCCAAGTCCTACAGGGATGGAGATGGAGAGTGGAGACTGCTGCCTCACCCTGAGAGGTGCTCTGCCAGATAGGAGCTGGCCAAGCCACAACACTTCTTATCACCCTTACTCTTGGTAAGCATTTCATTTAGGGACAGATGCTCATAAGCCTACATCATCATTCCATACTTATTCTCACTGCCCCAGATCTATTCTGGACAGTGCCTGTCAGTCAAACATTAGCATCCCAGCAGGGCAACCTATAGTCTGTCACAGGGCCATTTAAAGAAAAAGAAGAAAGGTACTTTACATTTAAAGAAGGCACTTAGAAACAGGAACTTATATCAAGTAATAAAAATTTAATTAGCACTCTCATATGTAAGCCCTGAGCTTGGTGTGAAATAGTACATTTTTTTTTTTCAAACTGATCATTTTCAGGATGAGAGAATTTTACCCACTTGGTTAAAACAATGAGCTGATCCATCTAATAGATTTATCCAGCTGGAATAATGGTTTCTGAGTCTTACAAGGAGCAAGTTTTTTTTTAGTGTGGAATTCAGTGAGTTATTCTCTTTTGCTTCTCCCAACAGACTCTATTGAGGCTGAATCCACAAAAAGAAGCCTAGTGTACCCTTAACTAGCATAGCAGCAAGGAGCCTTGATCCAGGGATGGAAATGAAATCTAAAAATAAAAAAAAAACAACAATTTTTAAAAAAGCTGTATTAGTAGATTTACACATTGCTATGTCAAAGCAGCTGATCAAAGCAACTTAAAGGAGAACTGGTTGGTTCTAGCTCACAGTGCATTACAGCAGGGAAGGCAAAAGGGCAGGCACAGGAGGCTGGCTGGTCACACAACATTACCACTCAGGAATCGGGTAGAGGGCACAAACTGGGTTCCTCCTCCAGTGACATGCTTCCTGTAATCTGTGCCTGAGTTGTTATGGCTGGTGGGTTTCACAAAACAGCAGGACAAGATTTCATGGTTTTTCTCTGCTAGAGCCTACAGAACACCTTCCAAACTCATCAAACTTAGCAGCAAGGAGGAAAACGCCAGCTCAGTTCCAACTTGATTCCTCTGTGTTCTGTACCCCAAGTGTGTATTATGATGTCTTCAGCAATAAGGTCTTAGTGTCGAGGTCTGATGGGAAAATGAGAACAATGACAGTAGCCTGTATTGTTTGTGAGACTCAGAGGCTCCATGACAAACAACTCAGAGGAAGTTTTTTTACATTTAGCACTGGGAATATCAGTTAATAACCTATGATTGTGGGATGAGCATTGCCCACATGTATAAAATACCTCCAGTTAAATTTTATTAATTATATTTTAATGAGTTTTTTGTTGTTTTTATATGATTTGTTTTATTATTATTATTTTTAATATTAGTTACAGTTTGTTAACTTTGTATCCCTACTGTATCCCACTCCCTCTTTCCCTTCCAATCCCACCCTCTCTCCTTCATCTTCTCCCTGCCCCTTTCCAAGTCCACTCATAGGGGAGGACCTCCTCCCCTTTCATCTGATCCTGGTTTATCAGGTATCTTCAGGACTGGCTGCAAAGTTCTCTTGTGTGGCCTAGCAGGGCTGCTCCTCCCCTGGGGAGGGGGGAGGGTCACAGAGCTCACCATTGAGTTCATGTCAGAAACAGTCCCTGTTCCCCTTAATAGGGTACCGACTTGGATACTTAGCTACCAGGGGTTACATCCGAGCAGAGGTTCTAGGTTATATCCACACATGGTCCTTGGTTGGAGAAACAGTCTCATAAAAGACCTCTGTGCCCAGATATTAATGATTTTTTAAAACAGGTGGCTTCCAAATGGCTATTTTATACATCCTTAGTTTGAGTTACTCCCTTCCATTCTTGGCCCTTCCTTCCACCTCAATTTTTTGAGACATGATCTCTCACTTGCCTGAAACTTGCCAAGAACAATAGGTAGGTCAAGCAGCTAAGTATCAGGCTGTCTTCTGTCTCCTCCTCCCTGGTACCGGGATTACAAACACATGCACAACCCACTTTTCTGCTTAAGTTCTGGGGTTTTAACTCAGGTCCTCATGCTGACAAGGCAAGCTTTGGACTGACTGAGCTATCATCTCAGACACCTGAGAGGAATTTTAAATGCTAGTGTTAACAAGGAGCTAAACTCCTTGACATTGCAAATAATACCATGCCTCAGCAGTATCTGGAAATCTTTCTCAGCTAAAAAGCCTGTAAGCTGCCTTTGATGGCAATATGTAGTAAAGGGCTGAAAGAAAATGAGTCAATTTTAAAGGAACATTGAAGCAGCAGACCTCAAAAGGCCAGAATCAATGCTGTCTCTTTCTTGCCAGGATGTTTCTGGCAGTCCAACAGGAGGATCCATTAACCAATTAGACTCAGGATCACTGAACTGTCTGGGAATGTCAAAATAGTGGCAAGTGATAGGCAAAATGTGTCATTGTCTTTTACAACAAAGTATATTAATAATCCAGGCGACTCTGATGATCAATTTCATTGTTCTAGGCAGGTTTCCTGTACAATGTCAAGCTTCTCAGATGGAGATGGGAAGGCGCTTAAGGCAGACAGCTGGGTAGTAGAAGTATTGAAATCACTCCATAAATACGCATCTATTTCAGGAGCATCCATTCTGCTCTAAGGTGTCAGAAGGGATTTATGCTAAAAAAAAAAAAAAGGTAGAACAGAAATCTCAGTTAATATCAATTTTTTAAATATATAAGTTATAGCTTCGAGGGCTTTCCATATTGTGATGGGCAATTCAGGTAGTGGCCACTGGATCTCCTAGGGCAATAAATCCATTCACTCTCATGTACCTTGAGGGTAATTTTAATGGAAATGTTTTAAGTGTGTCTATGAAAGAAGTTTCCTTTTCTTTCTCTCTTCAGTCAATTGACCTGGATTCAGTCTCTCCAGTAGAGGTTATGGGAATGAGTTCTATTTATGAACCTCACTTTCCTAGTTGGTTGAAGGCAGATGTGTGAACTTACAAAATTTTCCATTCACTGGAACAAATACATGAGACAACAAACAGAAGATAGATTTATTTTGGTGCACAGTTTCAGTCCATTGTCATCTGACCAATTGTATTGGGGCTGAAGCAGGGCAGGACATCTCAAAAGTGGAATTATAGGACAGGGCAGACTGCTCTCCTCACAGAAACAGGAAGCAATCAGAGACAGGAGAGGGTCTTCCACAGAGTAGTACTTTCAATGATGCCAGGCCCCACCTCTTATTAATCCATTCAGTAAGAGCTCATTAGGATATTAATCTATTGATGAGTTTAGCATCTCTGCTTGTGTTAATTTGACACAAGCTAGAATCATTTTGGAAGAGAGATATAAAAATGTGAAAATGTTCACATGAGATTGGCCTGTGGGCAACACTGTGTGCATTTTCTTGATGGAATCTTTATGTAGGAGGGAACTGTGGACAGTGTAGGGTCTAAGTCCATTTCTGGGTAAAAGAAAAAAAATACCAAGTCCTACCAACCTCTGAGTACCAAAACTCACCTGGGCTTGCTTGAGACTCAATACTTGAAATATCACCAATAACCAACTTGGAAGTCTCCACCCTGGAAATATTTTGTTCCCCCCCCCCGAAAAAAAAAAAAAAACCCTATATAAGACTGTCTCCTGCTCAGTGACCTGCTGCTTCTTACTCAAGCAGAAGTAGCCCCCCTCTGTGTCTTTCCCAATAAATCTCTTGTGTGAGGTTTACTGTATGGTGTGACTTTGTGGTGCTCATGGCTCACGGCTGTCAGATTATCTTTCCCTTCAGAGATGTAACACTTGCATTAGGAAATCCTTTCCTCTCCAAGGTGTGACACCTCTGTTGGGGAAGCCTTTCCCTAAGAGCTGCAATGCTTCCACAGAGAAGCTGCTCCTCTCAGAGCTGTAACACGTATAAGCAGTGCCATCCCTGGCCATTGTACTCCATACTATAAGAGGGCAGGTTCAGTAAGCCAAGAGGAGCAAACCAGTAAGAACGGCTCCTAAATCGCTTCTGCTTCAGTGCTTTCCTAGAATTTCTTGCCTTGAATTTCCCTCAGAAATGGCCAGTGACCTGAGTGTTGTAAGATGAAATAAACCATTTGTCCCCAGGTTTCTTTTGGTCATGGTATTTTATCACAGCTATCACAACTTAGTTATTTATCACCCAACTAAAATAGCATCCAGTGACCTTTCATTGATTGGATTAGCCAGATGGAAAGCACAACTGTAATATACAAGCCACTGGGAGACATACAAGTCATGACAGTAAATAACTATGGTACTTGATAGTTGGATTACAGTTTAATCCAGGAGTTAACTGAGACAGTTTTAAAGAATGCATAGTACAGAGTTGATATCTATTGCCTCCTAATTTATCTAAGGTAGTAGCAAATAGGAACTCAAGTTCAGAAGGTGCTAAAGGAGAATGAGAAAATTATGAGCTATTGATAAGGATGGTAGCTAGGGTGTGGGTGGATAGCTTAAGCAATAAATTGCTTGCTGTGCAAGCATGAGGACTGATGCCCACAACCCATGTAACAAATGCCAAGTGTTATGGCCCATGCTTATAATCCCAGTGCTGGGGAGGTAGAAACAGGAAGGTCCCTGGGGTTCATGCAGTGAAACAGTGAGCTCCAAGTTCAGTAAGTGACTGTGTCACAAAGAGGAAGATAGACAGTGTCTTCAAAATAACATCCGAGATTGATATGTGATCATAATCATATATGCATACGTCATGCACACATACAAACATTAATAAACCAAGTATGGTAGCTGTTAACATTCCAGGATCTTTCCTGGCCCACCTCCCATGTATCTATCTATGCTGTGTGACTCTGTGTTCTCCTCTGATTTCAGGTATGGCCACATGATTAAAGGATGAAGGTAAACATGATATAAAAGGCTCTACAGACTGGACCTTGCCTGCTTAAGCCTGTGCTAATATCTTGAAAAGAATGTGGTCAGGTTAACCTGTTGGGGACACAGGCACTCAGAGACCTGTCTTCTTTCCAATCATTCTAACCAAGACCAGGCTGACAGAGTTTATACCCAGCCAGTGACTACCACGTAGGGATACATGCCCTGACCGCTGACACCAGAACAAGCACTCAGTGACTTTTTTTGTTGAATGTCATTTAGGTAATCTTGACTTTGTTACACACCAGGAATAGAAAATGAAAAGTGACCTATTGTTATGCCTTACACTGTGCCCTCCAAACTCACTGTAAAATCTCTAATCCCCAATACTTTACAATGTGACAGTGTTAGGAGACAGGACCTTCACAAAGGTGATTACACTAAAATCAGGCCATTATGATTAGCCTGATCCAACCTGACTGAGGCACTTTTTATGGATAACTTAGAAACTGAGATCTCCCTCTCCCCACCTATGTCATACAATGCACGAAACCTCTCTTCAAATATAGCACATTTAGCTCTTTAAAAACCTCTATCCATGCAGGCATGAGCAAGCATACATGCACACACATGTACACAAAATCATTTCAACATACAAATAAACAACTAAAATATGATTCTAGGAGAGTGGTAACTTCTTTAGGTGAGTTGCAATAAGCAGCTGGAAATCACATGGGTGAATTTTTGCACTCCATTAAAAAAAAAACCTCACCAGTCTTCTACCTCAATTGATCTTTGCCTTTGCATAATTTTTATGTGTGGTATTCAGAAAATATCACCTCATAAAATTGTACAGCTTTTCCAAGAATAGATACATTCTAGTGTATGTGTGTGCATGTGTGTATGAGGGAGAGAAGGGTAAACATGGAGAGCAGATATGCATGTGCCCATAGACACATGTGCTGAAACCAATAGAAAACATTGTGTGTCCTACTGTACCACTCTCTGTATTATTCCCTTAAGACAGGGTCTCAATGAACCTTAAACTTGGCTGACAGCCCAGTGAGCCTCCTGCCCCTGCCCCTCGAAGCACTGCAGTCATAGTTACAGGAGCCATGCTGGGCTTTTTATGCAGGTACTGGGCTTCAAACTCCTCATACTCATCCAGCAAGGTGGCTGGACCATGGAGTTATTTCGCTACCTTCCTACTATATTTCTTTAAATTATTGGCCATTTTGTCACCATTTTTGTCATTAAAACAGTCTATTTTCTTTTGCAGTTGATCTGTGGCATCAACTGCTTTGGTGTCTTGCCTCAACTTGTCCTAAAGTATAAGCAGTTATACCCAAAATTTTTCATGGATGTGAAAATGTATAAAATGCATCATAAAAAATGCAAGCAACAACTTGTTATTATGAAAGTGTGTTTCATAATAGCTCATAGACCTCCTAAAGGATATTAGGATTTCCTGATGTCTCCAGCCTTTCCTTTAAAAACCATTGCGCCCAACAATGATAAAAATATTCATAGTTGTATCATTACTTTGTTTTCAAATTTTCTATAATTTTCTTTAGTATTTTTTTCCCACAAATACAGAATCATTCAAACCACAATGGAAAATGAGGAGGAAGAAGAAAGGGATTTTCATGGCTGTCACTACTTATGCATCATAAGTGTTTAGCAGGATATTTTATCCCATTGTGATTCCCAAAATTGTGAACTGTAAAACCCTGTTTATTGTTTGGTTTGGTTGAGCCCTAACAAACACCTTTAATCCAAGAACTTTCTGTTTATTGTAAACAGGCGATTATGGTGTGGTTCACTCAGCTCTAGCACACCCCTTTAATCCAAGAACTCTCTGTATACTGGATCTAATAAAGTTAACCTGAGGTCAAGAGGTGGAGCAAGAAACCACCTGCAAGCATTAAAGGGTAGGAGAAATGCTGAGTTGACAGGCAGATTCAATAATCTACCTTTTGTCTCATTATTCCTGTGAGATATCCCTGAACATGTGTAAGTCACAACATTCCCAGAAGGGAGGTGTCCCCCGGCTCTGCTCTGCAGAGCCGAGTGTATAACCAAAATTGACTACAAATCATGAAGCCTCCCTGAAAAGAGGCTAACGCTTCCTGGGGTAGCTTAAAAGCTTAATATCATCACTGAGTGCCTGCTTACCATTCATCAACTAAGTTAATTAGCAGATAATCACTATCCCTTGAGCTGTATGCTACTTCAAACTCTCATCAGATAAATTCATTTTTTAAAGCCAGCTCTTTAGAACGTGTGTAAATATGGGTTTTTGTGTCAAGGGTTTACCTAAGGCCAAGATTCCAAGGCACAAGTCTTTGAGCAACACCTGAAAAACATACACACACCATATCAGAGGCAATTAAGACCTTAAGTGACTCCGAAAACCTTACAGCCCATACTGTTCTGTGTGGGTAGGTGGATCCAGAAAAGCCAGGGTCTCAGTAGCTCATGAGAGTTCATGTTTAAAAAGTCAAACCCCCACCAACCTGAATTTCAGGCTTCTGGGTGCTGTTGACTAACTCATTTAACATGACCTTTCCAATAGCAGTTTTCTATGATGTTCTAAAAGACAAGTGATTAGGGCTCAAACAGGAAGAGAAACATGGGTAATGCAACATCAAGTACTGAAGGAGTTAAGAAGTCAAATAAAGGTAGCTATGAACCAAGATATCACAGAGGACATAAGCTAGCCCATGACAAAATAATTATGATTCAGTTGGATGAGAAAAAAACAAACAAAAACAAGTGTTCCAGTGGGGAGGAAATGGAAATAAGAAAAGTTCAACTTCACAGGTATCTTAGTTTCATTTCTGTTGCTGTGATGAAACACCCTAACAGAAACAAATTATCTATAAAAGGTTTATTTTAGCCTTCACCTCCAGGTTGTAGTCTCTCACTGCAGAAGAATCACACCTCAAGAGCTTGAGACAGCTAGTCACATCACATCCATAGTCAATAAGCAAAGAGGAACGAATTAATGTGTACATACCTGTGATTGGCATGCCTTGTTAATTATTACACAGGTCAGGATCCCATACATGGGGAATGATGCCACCCACAGTGGATGAGTCTTCCCATTTTACCTAATGTAACCAAGATAATCCCCCACCGACATGATCAAAAGCACTTCTCCCAAGTGACTCTAGGCTTCATCAATTTGAGAATTAGTAATAACTATGGCAACTGGCCATCTGAAAAATATAAATCAATTCTACATTGAAATTCCATCTCAGCCCAATCAAAGTGACAGGCAATTAAAAAAAAAACATATAACAACAAATTTTGCAGAGGTTATGGACAAAATTCTAACTCTTACACACTGAGAGTGGGGATTTGACCTAGTCCAGTCACTACAGACAATAATAAGGATATTTCACACACACACAAAAAAATCTAAAATCATCCCTATGTCACAGCCGCACCCACCTGTTCTGGGTCTCCAAGTCAACACATCACTTCTTCTCAGTGTTTCTTACAGCACTGTTCACAGTCGAAAAAATGGATATATTAAATGAACAATGAAATGTCTTCAGACACAGAGAACAAAGAAATATTATTTTTAAAAATTAATACAGCTAGATATAATTGTATTAAGCAAATTAAGCCAGTCACAGAAAGATAAATTTTGCGTATTTTCTTTTGCTTATGAACCTTAGATTATATAATACATTAAATCATGTATTTGATTTGAAATAAACTATCTAGGGAAATAAAGGAGACTAGGGGGAGGGAGGAAGGACAGAAAAGGAAAAGTTATAAGGCTATGAGAAAAAATGTGTTCAATATACAATATATACAAGTATAAGGCACAAGGAATAAATAAAAGTATATAAATATGCAGGACAAAATTCCAAAAGAATAAATAAAAATATGCAAGTATATATGGAGTGAAGTCGACATTACTAATTACCTATGAAAGACAAAATGAAACACTAAGATGGGCTGTTTTAACTCAAAAGTAAAATCTGACATTTATTTTGACATGATGACATCTTGTGTGCCAAGGACAAAGGGAAACGGATGCTCAGATACGCTGTTAAACAAGCAAGCATGCAACTGCACCCATGGAGCATGAATCTGCAATGTGCAGTGAGAGAGGTAAATGTGGACACCACAATCAGTCCACGATATGCATGGGAGATTGGGTCTAAGACCCATCTCCAAGGCTGTTCAAGTCCTTTGCATAATAGCACCGATTTGCATATAATCTACTTACATCTTTCATATACTTGAAATTCTTTCTAAAAAAAAAAGCAAGAAATTCTTTCTGGATTACTTACAATACTCGATACAATATAAATATGTATTATAATACATTGCTTAGGGAATAAGGGTGAGGAAACCTACCTAAACATGTTTTGATCAGGTGCAATTTCTCCAAGTATTTTCCATCCACACTTGGTATATAATAAAAAGATTCAGAACAGCAAGATGCAGAATGCACCTGTAATTCTTCTGGAAATGTGTCCTAAGGAGATAATAAGGGAAGCAACATTTAGTCTCAAGAATGGTTTCTGCAGTACTGTTTTTTTTTTAAATAATAATAGTAGGAAATACTCAAAATCTCCAAAACTAGTTAATAATTATGAACACAACATGAATTCATGCAATCACTAAAAGCTTTGTAAAAAACTTTTATTAATGTAGAAAGATAGTCACCATATAGTAAATACAAAAAAAAAAAAAAAGAAATGATTATAGGGGCTGGAGAGATGACTTAATAGTTGAGAGCATTTACTTCTCTTGCAGAAGACCTGAGTTCTGTTCCCAATACCCACATCGCAATCACAACCATCCAAAACTCCAGTTCCAAAAGGTCTGATCCCCCTCTTCTGGCTCTCAAGGGCACGTGGCACTTTTCCACACATACATGAGGGCAAATGGCCATACACATCACAGAAAAAAAAACATAATTAATAAAATGAAATTAGATTATGCAAGGGCTGGATGAATAGTGTGGTCAGTAAAGGGTCTGCTCGCAAACATGACAACATGAGCTCAGGGAAGCACATGAAGCCGAGCGTGGTGGTGCACACGTGTACTTCTGGAGCTGGTGAGGCAAAGAACCCGAGGGCTCACTGGCTGCCAGCCGGGGCTGCCTGCTGAGCTCCGAACCAGTGAGAGAACCTGACACAGACATCAAGATAGACAGTTCCTCAGGAACGACAGCTAAGGTGGTTATCTGGCCTCCTTGTGCACTTATATACACATATACCTGTGTATGTGAATGGGCACACATACACACAAAATTAAGAAATAAGTATATTATGGTCTGAGTTTGTAAGTGTGGGAGAATGTCAACTCTGTGCGTGTATCTGTCTGTGTCAGTGTTTCTGTGTGTACATATGTGGGTTTTTTTGTGTATGTACATTCATGCATGTGTCTGTGTGTGTATGTGCCTGTGTGTCTTTGTGTATGTGTGTGTATGTACATGTTTCTCTTGTGTGTGAATGTGTGCATAGATGTGGGCATGCATGTGTGCACCCACACAGAAACACATACACACACTCACACACAGAGACCAGACACATACATGCATGCACATGTGCGTGTGTGTATGTGCCTGTGTGTGTACCTCTGGCACATCTCTCAGTCTCACTCTGCCTAGTTTTTGAGCAAGTGTCTCTTACTTTTCTCTTACTGAAAAGCACCTAATAGACTAGACTAGTTTGTTAGCAAGCCGCAGGGATCTGCCTGTCTCTACCTCTTTGAGCCCTGGGATTCCAGACAAGTACCACCACGCCTGACCTGGGGATGGAGGAGAACACATGTGTGCATGTAACCCTGGGAGTAAACATTGTAGGTTATCTTCCAGTTTCTCTCAAGCTTATATATTGAGGTGTGGTATCCACATTCATCCCCATGCTGATGTGGCCATAGTTTCATGGGGCATTGCTGAGGAAATGACTTTCTCAACAGTACTGAAGGAACACAAACAGACATCCAGAAGAATTTGTACTGTAGTCAAGGGCCATTGGTTTGTCACACCCCCTCCTAAAGCCTCTGGTCTTCAGCAGTCCTAAAGTGTTCCCAGTGATGCTGTCACTAGCCCAGAGACCACACCTGAGAACCCTTTTTCCAGTGCTATCATTTACAACAAATGCCTGGGTGTATGTTGATTAGCAAACTGCAGTTCTTCTGGATGGCTGTGTCTAACCAACTATAGGAATAAAAACAAGTTATGAAGAGTTGAGGCAGGAAAGTAGACAAGAACTTCATGGCATTTAAAGTGTATGAGGGCTGGAGAAGTAACTCAGACAGCACAGCACTTGGCCTGCAAGCATCAAGTCCTGAGATTGATACACAGAGTCCAAATAAAAAAGCAGGCATGGTGGCACATATTTATAATCCCAGAGACAATTAATAAAGGACAAAAATCTTCTTTTTAAATTGCCTATAATCGCCCGCTTGCTGTTTATATTCAAATGAAAACAATTTTAGGGCAGAAGCCTGCTGAGAAATCTGATAATTATATAAAATTAACATAACAAGAGCTCAGACAAAATGTATTTAGGGAAGAAACCAGTCACATAATGAGGTAAAAGAAGAGGCAGGAGGATTTCTAGAGCTGGTTAGCCAGCCAGGAAAGATCTTGTCTCAAAATAAAAGGTAGATAAGGTCTGAAAAATGATACCTGGGATAGTTAGAGTTGTTCTCTGGTCTGCATACACACATACATACACACACACACACAAGGTATATGAAACTCACATAGATAAAAGTTTACTAAAACAGATCTTGCTTGTTGGCTGAGACTTCGGGGCCTGTGTGGCAAGAATGTGCAGATTCAGAAACCATACATCCCACAGACACTTTTCATGTGGGTTTTCATAGAAAAAGCCTTTTCTAAGATCAAACCTCCATGGAACTCTGAAGAGGAAAGAAAAATATTCATCCATTGTCCGGTTCCTACATCCTTAGTCTTGTGGCCTGGGTCCATTTTAAGGTGGGAGTTGGGGAAGAGCATGAGGGGAGCAGGAGAAAGACTGGAGATTGATGGGGGACATCTCTCAGACAGAGGAGACTCCTGGGAGTCTATGGGGTGAACCTAGCTGAGACTCTTAGCAGCTAGAGATATGGAGCCTGAAGTTGCAGGGGAGGGAGAAAGAGGACACAAACCCACCCATGAAACCTTCATCCAAAAATTTGTCTTGGCTACAAGAAATACAGGAATAAAAAGCGAGCAGATATTGTGGAATTGGCAAACCAATGACTGACTCAAATAGACACCTACCCCATGGGATAGAGCCAACCCCTGACATTATGAATGGTACTCTGCTGTGCTTTCAGAAAGGAGTCTAGCATAACTGTCTTCTGAGAGGCTACATCCAGCAGCTTATGGAAACAGATGCAGAAACCTACATCCAAACAACAGGCTGAGCAAGGGCAGTTTTGTGAAAGAAAGGGAGGAAGGACAGAAAGACAAGACAGAGTGGTCAAGGTTCCCACTAGATGACTTACAGTGTAAACTAATCTGGGCCATGGAGGCCCATAGAATCTGAACCACCAACCAGAGAACATACATACTGTACCTAGGGCTCCCCCATATATACACACACACACACACATACACACACACACACACACACACACACACACACACACACATATATATATACACATATATATATATGTATATATATGTATATATGTATATATATGTATATATGTGTATATATGTGTGTATGTGTGTGTGTGTGTGTGTGTGTGTGTGTGTGTGTGTGTGTGTGTGTGTGTATGTGTGTGTGTGTAGCTTGGTAATGATATAGGTCCCCTAAAAATGGAAATAAGGGCTGCCTCTGACTCTGTTGCCTGACTTTGGATCCCTTTCCCCTAATTGAGCTGCTTTGTCTGGCCTCAGTAGGAGAGGGTGCCCTTTTCCTTGACTTGATAAAGAAGGGGAGTGGGAAGGAGGGAAGAAGGTATAAGGGCTGAACTGAGGAGATAGGAGGAAGGGGTCTGCAATCAGACTGTAAAGAAATTAAATACATACATACATGTATACATATGTGATAGGTGTTTAGCAAGGAATAGCATTTGCAATATGAATGTATTTGCAATATTTGTGTATGAATAAAAAGAAAAGAAGAGCTGGGGGCATGGCTCAGTGCTTAAAAACAATAATTGTTTTACAGAGGGTCCAAATTCAGTTCCCAATAGGCAGCTAACATCTGCCTGTCATTTTACTCTGGGTGGTGGTGGCGGGGGCAAAGCTCTCTGGCCTTCACAGGCATCTATATATATAAAGGACATACACATAAATCAACTCTGGCATACACACATTAGCACAAATAAAAATAAATAAGAAAAATCTTTACAAAATAAAAAAATAAAGAAAGGGAAGAGATAGAGTTTTAAAAGTGGATGTAATCTCTCTTCTTTAGTCTGTATTTATATGCAAGCAATTATAGGGCAGAAGCCTGCTAAGAAGCATGAGAATTTATAAAAAATTAATGGACAAGAGATCTAAGCCAATGTATTTATGAAAGCAGCTACATAGCTAGAGAACCACAAAGAGGAATTGTGCAGGGAGGAGTATCACCAAACCTGGAATTCTTCGTTGTTATTTAATTTTTGTTTGCATTTAAATAATTATGCATCTTGGAGCAAATTACTTTATGCTTTCTCTACCAGGAAAAGAGGAGAAGAAAAACAGTACTCTTTGGAGGAAAATCTCTACAAGAGTCACAAAATGATAAACGCCCCCAAGCCTGTTTACAAATGCTGGGGATTTTAATGAGACAGAATTTTAATGAGCCGTGCCACATAATCTAGTGCTTAATGAGCTGTAAGAACCTTTGTCAATGGCAGTAATTTCAAACTAACTCTTTCACCTTCAAGATTTATATGGGCATCTACAGCTCTGAGTTACCCCCAAAGGGTTCTATTGGGAGAGAGTTGTTTGTCAGAAGCTGAATGCTCTAAGGATCACAGCTGCAAGGCTATGGTCTGTCTTGGTTTGTCTTCCTCTTCTTGTGTTTAAGTCCTGACTTCAACAGAGGGAGCCCAGGACAGCTTGGAGATCAAATCACAAAGCTCCTGTGAAACACTGATACAAAAAGGAGTGAATGGCTTTAAAAAAATCTCCCCATATTTTCAGAAGCTGTGTAGTTTGCCTGCTGTTATGAACCACTGGGAATATGCAAAGTCCCACATAGCTTTACTCTTGATTTACAAAGATAATTGCGTGGACTCTTAACCATGGTGAATTTTAAGGATTTAGGCATCCTACTAATTCCTCTTTCTGTAATAACTCTTGTTCCCTTCTACACTCCGTGTGTGTGGTGTGTGTGTGTGTGTGTGTGTGTGTGTGTGTGGTCAGACATCAACCTCAGGTGTTCATTTTTATTTATTTCTTTTTAATTATTAAATATTTTATATTAATTACAGTTTCTTCACTTTGTACCCCATCTGTAGCCCCTTTTTTTCATTTTTTCCCCCAATTCCACCCTCTTTCTCTCATTTCATCCCAACTGGCATACACTCATGTAAAATATGTACAAAAAAAAAAAAAAACAAAACAGATAGATGGACATATTTACATGCAAAAATATATCTATGTACACATTTACATACTTATAAATCATGTATGAAGTGAATTCCACAGGACTTTGACCCATGTTTATTGTCTGGTCACAGCTTTTATACTTCTGAGTCAAAGGAATTACCTCATAGTCAAAAAGGCAATTAATCATAAAAACAGATGAATTCATGCAGAAAGGGGAGGGAGGGTGGGATCAGGAGGGAAGGAGGGAGGGGCTTATGGGGGTGTGGAGAGCCAAGCTCTGCCGCGCCCTAAAGATGTCGCTGGCTTCCGCCTCTAGTAGGCAAAAGCTCTAGGTAAACAACTCCTTATTTGGTTGTGTATGTGTATCAGGCTCGCTTCCGAAGTTGTGGACTAATCTGCAGGCGCCACGTAGCTTGTCAGGATTGGCTGGCCATAGGCTATTTAATTGGCAGGCTGGGCTTCCTGGGAATCAGAAGATTGTTCAAGGTTCCTGAATAAACTGCATTGAGAAGAGTCCAGGGTTGCATCTTCCTTGCTGGTCGAGGCGGTCGCAACATGGGGGGATACAAAATGAATAAAGTGTAATTAATAAAAGTTAAATAAAAAATTTAAAAAAAGAAATAAGAACAAGCAGAGGTCTTTTGGAGAAGGCTGTTATGTAAATGATGCATAAAGGCTCAAAACTCATATAGTGAGGGGCTTTTGAGCATCTGTCTTCTGACACCCCATCAGGAGTACCTTTTTTTTCCCCCTCTCATAATAAACTACCTTTAAGTCTATACTGAAAAAAAAAAAAAAGGCAACAAGTTACATGTATATTCATTAAGACTAAACAAGTCTTACCTGTGCATCCATTACATAAGTTCATAGTGAGTTCAGAATGATAAAGGTTGATAAAGCCTAAAAGTTAACAAGGTCCATGAGGTCACTACAAGATATTTGTCAATTCAATAAGGATTGACCTGGATACACATTTTCCAGCTATTTTTCAGTTTATAGTGAGTTGAAGACAATAATTTTACCTCTTTTTCTTTCCAATATATAAAGTAAATTTAAAATAAAATAAGGTAACAGGGTATAAGGAATTATAATGAAACAATTGTATTTAATGGCATCAACATTTGTACATAATTTAGACATTTCTTGGTAGCCCATTTTATTTTGGATTCATGGGAAGTTTAAACCAATTTGCCTATATTTATGGTTCGTACCAGGATTCATGAGGTTTATCTTGAAGAATACCACAAGGTCACACCATGCAACAAACCTCAGACAAGAGATTTATTGAAGAGAAGAACAGAACAGTGGCTGCCTCTGAACAGGAAGAGAGACAGCAGAGGGATGGATGGAGGGAAGGGCTTTTATAGAGTTCTTGGAGTATGCATGAGTTTAGTGGGAAAATATCATTTGATGGAAAATATTATTTGGTCATTAACTCTGAGTCGCAGAGGCAGGAATTTACATGTCTCAGAATTCATGGTCAAGTCAGAATAAGAATGTTTTTTTTTCTTGGCCATTGTTTTAGGGTAAAATCAGGGTCAGGTTATTCTTACCTTGGCCCTAATCTTGGAGCCAAATCATGGTCAGGGTATTCTTTCATTGACCCTGGTCTTGGAATCAAGTCAATGCCAGGGTGTTTTTGCCTTGGCCTTGATCTTGAGGTCAAGTCAGGGTCAGGGTGTTATTTAGTGGCACTTTTACCCTACAACCACCACATCTGAAAGATTTCAATGTGGGTTCTGGGCATTGAACTCAGTCCTTCTTGTTTGCAATTTTTTTTTCTCACTAAGCCATCTCCAGGCCCTATTATAACATTTTTAAATGTGGAAATGAGGATCTCTTAGTCTCTTTCTTTTGGATCCAGTTTAGATCTCTTCCTGGCTTTCTGAGTATCTGATTATTTCCTCTCCTTGTCTAAATCCACTCTATACCCAGACTTTCACCAGGCTGATCTCAGAAACAACTGTCTCTCAATACCTGAGGTTGTGAAGTCCCCAACAAAGAGGAAACACAGTACGTGGATACTGGAGTGACCACTGCCTTTGGAGAATTCATCAGAGAGGGATCTGTATAAGAAAGCAGATATTATGAAGCACAGAAGAAGCACAAAACATGGACTCTGACCCCCCACATCCTCAGTGTAGACAAACAGGGCTTGAACTTTCAAAAGAAGAGTAGCATTCATGTAATTCCTGAGTCTTATAAGTTTGCCTCTTCCCTCCGGGAGGGATAGCTTCAATGTTGAGGGAATAGTTGTGGAATTACATGAAACACATAAGGCCACAGAAATAAACAAAACTTTCAAGTCTCCAAACTTCTATAACTTACAAGGTTCATCATGGGACCTCTTTCTAAGACTACAAATGCAAGAAGCAATTGCCGTGGTAAGGAGACTGTCTTTCTAGAGCTCTGCAAGTTAAAGAGGGATTTTGGTGTGAATATCTGTGTGTCATTACTCATGCTGGATGTCAGTATACTTGCCTTTGAGTCACCCATGTTTTGTTTGTTTGTTTTGTTTTAACCCATCCCCTATTATCCTGTAAGGAACACAAATAACCCCCCCCCCCGGATCACTAAGGTATAATTGAGTGGAATCGTTTCCTTAATATGGAATGAATAGATGTTCGTTGATGAATATCTAGAAAAAATAACACTACAGCATGACATATTCAAAGAGCCACTATGCACAATAATATGTGCAATATAGAAGTAGCAACAATTTTGAGAAGCAGCGAGAAAAAGTTGAAGTGACTTTGTGAAGTAGGATCCAGTGCATGAAGGATCTGCTGAGACAAGAAAGAAAGAAAGAAAGAAAGAAAGAAAGAAAGAAAGAAAGAAAGAAAGAAAGAAAAAAAGAAAATAAGTTTTTAAGTCCATCTTCATTGTGAAGTCAATCAAAACCCAGAGATCACTTTTAGCTGGAAGATTTGCATTTCCATACAATATCTTAGCATCAGTAGGGAGGTCAATAAGCAGAGAAAAACAAAGAGGTCAGTTCTAAAATAGACTTGATGGTGATGGTTATGGTGTCAGTGAGGTGACCATGTAAGTGATGGTGATGAAAATGCTGAGGTCAGCAGGATGGTTAGGAGGTCAACAAGGGGAAGAGGAAGGTACCTGAGCTACAGCCGAGAAATATAGTATGTGATGGTTGACCAACTCTCAAATGAAGAGGAATAGAAATGCATTGCTACCTATTCCTTCCTCTGCATCTCTGACCAGGGACTTCCAGAATGAGATGCCCCCTTCACCCACATCTCTAGAATGGCTCTCACCTGCCTTGGAAGCTTTCATTGACATCCTCTACTATGTCACTCTTTCCTTTCTCTACCATACAAACTTATTTATTACCCATCGGGAAACCAACAGGCCACACTGCACTTTATCCCATTTCTCTGTTTTTTTACTAGATGAACTGTCAGGCTGGCATCCTACCTGACATTGCTACTAAAGCCTGTTTCCTACTCTCAGTGTTTCTTCATGACTATTTCCATCTACAAATATCACTTGGCAGTATCAATTATTAGTTACAATTATTAGTTACAATTGTCTATAAAATCAAAACTGTTTTTAAATGTTTTGTGTTTTTTTTTTAATTTTAATAATAAGTATGTGTTTGATGGCATATGCATTCAACTACAGTTACCCTCACAGGCCAAAGTATGGTGCGGGATCTTCTGGACTTACAGTTGCAAGAAGTTGTGAAGTGTCTGGTTTGGGTACTAAGAACAAAACTAAGTCTTCTTCAAGACTTAGTTCTTCTTCTTCCTATTCAGAATTATCAACTTTTCTTTTTTTTAATTTTTATTTAACTTTTATTAATTATACTTTATTCATTTTGTATCCCCCCATAAGCCCCTCCCTTCTCTCCTTCCGGTCCCACCCTCCCCCCCCTTCTGCATGCATGCCCCTCCCCAAGTCCACTGATAGGGGAGGTCCTCCTCTCCTTTCTGATCTTAGTCTATCAGTTCTCATCAGAAGTGGCTGCATTGTCAGGGTTCTAGGTTATCTCCATGAATAGTGCTTGGTTGGAGTATGAGTCTCTGGGAAGTTTCCTGTGTTCAAAGTTTCTTGTTCTGTTGCTCTCCTTGTGGAGTTCCTGTCCTGTCCAGCTCTTACTATTTCCCACTTCTTACATAAAACCAGAAAGGTTTTTTAAATTAAGCCAAAAGCTGCAAAAGACCTAGGATTTACCTTTCTTGTAAACTAGTAAGTTATTCTGCTACTGTTTAGACCCACAAAGCAACAAGAGACTGGGCGTCATCTTTTACTTTTAGTGAAAAGCAGAACCAGGGCAATATTTTGCCTGGCTTTGTTAAGCCTCAATAGCTACAGGGACAGAGAATTGATGATACCTGCACATCAGGAGATGATATATGTATATTTCAGAAGAGAACCCCTAAATGATAAAACTTTCAGCATAGGTAAGGCAACAGATTACCAGTGTATGTGTGCATGTGTGTGTGTGTGCTTTTTTAAATTTAGAATCTAAATAGACATCTTCAGGATAGAAAGTGGAATTTGTTTATGCCTGATGTCTTCAGAGAGGCAACAATTTTACCTTCATCCTCTCTACTTTCTAAGGCTGTTTGCTCCTCAAAGTTGCTTTAACAGATGGTCTGAGAAGCTTGGGAACACATCATGGAATTGTTCCTGTTGAGTTCATGACGGTTTGTTGTTCTAGGACCTGTGTCACTATCTCCAAAGGCTGGCCCTAAGAAATGATCATGTGCCTTATCCTTGTGTGCTATGAACTATTTCAGATGTTTTACAATTGTTTTCTATAATCCTTTCAATGTCCCAGTAAGGTAGGGATCACAGTTTCCATTTTAAAGATAAGAAAATTGTAACTTTGGGCTGGGAGTCTTCCCCAAGGGGAAGAAGCAGAATTTCTTATCAAGTCAGCCTGACTACAAAGCCTGTGCTTCTGCTCTGACAGCATCTTTTGGGGCTCATGAGGAGTCAGGGCTTCAGGACTGCTCAACTGGTAAAGTGCCTATAAGCATGACAACTCATGTTCAGATCCCCAGCACTCAAGTAAAAAACTCAGCCCAATAGAGCTTGCCTGTAATCTCAGTAGACATCAGGATCACTGGAGCCTCCTGGTCAAGCAATTGAACCAAATCAGGGACTGTAGGTTGAGTAAGAAATCCTGCCCTAAAAACTAAGGTGGAAACACAATCTCACAAAAACTCCCTGTTCCTCTAGCTTTCATAGTCTTTCTTCTCCCTCTTCAACACTGGTTCTTGAGCCCTGCTACAGTAGTTATGTTGTAGATATATAGGTTGAGACTGAAATCCACAACTCTGCATTTAAGTTGTAGAGGTATCAGAAAATGCACCTGTGCAGTCTTACCAACACGATGCCTAAACATGACATAAACAAAGATGACACCAGTAGACATGCTAACATGAAAGGAGAAAAACTCAAGAGGTCTCAACCCTAGACAAAAAGCTACAGACAACTGAGATATGTTGAGAGCAGAAGAAATAATCTTCCCCAGGAAAGAACACAGTAATTGGTTATTCAATAGCAACAGCAAATGGTCAGCCCTGGAATTATATACATACATCTAACAATATATGGACAAAGCAGCTTGTATTTTATTCACTCAGGAATACACACACACACACACACACACACACTATATATATATATATATATATATATATATATATATACATATATATGATATATACACATGTATATCATATACACACGTGTGTGTGTGTCACTAAGGAAAAGGAAATCATGAGTTTTTAAGAGAGTGTGGTGGGGAGTGTTACAGGGGAGAGTTTGGATGGAAGAAATGAAAGGGGGAAATAATGTTATTATAATCTCAGAAATAAGAGTGATAATAATAAAGATCAATTAAGGAAAACATCTGACATTACCTATTGCCTGGTAATGTACACACAGAGACAGATACTCACAAACATGCACACATACACACACACACTTCTGGCTTTTTTTTTTTTTTTCACTCAGAGGAGGGATTCAAGAAGCTGCCCTGCTTGCTATTATTTAAAAGTAAAGTCATTACTTAGCCAGCTCCATTCTAGCAAGATGGCCTTTAAAGAACTGCAATTAAGCACCTAGATTTTTTTTTTGAATTTTATTTTTTTCTTATCAATTACATTTTATTAACTCTGTATCCCAGCCGTGTCCCGATCCCTCATTCCCTCCCAGTCCCTCCCTCCCTCCCTCATCTCCACCTTGCCCCTTGCCAAGTCCACTGATAGGGGGGACCTCCTCCCCATTCATCTGATCCTGTTTTATCAGGTATCTTCAGGACTGGCTGCAAAGCTCTCTTCTGTGGCCTAACAGGACTGCTCCTCCCTTGGGGGGTGGGGAGGCCAAAGAGCCAGTCATTGAGTTCCTGTTAGAAATAGTCCTTGTTCCCCTCACTATGGGAAACCAATTAAGCACCTAGATTTTAAAAGCAGATCAGATTTAACTTGGACTAGGATAAGATACAAGGAACCAGCTCATTAGCTTAAAATGTTGTGCTACCTATGCACAAAAATAAAAAAAAAAAGTGTTTTAAAAAACCCAAGTGTCTTTAGAAAATTAAAAAATCATCCTGGCACCTTCCTACATGCATAATAAATACCACCGAAATGTTACCAACACATATGCCCTCATATTTTGTAAAATTTTTATTACTTTTCCAGGCATGAAGAAGATAGGGGTAGGGCAAATGACAATAATTAGAGAACAGAGACCCCAAGATTTGCTACTATAAACTGTTCTTGCCCCTCTCCTGTCTGTGTCAACCCATCTCACTGGCCTATAAGGTCCATGGGGCACTGTTAAATTAACTTCAGATAAAATACCTACAAATATCTGCTTTGTTGTTATTGCTTTTAAATCTCTAATATCCAACTAGTATTTTTCTTTCTTGGGGTTAAAACTATTGGTGATACTTCTTGAACACTTTATTGAGGCTTATTTGAAGCCATTAGACAGCTGACAGATTGGAAGCAGAGCTGTGTGAACAAAAATGGACAGTAACCTGGTGCCATCTGTGAAGGGTCAGCTCACTCCATGGGGCTATTCTTAGAGCCATCAACTGGGAGCTGTGGTTATAAGCTAAAGTTGAATACTATCATGGTTAGTCTCCATTGTCAACTTAACAGTCTAGAATCAAGTCAGAAGGAGTCTCAGTGAGAAGCTGTATGGATGAGTTTGTCTCTAGGCATGTCTATAAGATATTTTCTTAATTGGGTTAATTGAGGTTTGTGGTACCATTTCATGGGCTGGGGCCTGGACTGAGTGAAAGAAGAACACACAAGCTCCGTGCATCACTGCCTTGCTATCTGATTTTGACTGTGGATGTAATCTGACCAGCTGTTTCAAAGTCCTGCTGCCTTGATTTCCCCACAGTGATTGACAATGAGCTGCAACTGGAAGCCAAATAAGCCCTTTCTCTCTTGATTGCTTTTGTCAGAGCATTGTATCACATCAGGAAGTAAAACTAAGATACAGAATGAATACCTCACCGTCTTGTTTTACCATAAACCAATTTCCTAGGTAGACCTATTCTTATAGATCCATCATTAAATCGAGATGGGTAATGATAGTGTAGCTGATGGATACTTTATGAATGATGTCCTTGTTCACTTCCACCATGATGCTAGTAGGAAACACAGAGTACAAACACTCACCTTACAAGTTCCTCCCTCTTCTCCACAAATGAGGACCCCCCCCAACTCTCTTAAGTTTTAAGAAAAGAATTGCTTCTGTGGTTTTGATAAGTGTCCACAAGGTAACCAGCCAATGGAACTGTTTAGAGGAGTGGGAACTTTGAAGAGTTAGCAGAGAACAAGTAGTCAGGGAAGTGGCAGGAGCTGTTTATATAACAGGGAAAAAGAAACCAGGGATTTGTAAGAGAGTAAACAGCTAGAGTATAAAGAGAAGTAGCGCTCCCACTTTTCAGCAGGGATACCACCTCATAGCCTTCGTTCTTCCCCTGGGTCAATGTCCCTGTCAGCTAAGGAGATGAAGTAATAGGCCCAGGGAGAAGGGAATTGAGAAAGAATAAAGGTGGGGGGATCAAAAGAAGTAAGAGCCCAGGGGACCAATAGGAGACAAGCACAGAGTCTACTAGACAGACATCTCTGGAGACCACAGGCTTCCCAACAGTGAGGTTTCTTCTTCAATAAATGCCTGCTTCCACTTCCTCAGAGTACTTACTTTCATTATTGCTCCATATTCACTTCATTGTTCACCTCTGGGAAGAACCCAGACAAATAGGCACAAATAGGCCCTGTCACAAACACTGGGGTTACATAGCCAGATGAGGGGCTTATGGAGGATGTGAGGCTATTGGGGGTGTGCATTTGAAAAAGATATTCCCATCCTCCTTCTCTCATTCTTTGCTTCCTGATCACTATTAGACGAATTTATCTCCTCTCCCACATACTTCTGTAACAACACTACCAAAATCCCAAAAATGAAATCATGAGGCAAAAATAAACCTTTTCCCCTTTAAATTTATTATCTCAAATATTGTATTACAGACATGAAAAGCACATACATCCACAGGCACACTACTTACTTCCTGTTTTATTTATGTATTTATTAGTTAAATATTATATTACATTAATTTTTGCCAATTTCATATATGCATAGAATGTGTTTGTATCACACTTGTCTCCTCCCCTCCCCCTAACTCATCTTAGATCCACTCTCCATTCTCCTTCCTGTCCCAACTTCATGTCCTTTTTTGTTCATTTCTTTTCTTTCTTTCTTTTTTGAAAATAACTTGTTGATTCTAATTTGTGTTACCCACATACTCATTGATATGGGGTCATCCATTGGGGCATGGTTCACCTCACATCTTCACCTTTAAAGAAATCATTCGCTTTCCTAGAAGCCACCAGTTGCCAATAGCTTCTTATAAGAGTTGGGGCTTCATGGCAGCTCAGTCTCCAAATGGGTTCCCTAATAAGGGGAACAGGGGCTGTCTCTGACATGAACTCAGTAGCTGGCTCTTTGATCGCCTCCTCCTGAGGGGGAAACAGCATTACCAGGCCACAGAGGAAGACAATGCAGCCACCCCTGATGAGACCTGATAGGCTAGAGTCAGATATAAGGGGAGGATGACCTCCACTATCATTGGACTGGGGGAGGGGCATGGGAGGAGAAGATGGAGGGTGGGTTTGGGAGGGGACAAGGGGGAGCTACAGCTGGCATATAAAGTGAATGAACTGTAATAAACAAAAATAAAATAAAGAGTTGGGGCTTGTGTCCCTGGTCCATGATGGTATGTCACCTGGCTTAGCAGCTTCTCATGATCATCAATCGCCAGAACACGTTGTCTCTCTCTCTCTATGGTCCTCTCTGTGCTTTAGTTTTGCCATCTTTCTGTCCCCATTCATGATGGTCCCTGAGTCTTGGGATTGAAGGTGTGTGGTACAGATGTCACTTGTGCCTGAGCATTCCACTGATACTTATTTGCACTTCGACCAGGTTAGGTCCTCCTTTTTGTACTCTGATTGGAGAATTAAGATGGAGAAGTCATGTGAAACTGTAGGTTGAGCCAAAATTTCATGTAAAGGCTTCCCTCCCATTGTAGTATGTCAATCTCCCACCCACAACCCCATGTATGGGTGTTTGTGTATGTTTCTAACTTAACTACTTAATATACTCCTGAAACCCCCAATAAATGAAAAGGCATCAAGAGTAAAAATATTTCCATTGTCTCAATGAATTTTTTTTTCAATATTTACAAGTAGAAAATTA
Organism: Psammomys obesus; assembly: GCF_907164565.1. Taxonomy (NCBI): domain Eukaryota; kingdom Metazoa; phylum Chordata; class Mammalia; order Rodentia; family Muridae; genus Psammomys; species Psammomys obesus. The sequence goes on along the minus strand of NW_026585504.1, from coordinate 52,874,750 downwards.
CATCCATTGAATCCTGGACATAAGTTTAAGTAGTAAACAACTTGAAAATAAATGAATAAATAGAGATAGGCCATGAAATACAGGCAGTGACAAGAGGAAGTAAAGTCATGTATGGTATGCTCAGTGGAGAAATCTGTGAGTCTTCAGCCTTCAAAAAACACTAAAGTCAGGTGGCTAGGTTTCAGGAATATATTCAAAGTAAAAGGTAGAAAAGCAGGGCCAACATGATGCTTTCCAACTACTCTGATAATCTGAGTTAAATCCCCAGAACCCACATAGTAAAATGATAAAAACTGACTCACATAATTTGTTCTCTGATATCCACATGCACTGTGACACACAGGTGCACACCCACTGCTACCCCTAACACACCAGGGGCTGTCTCCGTCATGAACTCAGTAGCTGGCTCGGAAAGGTTTGGAAAGCTTAGGTATGGGGTAGTAGCTTAGTTGTTAAAGTTCTTGTCTTGCAAGCATAAAGACCTGAATTCAGTCTCCAGAATTCCTGATTTTTTTTTTTTTGGTGTTGTTGTTGTTTTGTTTTGTTTGTTTTTAAATGCTGAGCTTGGTGGCACACACTTGTAATCCTAACACTGAGGAAGCCCAACTGTCTAGCCAATCAGATGAGTTCAGTTCCAGACCAACTCTGTCTTACAAATAGGTAGATGTCACCTAAGTCCTCTGCTGTCTACACACACATACAAATGTACATATAAGCATACACACATACCTACATGCATACATACATACATACATACATATGCACATATATATATGTAAAGATATACAACCTTTTCCTTTTTTTAACATTTATAAACTAGAAATTCTTGATGTTGAAATACACCTATAAAAAGACTCTTAGGATAAATGGAGGATGGAGAGGCTTTAAAACATAAAATAGTAACACATGGACTCTACAGAACTGCAGAAAATCTGTCTCTTTATCATCTCACATGTCATGAACATGCACACACAACAGTGGGCTCATTCATAACAGTACAAATTAAACATCTCTACATGGTATTCTTGATGTCAATTGCTGTATTTCTGCTTGTGACTGTTACGTCAAAATACCACTTTGTGTTATTTATGTAGTATGTTTGGGGTGAAAAATCCCTGCACTGGTGAAAGAGCTGTTAAGTAGAAAAATGTGTAATTTCCCAAGAGCCACGTAGCAAACACCATTAATATCTGAGTGATAACATGAGATAAGTGGCCCTGTGCAGAGATGCTGCCAGGCCCTAGCCCAGAAAACTGGTCATGGGCTGCTACTGACTCTCACTTGTGAACGGGGTTATTTTGTTTTTCTTCCTTATTCTCCATGCTTCTTTTTCTTTTCCAAAGTGCTCAGAAGTTTTCTGGTTCTTAAGAACTGCTTAAGCCCACTGTTAAGGGAGGTCATCCTCCCCCTCCATCTGACCCTAGCCTATCAGGTTTCATCAGGACAGGATGCATTGTCTTCCTCTGTGGCCTGTCAAGGCTGCTCCCCTATCACGGGGAGGTGATCAAAGAGTAGGCCACTAAGTTCATGTCAGAGACAGCCTCTCTTCTCCTTACTAGAGAACCCACTTGGATACTGAGCTGCCATGGGTTACATCTGTGCAGGACTTCTAGGTTATCTCCATACATGGTCTTTCGTTGGAGTATCAGTCTCAGAAAAGACCCCTGGGCCCAAATTTCTTGCTTCTGTTGCTCTTTCCAGATCTGTTGAGCCAAAAGTCCATGTCCTATCAGGTCCTCCAGAAAAAGGTCACACATGGTCTAAGGTATTACAGACACAACTATATCCAAGTCCTCTTAGGGACCATAAGAGTTCAAGTTCACCTGTAAGAGATCATAGTTTCCAGCCCCAAATGTCTTACTGACTGACTGGATGAAGCAGTAATGCCTCAAAGCTGCTGATTGCCCAGTGCTTTCAGCTTAATGCCAGGAGCTAGTTAATGTGACAATCAATGTCCTCACTTTGTACTAAATTCTAGAGAATAGGGAAAGTGAGGCCATTTTATTTCACAATCTTTCAGAAATGGGAAAATAAATAACAAGCCTATTTGGCCTAGTGCCTCTTGCTTGGCTGTGATTCTTTGATGATCTCTAAGTCTAATGCACCCCTCACTGAGAACAGATCCCAATGATTTATTTCTTGTGGTTAATAATCCCTGTCCAAGTTTTCTCAGCAAAGAGGAAATGTAAAAGTCTGAAAGTACCATTGCATTAAGCCAAACCTACCTAATCTGCCCTTTGGCATCCATGGTTCACTCACTGAGTGCATAAAACAGGCCATTTACATAGTGCATTTTAACATCACAACACAAAACCTGACTCATTTGTAAGAACCAGAGTTAGGATAAGTTAAGATCACCAGAACTCAGGTAAGTGCCAGATGGATATGGAAGCCTACCTCTAATCCTATTGTGTGTATATGTGCACAGGTGTATGTGAGTTTAGGTGTCCTCAGAGGGCATAAAAAGGAATAACATAACCTGGAACTGGAGTTACAGGCAGTTGTGGGGACTGAGAACAAAATCCAGATCCTCTGAAGGAGCGCCATTCTTAAACCCCAAACCATCTCTACATTCCTCAGAGTTCTTTATTTTGTTTTATTTTTTTAATTTAGGCAAATTGGTACATTCATCCCTGGATATCACATATCTAAATACATACAAACATCTTTGGACAATGAATTTACTCAAACCACAATCAGATGATCTTTTTACCCAGCAGCGCCTCTTCTAAATGTCTGCCATTTGGACTCCTTGCATATGTGCACAAAGGCCATGTTTAGAATCCTCCATTCCATCACCTTGTATAACAGCAAGAAAATGGCAGCCACCAAAATCTACTAGCAAAGTAACCACATAACTCTCCATGCTATGCTTAAAGTGAAGAAAATTGTATCAGTCTAGCTACACTGATAGAAAGGTCTTAGAGAAAATTAGGTTGAAACAATAGTCAAGAAACATTTAATTAAAATGGCCAGAAAAAGCCTGGTGCATAGTCAAATCCTGTAGTCACAGCTACTGGGGAGACTGAGGCAAGAAAATGGCTGAAGTCAAGAAAGTCAAGGCCAGCCTAGATAATATAATAAAGACCCATCTTTTTAAAAATAAAGAATAAATAAATACTAAGAATTTTCCCTTTTGTAATCCATATAGTCTCTGGCAGTAATTATGCCAGTATAGTACAAATGCAGCCATAGGAAACATGTCCATGGAAAAGGATGATTGTGTTCCAGTAAAGTTTTATTTAAAAACAAACACGCTTCAAGGTGTAAGTATGCAAGTATTTTCTTCCTTTTTTATTAAAGAAGAGGGCTCTATTCCAATAATTATAAATATTCATAACACATATGTATGTGTATTTCAAAGGTCTTGAAAGACTTCAAAAAATAGCATCACTTGACCACCTTCAAATAGTTTGAAAATTCTTTGACAGATCTCTTTCTTTTTCAGCCATCAATTAAATAGCAACTCTAACACATTATTCTTCTAAAAAAAAGCATTAAGTAAGAATTTTCCACCCCTTCACAGAAAAACCACTGGCAGCCAACCAAATTCCCAGCATCACAAAGGCAGAGGCAGACCAAACAGACAACTCTGCCAAATCAGTGACTTGATAACTGGTTTTCTCCAAGACTGCAATCAAAAACATTTTTAAGCACAAGTATTTTTAAAATAGTAATTAAAGTGCAAAATTCTCCAAGATGGCTTGTCTTTAAAGCATTTGCTTTGTAGTTTCTATGAATACGAAGTATGTGACAGGCTTCTGTTCATGGAATATGCATACATATGCATGGATGACTTCAGAAGAACCAAGGGAAGTAAGGAGTGTCACGTCAAGTATGGGAGCCTGGAGCAATGGCAGCTTCAAAGCGGACAAGGGAAGGAGTGGCTGGGAAACATACCAAGCCTCGACAGTCTCCCTTGAGAGCTGGGAGCTGGGTCTCTGGAGGAAGGAAACCTTACCAAGGTACAGAATACAGCCTTTTTGTGATCAGTGTACTTTCTGACCTCCCTTTAGGGAAGGAGGGCCACTGGGGACACAGAAAGCTGGAAAATGGATATTTCTCAGTATTTTTGAACCAAGTGTGGACAGACATGTTCTTGATTCTCAAACTCTGTCTTGGGCTGGAAAGAACAGCTCATTCAGTAAAGCACCTATTCATTAAGTATACTCCCCAGAATGCACATTTTAAGAAGTCAGGTGCACACCTGTAATCCTAACACTTGTGGAGACAGAAATACACAGAACCCCAGGGCTCACTGACCAATCAATCTAGCCTTCTGGGGGAGTTCCAGACTAATGAAGGGCCCTATGTAAAACAAACCAACCAACTGGTGAACCAATGCCTTAGGAACATCACCTCTGCTTCCACATCCATGTGCACACATCTGCACATGCCCTGTATACGAAGTATCTCTTGGCCAGTCCTTCTGGCAAGGTTCCTTGTCTGCTCTTGGAAACACAGCTTCCCTGGTTCTTTCTCCATTTCAAACTCCTCTCTTCTGTATGTTCAAAGGACTTGTTTCTTCCTCACTCCTGCCTCACATTTGCCCACTGTGACCATTCAAGTACTAAGACAATCTACTGGTCATTATTTTTTTACTACCTAGGCCTATACCCCTAAATCTTTGTTTAACACAGTGTTGCCCAACCAGAAAACCTCCAGCTAAAAGATGATGTCCACCCCACCCTATCTTCCCTTGATGAAGTACAGATGAATGCTGAAAAAAAAAGTAACAGGAAGGGTGCAACACTCTTCCCCTGCTCTTGCTTCAAGGAGAACATGATAGGTTGAGTCAACTGTGTGATCTTCTCTCCAACAAGAAGCTATATCCATTATTCACATCTTCTTGGGGAAGGCTCCTGGGACTTTTGTGAGGCAAGCTGCTCTTTTTGGTTTCTGAATGTCACCTGCTGTTTTCACGTTAGTGTCACTTCTTTGAGAAAGCTCCATCACTGCTGCTCTGACTGAGAGACCAAAATATTAAAAATCAGGCGTTATTAAAGTTTAAGGCCTAAACTAGCTGAGTGAGGTCCAGTAATGCCCTGAGGGGAAGAACCTGCCATACTGCATTCTTTCCCTGTATCCACTAGAGATACAGTTGCTAGGAAACTGGCTCATCCCCCTAAGGAGGGACACCAGATCATTTAATGGTTTGGGGACCTTCCAATAGCCAATCATTACAAAATGTAACATTTTGACCAATAGATGCTTGCCAGGCAGGAATCGCCCCTGCCTTGAGCATGCTGGGAGGGACCAGAATCTTTAAATCACCCAACTACCCTGAGCACAGGGCGCTTGGCTCTCACTGCTTTGGCAGTGGGGGTTGTGAGCCAGAGCTGCAGTTTGTAATTTGTAATAAAAAGATCCCCATGTGGCTTGCAAAAAACTCGGCTCCTTGTGGTGGTCTTTTGGGGTATCTCGATTCGGGCACAACATAATAACTAACCCTTTGTGTTTAAACCTTTTTTGTAGGGGACTACTTTAGTCCAACTTGAATTGAATTTGATGAAAATGAGACAGATGGAGGCTGGGTGCATATTTCAGTTTATGGAGTGCTTGCCTACAATGCATGAAGCCCCGCTTTGAGCACCAGGCTACACAAACAAAATTCAATGATACACACCTATGATACAGAATTTGAAAGGTAGAAGCAGGGGGATCAGAAGTTCAAAGTTGTTGTCAGCTATGTAGCAAATGGAAGGCCAGCCTGGGTTGCAAGAGATCCTGTTAAAAATCAGCAATAAGAGAGGGACTGAGACTCCATACAGATGCAAGGTGACACCCTTAGGTCTCATTTTGGATCTTGATAATGTGCAGTTACCTCCCTAAGCTTCAGTTTCCTCCCAGGTAAGCTATCAGATAAAGGCATTACATAGACAATACCTCTGAAGACCCTTGTGTAAGGCAGGGCACCATGCAGACACTAGAAAAGGATGTTCTCGTAGGAGCTGGCCTTATGCTCCACTCCCACAGGGACATGCAGGTTTCTGGGCTTCAGTGCATTCAGCTGAGCAACCTTCCATCCCTTAAATAAAAGTTTATGAGCCAAGTCCTCCTCATTGCTGCCAGTTGCTTTATAACTAAAGGCTTGCATATTGCAGCTGCTCAGCCTGGTTGGCTGTGAGACATAGCCAAGGATCATACCAAGCCACAGAGAGCCACGTGCACTTGCCAGTGTGCCAAGACCTGGGATTAAACATGCGGCTGAACCTGGTAGCTGGCCAAGCTCTGTCATTTATCCTTCAGAGGAGAAATCCAGCATATCCCCAAAACTCTATGACAGGGCAGTGCTTATAATTAAAATATCTTTCTTGGGAAAAGATTATTACATTTTGCTAAGTTAGCTTGAGCCTACATGTTCTCTACTAATGTTGAGATCTACAGACAACCTGTAGGGTCTCTCCCTGCCATCAGTACATGGTCCTGCTCCCCACATCTGGAGTCCTAGACAGATCACCACTCTAAGGCTGGCATCTGCCCTACCAGGGAGCACCAAGGACACTTTCAGTGTGTTTGGTGGGGAAGAACATGCTCATGTACGTAGAAGCCAGAGATGCCATCAGGCTTCTTCCTCTACCGCTCTTTACCTAGTTTTTGGAGACAGGATCCTACTGAACCTCACACACATGACCAGAGGGCACTGTGTTACTCCTGTCTCTACCTTCCCGATGCTGGATTACAGATGTAAACTACCATGCTGGTTTTTAACAAGTTTTGCAGATGGAACTCAGGTCTTCATGTTTGTGCAACAAACACTTTAGTAACCAAGGACCAGCAACACTTTCTGAACCTAGATCTGAGCTGCGCAATTATTCTCTTTATAAATTCTTAGCCAGGGGAGTCAAGTCCTACACATAGTCTGTAATGTGAAATCTCACACTCAGTCTCTTCATCTGTGAAACAGGCATAACCCAAATGACTATGTACTTCACCCAGGACTTATTAGCTATTTTCATCCCATCACAAATGCTTGTAAAATTGTGAAGCCATAATGGATTGACCCATTGATTATATCAGAGATCCCATGATCTTGTCATTTCCCAAAGCTCTGCCTGTGGATTCCAGTGGAGACCAGGCCTTCAACATGAAAGCCTTTGTAGAGCATCTTAAATCCAAACCACAACATATTAAAGGTCACTTACATCCTCCAGAACATTCCAAAACCTGTAAAGACATCACAGCTGGACAGTCAACCTTCCACACTTCTTTTTATTTTATTTTTTTAAGACAGGATCTCAAGTGTTGCAGGCTGGCCTGGAACTTTCTATGTAGCTGAGGATGACCTTGAAGTTCTGATCCTCATGCTTCCACTGCCTGAGTGCAAGGTTACAGAGCTGTACCACAGTGTCTAGTTTATATGGTGCTAGGAATGGAATCCAGGTTTTGTGCTTGCTGGGCAAGAAGTCCACAGACTGATCCACACCCTCAATCTGTCTCTGCTTCCCACCTACAGGAACGCTCCTTTTTTAAAAGACTTATAACCCCTGTTTGTCCTAGCTGTGGTCTCACTTCAGTTCCCCCAGTTCCTCCCAGCATAATAAATAGGGACAAGTATTGCACCTTTTCCTCAGCAACCCCTAGCTATGTGTCTCTCAGGAACTGGGTCCACCTGTCCAGGACCACTCTTACTGAGCCCACCATGTTGTCTCTGAGGATCACTATATCTCAACATCACATGAGATGTCTCTGCATCAGTGCAGTTGTGACCTTGGCTCCTCATCATCATCAAGGCCCTTAGTCCCTCCTCAGACAGAACAGTCCTTGGTCCTCATTGCACAACATGTCCTGGGGCCTCCCACCTTGTGCATCACCCACTCTGTCAGGAGGCTCATTGTGTAACAGGAGGGGCAAGCAACAGACATGTCACAATCCCTGGAAACTTAAAGCCATAGGCCCCCAGAATAACTAATCTGTGTTACCCCAGAGCAGCTTCCTATCTCCCTGTTACCTGAGATCTGCCTGAGAGTGGGAAAGTAAAAAGTTAGATACTGGGGTACAAGCAAAAGATTCCATAAGTAAAGTGCTTACATACAAGCATGAGGACCTGAGTCTAGATCCCCAGCATGCCTGCAAAGAAGAGTAGAGGTAGCAGACAGGGAAGAGGCATTCTACATCTAAAACTTCAGCATTTGGGAGGCAGAGGCAGGCCAATCCCTGGAACTCATTGGCAAGTCTAGCCAGGTTCAATGAGAGAACCTCCCTCCAAGCAGCAATATTGTTGAGATGCAATTAAAAAAGATAATCAATGTCAGCTTCCATCCCCATACAGTGTTGTACATATGCACACATATGAATACACAGAATCAGAGTCAGTCATTCCAGTAATTTTGGGGGCTGAAAAAATTCTGAAACACCCATCTTCCTCTTTCATAGTTCAGTCGTTACAAAATTTCAATGAAATTGACTTTAGCTAATTCTTAGCTCTTTGGTGCTTATCTCATTTGAATTTCTATAGAGGACAGAAGAAAAGGTGTAGAGAAAATTTAAATTTGTATTTACAAAAGAAGAACCCAATTATTACCATCCTCAACCTTACCCCTCAAAAATAAATACATAAATAAGAAAGAAAAATAAAAGAAAGAAAGATAAGAAAGAAAGAAAGAAAGAAAGAAAGAAAGAAAGAAAGAAAGAAAG
>NW_026585504.1:52825737-52866103 GCF_907164565.1 Psammomys obesus | reverse complement strand
AAGAAAGAAAGAAAGAAAGAAAGAAAGAAAGAAAGAAAGAAAGAAAGAAAGAAAGAAAGAAAGAATTCAGAGAGGGAGTCACTGGTTTCATTATTTTCTTTCTCTGTTTTTAGAGAAAGGCTCCTCCCCAAATCTGGACCTGATGGCCCACCTCTATCCTCTATAGATGTGTTTTCTGGATAAATTATCTGTCAACCATCTGCAACAATAGTATGATTTGGTTATCTCTCCTTTAAAACCTCTAGCATCAAGGCAATGGACAGGAAATCCAAAATGCACAATGGTAAAAAGGGGGAAGGCAAGGACAGGGCCACAGCATTTTGGGAACTGGCAGTGCACTGGTTCAGCCTAACTGCCAAGCCTCCCATGTCTCATGGCTTCCTTTGCAGAACGTCCTTATTCTATCAACTGGTCCTTCAGTTAGTCCTCAGCCCCCCCTTCTCTAGTTCTACCTCCCACTGTGCAAACCCCATTGCTGACTTTGCAGATTATTTCCTGTTTGTCTCTCCCCTTTCAGTCTTTGTCCAAACAACAGCACAAAGAGGGTTCTGTCAGCTATAGGTCAAATCCACATATAGTCCTTGTCTTAGCCACAGTTACCATGTCCCATTTTCCTTGGAACAGAATCAAAGTGTCTTTCCCTCTCTCTCTCTCTCATTCTCTGTGTGTGTGTGTATGTGTGTGTGTGTACATGTGTATGTGTACATTTGGAAGACAGATCACAACCTCAAGTGTTGCTCCTCAGGAACCATCCACCTTGTTTTTTTGAGGCAGGGTCTTTCACCTTCTTGGAACTCTTCAAATAGGTGAGGCTTGCTGACAAGCAAGCCTTGGGAATCCTGTCTCTGCCTCTTCAAAGCTGGGATTACAAGTGTGCGCCATCGTTTGAAGCATTACTTCCATAACGTGGGCTCAGAGAATCAAATGTAGGTCTTCTAGCTTACAAGGCAAGCAGTTCACAAACTGAACTATCTCCCTGACTTCTGCATTGTTTTTTTTTGTGGTTGTTGTTGTTTGTTTGTTTGTTTGTTTGTTTGTTTAAAGTTACACATGGAGGCTAGAGGACCATTGAAAACTGGCCAGAGTTCAGCATATCCTACCATATGAGTGCCAAGGATCAAACTGAGGTTGTCAGACTAAGCAACAAGTGTCTTTATCCTCTGAGCCATCTTCTTGGGCACCATTCTTGCTTTTACAGCTGACCTATTTTCAAGTAAACTCATTAATCTATTAAGTGAATGAACAGATTAGTTCACTCATGAGGGAAAATCCCTAATTACCTTTTAAAGTTCTTAATATCCCATTAGGTGGACTAAACTTTAAAATGAGTTTGGGAGGGAGAAATCACATTTAAGCCATAGCATGTCTTGGGTAGATGCTCAGACATCCTCTTCAATGAGTACTTGTGGGTCCAAACATTGGGAAACTGTAAAGAGAGCAACTAACCTTCAGCCCACATGACCTCTCTCTTCAGCATTTGAGACCTTTCACCTAAAGCCACAGCTTTCTCCAACTGTCACACATCCAACAGGTGATCCTGACCTGTAGACCTGACTGCATTCCAAAAAAACCCAGGACACCCAAGAATGTCCATCACAGTCCAGCACTGCTTTTGGAACTGTGCTACCTTATGGGCCTGCATGCTAGAGGTTCACCTCTCCTCTGCCCTTCCACTGCTTTCACTTCTATTGTGTAGCTTTTCCCTTGGGGAAGCACAAGCAAATGTCTATTCACCCAGAGAGATTACCAATGATAGACACCCAAAAAAATGATTCTAAGTTGGTGAACCAATTGAGTGTTCTAAGGCTACCCACAGGAGCATGGTAGCTCAAAGGCACTGCATCACTGAAAAGTTCAGTACAGTATGGGAGGACTCTCATGAAATCTACATCCTGAGGTTCTTTATGCCACTTACAGGTATCTCAGTGATAAGAGAGCCTTCTCTCCACAGCAATAATTATTGCTTATGTAATTGAATGACTCTTGTAAATTTTAGGAACTTTCTGAGACTTACATAGTTAGTTTTTTGTTTGTTTACTTCCTAAGCCTCTTAAATTTCCTTCTAGAGTCTTAAAGTGCCTTGCTTCAAGAGGAAATGCTTCTGTTCAAAGGAAATAGTTTCATAACATCCTCTCATGCACAGGTGAGGATTTCAAAGTTTCCCCACCAAACTGCAGACTAGCGAAGTCTACCCTAGGAACTACTTCCTAGGAAGCTTGACCCACACTAAGGTCCTTTCACTGGTGAACACCTTTCAGGAACAAGACCATGGAAATGATGTCATCACACTTAAAGAGAAGTATACATGACTTCACAAACATCCATGTGGCCTCTTCTGATGGGGTTGTGGGCAAGGAAAGCCAACAAGAGTTCAGATAAAGCCTCTCTAGCCAAACTCAGATGTTGTCCAGTCAAGTAGAAGTGCTGGAGAAACTTCCTGAAGAAAGATATGTTTGGTTTCATTTCTGAGAAGGAAGCCAGAACTAGCCAGCAAGATAATTTGGGCATCTGTGGACAAGTAATGCAAAAGGGTGAAATATGGCAATTAGCATGTGTAACTGGTGGTGAGGATCTAAGCTAGACATTTCAAGGTTCTTAGTGTTTTATCTAAGAATGAAATAAAGATGCACACAGATTTGCAATAGTAGCAAAATCATTTCATTCAAAGCAGCTCTGCAGTATGATCAGTACACATTTTCAAAATTGGAGGCCACATACGTGATGACATTCAAGATCCCCAATATTGTTTGGACCTTCCTTTTATGGAATTCAAGAGAAGAAACATTTGGTTAATAAGGAGCAGTTTGGGTGGTTCTCTATTTTGACTAACAGTTTTCAAGTTATAGAAATATTTCTTTATGGAGTTTATTCTTTCCATAATGCATCTGATTTTAACCATATGTACATCCAATTATGCATGGGTATAGCACTTTAAATTGTGGGTTTTCCCTAAAGGCTACACAATTTTCCCTATTGTGCATACATCCAAAACCTGTCTAGGCCAGATTGGCTCATCTTTCTTTGTTTGGGGGGGGGGTGTTCCTGGATTTTCTGAATAATATCATGACATCCTCAAGCATTGAGAAAGATAATAACTTATTCCCATTGTTTAAAGCAGGTAGTCTGATACAAGTGTAAATCCCAGGTTGCCAAATGGTTCCTAGTGTGCTGTTAGGAAAGGCATACATGTGTAATCTATGCCAAGTAGAGACCCAAGTTGCTAAGCTATTCCTTATGCTTTGATGCCTCAAAAGGATCATTGGGGGATTACAAATAGACAGTCCTTTGCTTCACTCATGAATGTAAGTTGTACCCACAAGGTTCTGGCAATAGAACAATATGGAGATGCCACCAAGGAAAGGTGCCATTGAGAAAGTGATGCCTCTTAGTGGTTGGATATTCTAATACTAAGCTCTCCTGACCCTGAGATTCACACACCCACTGAAAAGTCAAAGAAACTATTGAGTCACACACTACCATGCCTCTTCTAGCCCTTCTGTGTAACCTGAGTCTCCAGGTCATGTGATCCCTTTGCTGTGTGTAGTGAGTAAGAACATTTGTTTCCTGGTCTTCACGCATTCTCAGAATAAGAATACCCAGTGTGTATGCTTTCCATGTGATGGATAATCTTGATTGTCATATTGTCTGGATCTAGAATCTAGAATCTAGAGCAAATTTGTGAGGAAGTTTATTGATTGGGTTATTTGTGGTCAGAAGACACAGCCTTATGGTAGGTAGCACTGTTCCATAGTTTGGGGCTCCTGACTGAATAAAAAAAAATTGAGCTGAGCACCAGCATTATCTCTCTCTGCTTCCTGACTGTTATTGCAATGTAACCAGCTGCCTCATGATCCTGTCACCAAACTGTTCAGTTGATGGGATTTAGAATCATCATGTAAAAACAGCTCTGAATGTTTGAAAGAGAACAGGGATTTTTTTAGATTGGATAAATTGAAGTGGGGAGACATACACTTACAGTGGACAGCACCATGAGTTGGGGTCCTAAACAAAAAAAAAAAAAAAAAAAATGGAGGACCAGCATCCCTCTCTCCATGCTACTTGACAGTGGATGCAACATGGTCATCTGCCTCATACTCCTGCCTTCATGCCCTCCCCATCATGATAGGTGGCACCCTCAAACTGTGAGCCAAAAGAACTTTTTATAAGTTGCTTTTGTCAGGTATTCTGTCATAGCAACAAGAAAGTAGCTAATGCTCTTCATTTCGCTTTTCACTAAGGCATGGCCATCACTCCTCTAGAGCTTTGCTTCTTCCAAGAACATCCATTACCTGAGTTTGTGTCACTATTTATTCTACAGTGAAGTACAGTGAAGATCCAAGTGTACCTATCTGAGAGAGGCCAGCTCTGTGTGTATATGTCCAGCATACATTATCTTCTCGTGGTCTGAATATGTGTTGACCTCTTAAGATAATGAAATAAATCACAGTGATTAAGAATGCCTAAAGCATGATATTTGTAGGAAATGGCAGATTTTCGGAGAACATACTGCACCAAGGTATCAGTGGAGAAGGATCCATTTCAAATCTGGGTCTTTCTTTCTTTCTTTCTTTCTTTCTTTCTTTCTTTCTTTCAATTTGTGTACTTGTTTGTTTATTATCCCATTCCTTTTTTGAGAAAAAGAAGACAGCAGGGAAACTTTAGCATTGGGTTTTATTTTGTTAGTTGTCTATTTCTTGACATTTTCAAAAAGCTTTCAGGCTGATATTTTTATTCTAAAGGCATTTCCATTTACTCCACCCCACTGGCTCAGGCTTAGCTAATTAAGCTTACAAAATGAGGAAGTATATAAAAGTTTATTGCAGAAGTGTGGGTTGATGTGAGCCTGCATGCTAGGTGAGCATGCTGCTATGGAAGCCAGCCAGATATTTACCTCACATCATTTCTCAGGTGTTGTCTACCTTGTTTATGAAGACATCTCTGTTACTGGGATATGAAACTCACCAATCATGCTGGCAGGGAGGTCCAGAGATCTGCCCATCTGTGCCCAGGAATGGGATTACAAGCACATGCCAGCATGACTTGCTTTCCACATGGGTAATGGGAATCAAAATCAGGTCTTAATGCCTGAATGGCAGGCACTTCATTGATTGAGCTAACAATATTCAAAGCAAGTGGCTGGAGGGTCTCAATAACCTTGATCTATTATATGCATTTAAATCAACCTTCCCAGGTAACAGCAAAAACTAGGCATCAGGAGGACATGTGTTTTATAAAATAAACTGCAAGGGTTTCCACTTAGCAGCCCTCTTGTACTGCGTACTGTTGAATGTTATTTCTTTTTGAAACAGCTCTCAAAGGAGTCCATGCATCCTATGTTCCAGTTCTGTAAGGTGAAAACCAGATGTCACAGAGTGGGTATCTGACTTCAACTTGTCTATCCCAGACTTTCTAGTGAACACTAAGGCTGCTAAGGAATACAAAAACAAAGACTACCTATCTGGGCTAAAGCAGCTCCTGTTTGTGAAGTAGAAGGAACCATGATGGTGCTTCATTCTTTGTTCTACAGTTGTAACTCTGCTGCTGCTTCTGGCAAGATGGACAACACCAGTTTTGTTTGTCTTTATTGTGAGGAGTGCTGTTTTGATTTGTTTTTTTTTTTTTTTTTTGATGTAAGGTCTTCTGTATGCCAAACTGGTCTTCCACCCACTTTGCAGCTGAGGATGACATTGAACATCAGATCTTCCTGCCTCTACCTTCTGAGTTCTGGGATTTCAGGTGTGTGCTACCATACCTGCTTTATTCAAAGGATCAACCCCAAGGCCTGTTTTATAGTAGGCAAACATTCTACTAACTAACCTACATCCTGATCCTTTCTTCCTGTCTTTAGGGAATACAGAATAGGAAACATGATGGGTTATCTACCCCTCCCAAACTTTAAAGATCACAGACATATTATGAGTTATAGTGCATATAGATGGAGTCATAATAAAAGCTATGGTAGAAGAGTGCCCACAATGGACTGCTCTGAACAGTCCTAGGATAAAGATAGATCTTCTGTAGTTTCCTTATCAAAGCAAACCTGACTATGTCCCTTACTATTTAAACCTCTGCAAAGGTGCTGAGATGGATCAGTTCATGAAGCACTTTTGCTGCAAGTATGAAGGCATTAATTGGTCACCAATACCCTTGAAAAAGCCAGGCAGTGGCACATTCTTGTCATTCTGATGGTACGATGGTGGTGAGATGTTTAGAAGAGACAGACATCTCTGGAGCTCTCTGACTAGCCAGACAGCCTGATTTCCTTGGTGAAACTCTAGTGTAGTGAGAGACTTTGAGGTCATCCTCTAATGTATACACATACACATGCACTCACACATGCACACACACACACACACACACACACACACACATGAACATATATATGCACACATTTGGTAGAGTGCTTGCCTAGTGGTCTGGCACTGAACATTCCTCTCCTGACTGGAAGGTGTTATGTGCACTCTTCCTGTGCAGCTTCCTCCTTCCTCTTTGCCTTTCCTCCTTTGCTAGTGGGTATCTACTTTACACTTCAGACTGAACCAACTCTCCCTTTGCACAGGAAGCATGTCCTGGTTCCAGCTCATCCTTGAATGGCTCCATCTCAGCTGCTCATCAAGTATCATGTATTTACAGAACTCACTTGGTTTAATTTTACATTTCCTTATGTGATTATTTAATTCACATTTTTCTCCTCCATGTGCACCATAGGCTCCCTTGGGAAAGAGGTTTTCCATTTGACATTTGCTTTTGATTTTTTTCCCTTCTATGCTAAGAAGCTAACACACAGTGACAGATGACACAAAGACAGATGTTCACACATGACAGATATTCAATTAATATTTTTTAACAACTGTATAAATGAAAGGAATATTTTTCTCCTGTGATGTCTGTAAGTATCAGAAAGATGCAGAAAGAATCTAGTATTCTCATTTCTGAACCACAAGAAAAATTATTACGTGACTTTTCCTGGGAGGCATGAATAAATGTCTATTTACCCTAGACAGGAGGGCACCAACAATTGATCATAAAGAAAAAAAAAATCCATCCAGCTCTCACTGAGTAAACCCATTGATTACTTGGAATGCTATCAGGATTTCCCTGTAAGGGATTACACATAAGAGCATGGGTAACTCAAAGGCAGCTACATGAACAAAAAGCCTCTTCTAGAATCGGTGGAAACTCATGAAAACTGTTTTCCTGAAGCTCCTTGTGTGACTTCAAGGCAGCTCAGCTAGTCACAAAAACTCTTCTTTCCAGAATTTTCTATTGCTCTATAACCTTGCAGAGAGGCCTTTTGAATCTTACAAGTTTCAGGAGCTTCCTGAGTTTTGAGTTTCATGAGTTGTTATTCCTGAGCTTTGTGAGTTGTTGTTGTTGTGGGGTTTTTTATTGCTGTTGTTGCTGTTTTGTTTTCTGAATCTCAGCATCTCCTCTCTTCCATCTAGGAAAGAATGTTTCTGTTGGGAAGTAATAGCTACACAACCGATGCAAGCTCACACTGTACCAATGAGGATGAATTTATTTATCAGCTGTTAGTGTAAATGTGCACAAACACATTTGGTGAAAATGATGTTTGCAGCATTGTTTGTAATATTAAAAGCCAAGATCCAGCACTCACTTTTTTCATCGGAGAAATAAGATAGAAAATTCACTGTCCATCCACAGAGTAGAAAGTCAGTAGCCATTCTAAAGAACATTGCTGTTTTGTTGTTCTTGTTTTTAATTCATGAAGATCCCCAAGGTAGAATACCTAGTAGAAAGAAAATCACAGAAGGGCCCACAAATTGATTTTGGGCAAGGGGCATAAGTAAGTCCCAGGATCTTTCACTTACTAACCACAGGTTCTACCACTGAACTGTCCCTCCTGTGATTGTGATTGATTTCATAAACTCACATAGCTCCTCTCATTAGCACAAGAAGTTTCATGACACATAAATAGTAAGGGTCATTGTAACCTCAGAGGGAATGGGCTGGAAAAGGATGTTGTATATTTTTACCCTATACCTTTCCAAAAGTTTCAATTTTAATGTGACTCTGTGATAAATTTTTGCTGGCACAAGCTAGGTATTTTCAAAACTCAGTTGTATGAAATGAATCCCCAAATAAGTTCATTAGCACAAAGGTAGAGAGTTCCATTATTTCTAATTACCTTTCTTAATTATCTTGAAGTTCTGCATTTTTTCTTTGAAACTTGAAAGTCTGGTCCACATTTTCTCTGCCATTCTCAGCATTACCAGTGTCTTTTCATTAGAGAGATTTCTGTTTAAAGAGGTGTTTCTTTTTCTTGGAAGAGAGCTTAGTAAATTGCTTATCAAACAAACATGAGGACCTGAGTTCAATCTCCAGTGGGGGGAAAAAACTTGGAAAAGCTGGGCAACTGGGCAGCTGAGATAGCTCAGTAAGAAAGCACTAACCGGCCTTGCATAGGACCAGTGTTTAGTTCCAAACAGAAACAGAGCAACTCAGAACTGTCTGTTAATCCAGCTTCAGGGAGTCTGACATCCTTCCTATTCAAAATTCTGTAAGTTCAGGCACACATGTAGTGTGCAAAAACTCACACAATCATGCACACACACACAAAAAAAAATAAATAATTATTACAGTGGACGCTGTGACACACAGTAATAATCTAAGCATTTGGGAAACAGAGACAAGCATATTCCTGGGGATTACTGGTCAACCACCTTAACCATTTCCCAAAAGATAAAGTGATCTTATATGTACACTCACAAACACACACACATATACACCGAGAGACATGCATAAGTGCACACTTTTGCTTTTTCCCTAAAGCAAAAGCCCTCTAAAATGCATGCAATCACTCAATTATTCCATATAATAAATGCCATTGATCTGTGCTCCCACACACCAAGGCTAGCCTAGGTGAAGAGAGCCAAATAAGTCCCTCTGAGCTTGCACCACCAGAAGGAGAACCTGTAAGGATACAGTGCATGTATTCCATGTATGAATGGAACCAGCGCTGCTTCACATCTCTCCTTAGTGCATCAAATAAATTCTCAGGCTGAGTTGCCAAAAGCTAGTTACTCCAGAAATACAGACCCAAAGAATGATAAATCTCCCTGCAAGAGCCATATGGAGTATACCCACACTGGGTTTGGGAGGAGAAAGAAATTATGTAACAACATACCATGCTGTAGTAGAGCTTGATTCTGTAACTCCATAAATAATAGAACCAGCACAGGTGCTGCCTTAAGTGAGTGTGACAGATACTCATTTCCTCCGTCTCTGTGGTTGTCCACCATCTGGTACACCAACAGTTTACAGAACAGACACAGCAAACAGCTTCCTTCCCTGTATCCTTTGTGTGCTCTTCACATTGTGTACGCTGGTGAGGCAATGGTGTGGCCATTCCTAAGTAGAATCTCTGCAGAAGTGTGTTCCCATCCTCTTCTCGCCTCTGTATTCAGCCGTGTTACCTTTGCAGATGTTTCCACACATCTTTAAAGCAGAAGGCAGAGAACACATTTTTATCTCTAGGTCAATCAAGGCATGAACTGTAGCCCAGAACTACAACTCAATGCCAAAGGAGATATGATTGTATGAAGAAAAGGCAGCTATGTCAGAGGCTCTGAGCTTTACTGTTATAGGAGCTCTACCTGTTACAGGCCATGGATCAAACCTGTTTTGTAGAAATTTTCTTCAATAGAAATCTCAGGAAGTCTCTGAAACTGACCAGGTACACAAGGCCCCTCCTAGATTATGTAAGCAGGAAGGATAGGTAAGAAGACAGAAACCAGCCAAGCTGCCTTGAAGAGGCACAGGTCAGCAGAGTTGCCAAGAAGGCTTTTGACATGTAGAGTCATGTGGAGTGCTCCAGATTTCCAGCTCCTTGAGCCATCACCCTGGCTAGGCTGAGCTCTCATGGCTCAGTTGCTTTTGAGTCATCCTTGTTCCTATAAGTAACCCCTCAGCCATATCTATTAAATAATTCCAATGAATTCATTGGTTCTCCAGGCAGGAGTTTGGTGTTATCTCTACTTTGGTTCCCTTTCTGAAGTGAATAGAATTCATGTTCACATCTCCATAACAAAAGTACAGCTGGGTCAGTGGCTTTTCCTATAGCTGGCTGTGTTTTCACAGTGGCCCTGATAGGTGGCATAAGAGGTAGGGGGCCCTTCCCATAGAGGCCTGCAGAGCTCATATGTATACCCCACTTTGCTCCCATAGTCCTCTTTGCACCAAAATCTCTGGACACTCTCTTTTGAAAAGCACTTTTCCAGAATGACAATATCACCAATAAAAAATACTCTTTTGAGCTAGGAAGATTCCTCAGCCCATAAAATACTTGCCACATAAGCATACCCACATGAGTTCAATCCCCAGTATCCAGGTAATCTGGTCTGGTATGATGGTACATACTAGTAATCCCAGTGTCAGGGAGCTGGAGATGGGCAGATTCTCCATGGCAGGCCAACTAGCCTAGTTTACTCAGGAATATTGTGGACACTAAAACTCTCTCAAAAAACAAGACCTTGAGGAACAGCCCTGAGTAGCCCTCTAACTAACACATGAATGTGCACATACATAAACATATACATATGCAAATAACACAAAATCCCCTGAGAAAAATTGGAACTGAGAAATAGTGGCATCCACTTAAGAAAGCCCCTAAACATATAGATACACAAAACAATACCAATCAGGCTATCTGCTTACACTGTATCTCAGAAATGTAGGCCCAGTAATCAAGAACACACAAGACAGAAACAAACAAACCAGCAAACAAAAGTGGATTCACATATTTCCTCTTGATACATAAAAGCTATGCAACCTGAAGAGGGCCACTGTGGTTCACACATGGCTGTCACCCAGGGGTTCCTAGACTTGCTCCCCAGTGTGGTGAAATTGGCAAGTAACACACCGTTACACTTGTTGCTCAATGGAAGGTATCTAGGACACTTCAAGACCTGTCCTCATAAGGGGCTAAAGTAGCTTCCACGTCATGAGTGAGATGGCTGAATGGTCCAAGGCATTACAAGCCCAGCTTCTGATTGATCTCTGGCCCTTGTTTGAGGATGTGACATCTTGAACCACATGCACAACCCACTCTGCCACTTACCATGAGCTCCTCATCAGAGCCAAACTCATATTAACACTATACTTTCAAATCTCAAAAGGCTGTGAGCTAAATGACCTATCCTTAAAATAAGATAAAATAAAATAAAATAAAATAAAATAAAATAAAAATAAAAAGCCTGGGGTATTTCCTTATAGTAATAAAAACAGTCTCATACAGAAACATACCATGTTGATATGTGATAATTCCTCCAAACATGTGTTTATGCTCATGGTATTCCCAAAGTTGTTGGTGGCAGAGGTTGTATCCTAGCATCCCTAAAATATTCTGGAAGCTTAGCAGGTGAATTAAGTAGTCAATGAAGAGTGAAAAGCAGAAAGGAGATTTATTCAATGTGGCCACATAGGAAAGGGAAGCAATTAAGAGGTCTAATGCTCTCCAAACCACATCACAATGAGAACTATGCATAATTAAGCAGTCCTGGTCAAGGTGTGGTCCTGTCCATCACTCATTATCTCAGCCCCAGTCTCTCCTGCAAGGTATCCTGACAAGTTGTCAGGACTATTTGAAATTTCTTCCTGGGAAACAAACTCCCCCTGTAGCTAGTACTAGGGCCTCAGCTATTTTCTTCCCTCAGCTTGAGACCTAAAGAAATGTGGATTTCTTGTGGCTCCCCTGTCTCAAAACTGTGATAGCTGAAGTGAGGAATGTAAATGTCTCCCTTTAGAATAGTGTCTCTCCTAGAAGGATGGTTACAAAAATATGACTTGAAAAAAATTTCCTGGCATCCCTAAGAAAAAAAATGAAAGACTGTCACCCATATCCCCAGGCTGTAGCACTGCCCAAGTGCTTCATGCTCCACAGGGAGTGGCATCAGCCCAACTGACACTGCAGGATGTCACTGCTGCCAATGTTCCTCCTGCAGGTCAGAAGCAGAGTTCTGTAGAGCCCTGTAGAGCCAATGAAGTACACTACCAAGGAGTCAGCTGGAGACCTCACCTTCATCCTCCCTGTGTCCTTAGGAACATCTACACCAGGAATAAACTAGTAGCAACAGGCAATGGAAGGCATAGGACAACTTTTCTTGAGACAAAGAAAGACTTCTAGAACAGAGAACTGTATCCCCAAAACCTCAGCTTCCTACCCCACCCATCTTACCCTGACAATCAGGGGTTTAAGCTTTGGTTTCCTGTGGGGAAAACCTGGTAGACACCAGACCAGACTTCAGTGGCCCAGTCCACAATACCTACTGCTGCTCTGATAGTAGGGACAGGCATTCTACTGGGAGCACTGTCCATAAACCTCTAGCTGACAGGCTTTCTGGTGGCCAAGTTTCTAATCTGGGGATGTGAGTTTCTAGGTATACTGATTCAAACACATCAAAATGATGCCTAGGGTCACAATTCCTGCTTCCCAACCCTCCCCTACTACCTGCTAGGGAACTAGTGAGACAAATTACAAGTCTCCTCTGAAATATTCCTCAGAGAGCTATAAGAAGGTACGACAACTTTGCCATTTGGCTCAGACCCTCTTCTGAGCCCCTAGTCTAAGCTGCCTGTCTCTGGCATTGAGGCTAGTTCGTCTACCTCTCTGTCTGTGGTGGTAATGAACCTTCTACCAATTATCCCTAAAATACAGTCCAGTGTCTCCCTTGAGTCTCAGACTTGAGACCGAAGAAAATCTAAAGGAGACTAGAGCAAATGCCATTTGGGCTGTGACAAGCTTTGTTTACAGTTTGGGGACCCAGAAGCCAGATGCAAGGAAATGAATTCCACTTCCTTCTGTTGCTGTAATAAAACACCATGACCAAAGATCTAATAGAAGAAAGCATTTAATTTGCAAAGTATTGTTTCAGAGGGTTAGGATCCATAATAACAGAGCAAAGAGTTGAAAAAATAAAGCAACAAAACAGCTGAAAGCTTATATCTTGATCTGCAAGATGGAGGCAGAGAGCTCCATCTTGCTGGAATGGTGTAAGTCTCTTAAAGCCACAAAGCCCACCCCTAATGACATACCACCTCTAACAAGACCACAACTTCCAATCCTTCCCAGATAATTCCACCAACTGGGGACCAAATTTTCAAATATGTACGACTATAGTAACGATTTTCATTCAAACAATCATAGTCAGGTCTTCCATCTATGACAGAATCCTAAGGAAATAGGTTCTAACACGAGAGAAGGAATGCCTCAGCAGCAGGATAGATGAACTTCCCAGCAAGAGTGAGAGCAAAAATCAAAAGCTTTCTTCTTCCATGTCCTTTTTATGTTGGTTGTCGCCAGATTTAAAGCATCCTTTTACCTCAAATTATCCAGTCAGAAAAAGCCTTT
Source organism: Psammomys obesus (assembly GCF_907164565.1). NCBI lineage: Eukaryota > Metazoa > Chordata > Mammalia > Rodentia > Muridae > Psammomys > Psammomys obesus. Next base: position 52,852,734 of record NW_026585504.1, on the reverse strand, counting down.
ACTAGTGTGCCCAGCCACTTAGGTTCCAGTTGTAGCCAAGATAACAACCAAAATTAGCCATCACACCCACCCTGAGGAAGCAGAAAGGTAGCAGCAGCCATGTCTAGACCAGGACACAGAGCAGCTTGAAGGACCATTTCTGTCTAGAACAGTTCCTAATGACTGACCCTATGGTACATGGTATCCCACACCATCTACTTGATGTCTGTATCAATTCTAAGGTGAACATTTCACTGTTGCCACAATACACCCTCTTGTCTAGTAAAAGCCTCAATGCTTCAGTTTCTGTGTAATGACCCTGGTAGGAATGAAGATAATCTAAGAGAAACTGTGCATCTTGTTTTGGCTATCAGATTGTTGAGATGGTTAAACCAATTATCTCTACAGAATTAGAATTTCTGAAGGCACACATGAAGCAAGGCTCAAATCTAATCAGAAAGTTGTTTCCTTCTATCTTAGGCTTCCATTATAACCTACCACATGCACCAAACTGATTTACTTCACACATCCATTGCTCTCTTCCCTAATGTGCTAAGTCTTGGACTCATTGAGAAAATAATAATAAGGATGTGACTCAGGCCCCCAATGAACTGACCATGCAGTGGTAGAAATGAAAAATTTCCCATATAAGTGTCATCCCCTTAACATGTGAGCCTGAACAAGCTGATAGGAGTCTGCATGCAAACCCAATTCTTTCCCTGGACCTCCTGTCTCTTTTCTTTCTTATCTTAATCTTGTGAGTGGATGAAGTTAAATGCACCTCCTAGGATACATCTGGAGAAAAATTTCTCTGACAAAAGTAACTTCCATCAAGTTCACAATTGTCACAATACCTTATCTTTTAGCAAATAAGCAAGCCAACATATTTCTTAATAGATGAAGCCTGGTGAAGTATTTTACACCATCAGCAACCAGAGATGTTCTAATTGACCTGCCCTTGTGGAGGCACAGATGAAGTAAGGATCACTGACTCTTCTGAAGTCTACAGAGTTCTCCAGGCAACCCCCAGGTAAGGTGTGATGGAAGCACTCTGTGGCTGTCCAATGAACATCTTCACCTGATCAATCCTACTGAGGACTCTCTTTGAACTGAAAGTTTCTTAAGAGTTTTGATCCATCCACAGCAGCAGCCATTGAAAACTGAAAGACCACAGCAATCAGGAAATTCACAGCCATCGGTAACCCTTGATTCACATGCTGTAAATGTTTCCTGCCTCTGACTAGAAGGGTTGCTTATCTGCACTACCAGAAACTGGTCTGCAATCTGAAGACATTAGTTTTGTTCTAGAAACTGAAAATAATCCATGATAAATAATCAGACCAAGGGAGCAACTGTCAGTAGAGGAGTTCAATAAGAGAAGAGGGAAAAGGTATGTGAGCCTTTGGAGCTCAAAGCAACATGAATGCACACTCCTCAAAGCAACAGCCCCTTACATTTTTTTAATTTTATTTTATTTTATTAATTACACTTTATTCACTTTGTATCCCCGCATAAGCCCCTCCCTTCCCAATCTCACCCTCCCTCCCCCTTCTTCATGCATGCCCCTCCCCAAGTCCACTGATAGGGGAGGTCCTCCTCTCCTTCCTTCTGCTCTTAGTCTTTCTCCACCAGTGCTCAAAGTGTCAAAACCAGTCTTCATGTTCTAAATGACCGAGACTTACATTTCATATAAACTCAGGGTAAGCCTCTCTACAGACACATGGATAATGTCTTTGAGAATGCTCTTCCATGTGCTCAATTACACCTCCTTATTATTACACCTGGTCTTCCACCAGCTGGGTTTATGTCTAGGAACAGTTGAAGGCCAGGCAGAATGGAGATAAGAGCTCCAATAACCCATATCCACATTCCAAGCACCCAGGGCCAGGCTCCTCTGGACTGTTTCCAGCCAGGTCATACATTATACAGGCATGGTTTTGTGTCAGAGCATCCCTAGCAAGCTAGGATCAACCCAGACTTCCTGGGACACATAGAGACAGAGTTAATAGTGAAAACATAAAAGGATGGTTTATTCAATGCAGACTCATAAGGAAGAAGAACAAAGAAGTCTAGTGACCTGCTTCCCCATGTCCATACTGGGAGTCCAGACAGGATGTCTATCTAGGTTTAAACAGAGGACAAGAGGTATACATAAGTAGTCTTGGTTCAGGGGTGCTCCTGCCTGTCAATGACCTATCATTGTCTTGGCTCCAGCCTTTTCTACATGGTGATCTATCAGGTTGTCAGAACTGTGTGAAATCTCCATTTGGAATATAAGTATGCACGCACGCATACGATCGCACGCATGCATACACTCGTGTGCGAGCACACACACACACACACACACACACACACACACACATTTTGGTAGCACCAGGTTACAGTCCATTTCCTTCTTCCAGAGTAGAACTCTAGGAGAAAGTTTAATTCCTTGGGATTCATTTTTTCAATAGTCTGATAAGCAAAGGCAAGGATACAAGTTACCTTTAAAAATACCTTTATTCATTCCAGAATGGTTACATAAAAGGCAGATCAGAAGACCATAGGTGCCAAGCCTAGCCGTCAAACCTAGCAACTCTCCTCAAACCTAGAAACAATGATTCAGGTTCTTGCCTTGTGGAGAAGTAAGCCTATTCTGCATCTGCTTGGATAGATCTGCCCAGAGTGGCCCTGGGCACAGCAGGTGGTCTCCAAGGATCTCACTCTGTTTAGGCTACAAAAGCCCACCAGGCACAGCATTGGAACTTGCCAATTTTGCTTGAAAACACAGTTCCGTAAAGACCACTCAACCTTGTACTGACCTGGCACACAACACATAGAGGCTCCACAGTGCCCTGACCTGTGGGGCTTCAACGGGGTTCCTAAGGTGGAGAGATTGAAAGGAATGGGGGAAGGGGACAAGAGACATAGGAATGAAAGCCAAGTCTATTCATCTGATCAAGCCTTCCGTTTATTAGAAATTTTTACCCAATGTATATAGGGAGAAGGCAGGAAAGGGAGAAGGTTAATCTACTGCTGCAAGAAATAAGAAGAGCGCTTTTATGGGTTCAATATTGTCCAATGAACATAAGGATGTTTTCTTAAGATACCATAAGGATGGTTTCTTAAGATATCTTATGGATGCTTTAACAAATGGATGTCCTCACAATCTATCACCCATGATTTAGGGTCTTAGATAACTCTTTCACTAAATACTCTTAGGTCTCCACTAAATGACCTTTGCTCTCTACTTGGCTTTGGCTTCAGTAACTACCTTTGTCTTCACTAGATAGCTTTGGCTTTGGCTTCCATAGATAGCTTTGGCTGCTGGCACCACAGCAGAGCATAGCTTATATGACAGCCAAGTTCAAGTTAATTTACCCATGTCTACCCATTACAAAAACAAACTCCAAACTTCTGCTAAGTTACTGGGTTTTGTTTTCCTAATTCAATGTTTTTGGATACTGTTTCTCAGTTTCAGATGAAGAGAAGCAAAGGGACAAATTTACAATGACCTGTCATAACTGCTAAGAACCCTAGTTTATTAGTTACTGTTCTCATTATTGTGACAAAAAGCCTGACAAACAAAACTTGGAAAAGTAAGGGTTTATATTAGCTCACAATTTAAGGTACAGACAATCATGGCATTGGAGCCATGGTAGGAAGAGCTTCAAGAAGCTGTTTACCTTATGCCCACAGTCACAAATCAGAAATGAAGAATTGTAGTGGTACTCTGCCTACTTTCTCATAGAAGCTTATCTCTTAGGGGATTCTAGAGTCTGTCAAATTGATAGAAATAACCATCACACCTACTATTAACCTTGTGAATCAGCTTCACTTCCTCAGCATTTACCTCATTGTAACACCATGACCTCAGTTTCTGTGCTTTCTTTTAACCTTGAACCTGTGTATTTATTATGAATTTATTAATATAAATATATTAATATATTTATTAATATAATATTAATATAATATTAATCATAAGAAGGAGAGAGATAAGGAGGAAGGAAGGACGGGTGACAAACGGCAGGTAAAAAGAGGGGATGAAGGAAAGGAGAAGAGAGCAGAAAGCACAGAATGGGAGGTGTCACAAAGAGAAACCTCAAACCTGAGCTACTTCACCAGGCTTTCCATTCAGAAGCTGTGTAATTCCTACCTTCTCCATCTCAGAATCATTACGTAGGTTGAGTAGACAAAGAGTCACTTCCGGAGATGATTTATAAACATGAGTGATTCCTGATTAAAATGAAGTTACATATTTCAGAGCTGTCGGATAAAAATTTGGGACTGACTTAGAAAGAAATCAGAAGTGATCAGACAACCAAGGAGATGAAAGCCTGTGAATATGAAAAGGTCATGCCTATCGACTGTGTAATAATTAGCCGACCTTCAGACCAGGGACTGCAGAATGGAACCAAATGTTGTTCAGAATAATTTAATGACATCTGAACCAAGGTCATCCTTGGATGCTTCATTTTTGGGATTTAGACCAGTTCATAAATGGTATTTAATGGCCCATTCCAAGGAGAATCTCTGCATACCTAATATCTGTAAGTGATTTTTTTTTAATACCTGTCTATTCCTAGATATATACAAGGAGATTTCATGGTACTTTCCATGTAGCCAAATATATAGAAAACATTTATTCTTTTTGCTAAGTATTTCTATGTACCTATTTCATGTTGATGATTACATCCCCATCTCCTGTAATCACATAAATTAACACCTGATTTCAAAGCAGCACTGGTGTCAAAGACATCCTAGTACAATAGAGACCTATGAATATAATACACCATAGATGGTAGTTTTATTGTTACTATGACAAAACACGTGACAAAAACAACTTTCAGAAGGATGAGGCTGACTTTCACTCACATTTTGAGGGTAGAATTCATCACAGCAAAGAAGGCATAGGGCAGGAGCATGACACAGCTGGTCATACTGCATCTGCTGTCAGGAAGCAAACAAAGATGAACACTGCTCAGATCACTTTCTCTTCAAGTGGTCCAGGACCCCAGCTCAGGGGATGGTGCTGCCAACAGCTAAGGTGGGTCTTCTCACCTCAATTAACCCAGTTTAGAAAGTCCCTCACAGACAAACCCCAAGACATGTTTCCATTGTGATTCCAGATCCTGTCTAGTTGACCATCAAGATCAAACATAGACAGCAATCCTGTTTGATTTTCTGGGAAGACAAGCATTCCGGAAAGTTCACATCTCTTGGTGGCAATGATATCCAGAGTAGGCAACAAAAGACAAGTGGAGCTCACCTGGAAGGGTATCCAAATGATGGTACTTGTTTCCAAGTAATGCATAATCTACTTATAGAGGTGACATCAATAATCCTCCCATTTGCTTTCTGGGTAACTGAAGCAAAGGGCCTCAGGATTGTTAGTGACAGAATCAGATATAGGATCCAGGCCTGAGCTTATGTAGACTGGGGACAAGGCTACTAGTGCCATCCTCACATCATTCAAAGATTTATGTTTCAAAGAGCCATGCACTGCCTATCTCCCCTTCTTTGTGCCTGGACAATATTTTTGCTACAAATAAATGGGAAATCTTGAATTTCATAAGTAGGTTAATTCTACTGTTTCTCAGTTGTTACACAATGTGTATAAATTGTTATAGATAATGTAAAAGAATCACATCCTGCCTCATTCATACAGATAAGATGAATGATGCTATAACACTAACAAGAGAAGCCTGGCACTAGCTTAGATGCTCTAGTTCTGTCCTCTCTGTATGAATGAGTGCAAACGCAAATCACTGTGGGAGCAAAAGAAAACAGAATCTAATCTATCTTGATAGCCCAGAAAGAACAAGGAACTGGGTCTCCAAAGATAATTGGGCTCATCAGCTCTAGAAGGAAGAATATGATTACTGATGGAGAAAACATAGAGGAGCTGGGAAAAGCCCAGCATGTTTGAGGAGTCACATAGTGTAGTCTACAGGCTAGAAAGCAGGTCCTGGGGGAAATTTAAGATGATAGAGAGCTCAGCAGTTGATGACCTCCTCCAGTTTGGCCAGAGGCACAGCACTGCAGCATTTTAGTGACTCTGGATAAGATCAAAAGTCTCTGAGCTGAAGCATCTCCAACCAGAAACCAAATGGTAAATTGAATCATAGTAAGGAAGAGGTGTCTTTTGAAATAAGCCCCCTGAGTTTGATGTGATATAACTGGACCTTGCTCTGTAGGGGAAACCAATTAGATTTACAGGTTGCTCTATGTCTATCAGGCAACACACATGCACCCAGCCCTTGGGAAATGTCCCAGAAAGGCATAGGATCTGAGATATATCATCCTGACCACGGTTGTGTGAACTCAAAGATCTTGTCGTGAGTAAGGCAGAATGTCATTTGTACCACCAGTTCAAGGAGTGTCATGAATAATAAAAGTGAAGCTTTGGGCGCCAAGAACAGGAGCTAGGACTCCACAGCACGAATACAGTGGTGTGGGGGTAAAATAAGAATCCAGCAATTGAATTCTAGAGGCCATGTAGGAAGGAATTTCCATTCAAGGTCAAGAGGATGAACATAGCTGGCCTTGAGAAACTGACTGGGATATGGCTCCCCTCTATTCCTCTCTACTTTCTGCCCCTAAGATCCTTGAAGTCTAGAAATGGAACATGTTCTTATGATAAGCACACAACAGGTCAGGGCATGTAGAATGAAACCCTTAGTATTGGACTCTAGGGAAAAAAGGCACATGAGAACATAGATGAGCCACTGTCTCCATCCACACTGGAGTGTGACTTAGCCTCTGCCTCACTTTGCCATAAATCTTTATATAGACACTGAGTCTTGACTGACATCTTACAAATGAAGGTGGTAAATGTGGATGAGAAAAATACTAAAAAATGTAGAGATTGTAGTGATTTCAGAGGATCAAATGTAATCCTTATTGGAGAGAAGGCTCAATTAGGGATGTTCTGGAGCCAACAAAAGCAACTAAAAAGTCAAGGATCTCTGCCTCAGTAAATCAGAGTTACTGCTGCCTTTGGAGTGGGATGTAGGGTTGTCTTAGGGTGCTAGTCAGAATGAAGAAGCCCATTATTGGAAAGAGGCCTCAGTCAGCAAGTAATATGCTTGCCATGAAAGCATGAGGACCTCTGTTCCGATCCCTAATACTCACATAAAAATAAATAAGTAAATAAAAGCAGGCTTGGTGATACCCATCCCATAATCCTAGTGCTGAGGAGACAGATACAGGAAGCTTCCTGGAGCTCCCTGGCCAGCTTGTCTTGCCTAATTGGGAGCTCTGGATTCACTGAGAAACTCTGCTTCAAGAAAGGTACATTAGTGCTGAAGAAATGGCTCAGCAGTTAAGAGCACTGATTGTCTTTCAGAGGACCTGAGTTCCATTTTCAGCATGCAAATGGTGGCTAACAACTGCCTGTCACTCCAGTTCAAGAGGATATAATTCTCTCTCTGGACTCCATAGGCACTAGGAGCACAGTTAGTGCACAGACAAACATGCTAGAAAAAAAACCCATACACATAAAAATAATAATAATATTTTTAAAGTAGAAAACATTAGAGAAAAACCACCATCATTCACACTCTGACCACCACATACAACATACATATCTACAAGAATACAGTTTACACACACACACACACACACACACACACACAAGATTAAGAAGAGACAACCTTACAAATCCCAGTATGAAGGACACACTCATCTCTACAAACCTACTAGTCCCAGAGAGTATGAAGCCAGCTCCTAACAAGGCCACAGGAGTGATAGATGCTTATGTCCTCTGGTATTTCTATAATCCTGCAAAAAGTTAAAAAAAATATGCTTCAGTCTGGGGCATACACAGAGAAAAAGTCAGAGAAAGCCACAGATGTCTCTTTATGGTGGCTCAAACTGGAGAATAGGAGACTATGAGTCACCAAACTGAGTCAGTGAGTTTTACTGAGAACTCTATAATCACTGACCTAAGAATTTATTAGCTGCTTTCCAGTCCTCTCTGACATAATACTTAAGAGAAATAGTGTAAGGGAGAAATAGTTTATTTTTGACTCATAGTTTCAGAGAGCCTGAGTCAACTACGATGGTATTATGAGATGGAAGAAGAGAAATCCCCCTCTCCGAGAAAAAAAAAAAAAGGAGGGGGTGATTGTTCTCTGGCCTTCCCACATGCACCAAGCCATATTCTCAACACATACACACACCACCATCACCACCACCACCACCACCACACAAATATAAAAGAAAGGTAGGTCAAAGCAGAATAGAAACAGAGAAAATTCTAGGATCCACTAACACGCAAGAGGTTTATTTCAAAGAAGTGTGAATACAGAGAGGCCACCATCCCTGGAGTTCAAATGCATTATTCTAAGTGATGTAAGTCAGGCTCAAAGGATTATCTACTCTACAATGGGGATTTCTTTTTTTTCTTTTTTTTTTTTTTTTGTAATTATAATGTTGCTTTTTCTTATTTTTTTTTTAATTACACTTTATTTATTTGTATCCCCCCATAAGCCCCTCCCTCCTCCCCTCCCGGTCCCACCCTCCCCCCCTTTCTGCATGCATGCCCCTCCCCAAGTCCACTGATAGGGGAGGACCTCCTCTCCTTCTTTCTGCTCTTAGTCTATCAGTTCTCATCAGAAGTGGCTGCATTGTCAAGGTTCTAGGTTATCTCCACGGATAGTCCTTGGTTGGAGTATGAGTCTCTGGGAAGTTCCCTGTGTTCAAAAGACACACATGGTATATACTCACTCATATAAACATACAACATAGAATAAACCCACTAAAATCTGTACATCTAAACAAACTAAGCAAAAGAGAGGACCCTAACTAAAATGTTCAATCCCCAGCCTGAAAGGCAAAGAGGATGGACATCAAAAGAAAAAGAAAACAGGAAACAACCTAGGAACCTGCCACACAGGGCCTCTGAAAGCCTCTGCAGTGCAGACTGTCAAAGCAGATACTGAGCCTGATGGCCAACCGATGGGCACAATGGGGATTTCAGTTTAGGATTTCTGGATGTCCTGAGCCATTTACTCAAGAAAGTACCACCATTCCCTCAAGGGAAGCTCTTGGGTCAATCCCACACATACACCACAAACAATAAACAAACAAATAAATAATCCAGGGGGTAAGAAAACTTGCCTAAGGTGGGCAACAAACAAGAATCTAGGAGTTTAGCAATATACAAAAGGATAACCTTAGTTTGTTATACCATTTCATAAATTTAATTCAATATTCTTTTTGTCAGTTAACAAATTTTTCATGTTGTTTTGTTCTTTACATGGTAGTAGATATTTTGTATAAAGTATTTTGTTATATTAATGGGAAAACAGCAGTTTCAGAATTCATACTATATTTCAGAGGACCTGAGTTTACTTTCGAGCATATAGCATACTAGTGCCTATATTTTCAGTTCTAGAGGCCCTGAAGCTTTCATATGGCCTCCATTGGCATCCACCAATACATTACATATTTACACAAAGACATAAGAAATAAAAATAAAGCACATAAAAATTAAGCCAGTAAGAAGAAGAAAGGGAGAGTGAAAGATAGGATATAAGTATAAATACATATTTTATTAAGAAAGATTAAAAAGAAATACATGCATTTTAACTAAAGCATGACTGTAAATGGTAAAATAATATTTTTGAGCTGAAATAAAATTACTGGATTTTTCCAAAGAGGAGCGGAGAAAAGGCAAAACTAGAACTTTTACACATGTCGCTTACCAGGACCAGGTAAGTCTTAGACTTTGGATAAGGGAGACTTAAAGATGGCATTTGCATGACTATAACAGTTACCAAAATTCCTGAGATGGCAATTATGAACACATATAGAAAAGTGAAATAGAGTCTTCTGTTTAAAACAATAAGGCTTTCCTAGAATATTGATCTGATTATGATAATTGTCATAAAAACTGACTGAAAGATTTTATGTTTTATTAAGATTATTAGTTAATGCTTTTTGCTAATTTGTCAAAATTTTAACTACCTGGGAAACTGAGTCATAACAAAAATCATGATTTGTTAAAGAAACCTTTTTTTTGTTTTTATTCAAGCTTTGTCTAAATGTTATGTAAAAGTTAAATTAAGACCTCTTGCTTGCTACTTAAGGCTTAGAAAATTGTACTTCTAGGTGTTCAACCACCAAGTTTGGAAACTGAATCTCAAGAAAATAAAAAAAGCTGAAAGGCAAGATGAGAACATTTGGGTTCTTGCTCTCCATGGTAAGCCAAGGTCAAGAAAAAATGGGACTTCCCCTAATTGGGCCATGCAACTCCAGTAAGTTATATGTTCTCTTGACCATAGAGAACATGATGATAGAGAATACTATGTTACTTTAACCAATACACAGAGCAAGACCCTGACCTATTCCAATAGCTGGTACAAGTAATAGTGAAAACTATCCCGGTCTCTAAGAATAACCTGTAAGAAGCATCACATCCCTTAAGAGTAAAAACAAAAAGGTTAATTTTTGAGTTATCAACTCTGCCTTAAATACCCAACAGGAAATTATAATTGAAAAGTAACGGCATTTGGTAATATCACAAAACAAAATTCTTCCAGCTCATAGTCAAGATTCTCATCCTAACGCAGTTAAGCCAGAGGACTTGATGTTCCTATCTACCCATAAAAGCAGTCCCTCAGGGACCAATTTCAACCTGTGTCAAGGGACCTTTCCAGGGCTCAGTGGGTAGTTCAGTGTCAAACTCTACCCAGTCCAAGATAAACTTCACTTGTTCAAGATAAAATCCTGTTTTGCAGAAAAAACTCATAATGAGACATGAGAGCCCTACTGGAAGAGTAAACCAAGGGGGACTTAGCTTCCTTTTCAAAAGAGACACCAAAGATCAACTTCAGACAAGCAAATAAGGAAAACCGCTATCTAATTCACAGCTCTTCATTTTGGAATTCTCCAAATGGGTGATTTGTTTGTTTGTTTGTTTGTTTGTTTGATCACACTTATGCTTATCTTTACCCATGCTCTACCATTTGATATAAAAATCTTTCCAAGATATTTCATTCTTCTTCCCAAATTAATTTGCCTGGATCTGAGTGAATAAAACTCTCTGACTGTAGAGTAGCTTTATGGAGAAAGTGTTTGCTTTGTAAGCATGAGTTTGAATTCCCAGCATCCAAATAAAAACCAGTTATGGGTGCATTCCTCTAATGCAGGTACTGGGGACTCAGAACATTAGGGTCATGAGGCTTGTTGGCCAGCTAGTCTAGTCAAATTGGTGAACTTCAGGTTATATGAGAGACCCTGCCACAAAAATATAAGGTGAAGAACAATTGAGGAAGATGCCCAATGATGACTTCTGACTTACAGACACATGCACACATGCACAAAGACAGACATAATCATGTGTATTTATACACATGTGCGTACAGGCATAGATACACATGCAATCTGCACTAACTAATTTAGCCATAACTAAATAATTATCCAGGTTTTTAAAAATTTCCTCTATTGTTGCTGAGGAAAATCTCTGTTGCTGGCATACTTTTTAAAAACTTTTATTTACATTTCTTATATATCTTTCTTCCAACTTCATCCCAATCCCTTCCAATACCCCAACACCTGTAGGAGAGAGAAAGGGTTAGTGGGAGAGGGGGCACAATTCCCTTAGCTGTATCCTGCTGGTTAGGGTTATCGGGTTCCTTGGAGCCAGTGCAGTCCTTGTTTCAGAAAATTTCCAACTTCTCTCGCTGCAACAACAGCAACGAGAGCTGTAGGGGTAAAGTAGCAGCAGCCTTGTTCTTTCTTGCAGGTCCACACTCTCTGGGCTCTTATATTTATTCTTTCTCCAGAGTCTTCAGATTTAAACTATCTGCAGCTGGCAAAGAGCTTCTCTAAGAGTTCGTACAAGGCAAATAGTTTGATTCTGTAGACTATCTGAACCAGTCCCACATCCCTCACCTGGGATTAACACAAAAACATGTTTATATCCACAACTCTATCACACCTGTACTTGCCACACTCATGTTCAAACTCACACCACTCTGCCTGCACTTAACCTCAGTCTTTGAACCACATCCCTTACCCTTCATTTAGCTGTCAAGCCCTAGGGGAACCCAATGGGATCACAGAGCAACTGATACACACTAATTTATCATGTTTTAGGCTGTTTCTTGTCTTGATTCTCTCCTGCCTCATGAGGCCTTCCAGGAAAAACAAAAAACAAAAAAACACAAGGAAGCCTCTGGCTCCCCCAAGTCACAGCATTCTGTCATTGGCCTGTTGTCGCTAGTAGCATGTCCTTCCGGCCAGGCCTGCTGCCCTGCTTTCCTCTTGTTGCCGGTTTTCCATTATTTACATGGGTAAAGTCATAGTTGACTCTTCTTATCCTCCTAGCACAATCCTTCTGTGTACACATGCAGTGTGCACACAAGTGTATGGAGGATGGAGCTGAATCACAGATGCTCCCTTCAGGTGCTGTCCACCTTGCTTTTTGAAACACTGTCTCTCATTGGTCTGGGGTTCAAAGAAGACTAACTCGGCTGACTAGGGAGACTCAGTGCTGCGCCTGTCTTTACCTCCCTAATGCTTACAAGTATGTACTGTGACATCCAGCATTTGTATACATGGATACTGGGAGCCAAACTCAGTCTTCATACTTACATGACAAGATTTTACAGATCAAGCCAAATACCAAACATACCAGTACCCAGTACGCTTCTTATATTGTGCTACATGTTCAATGCCTGACTCCTTTAATTCCAGAATTCTTCCAGAGCTCAAGAGACAGTTTATACAGAAGAGATGCTGGCCATTTCTCCAGAACCAGATCCAAAACTACCATTCTCTACTACTGGATCCAAGGGTGGGGGGAGGGGAAATTTAAAACATACCAGTCAGCCAAATCAGCTGTTACTTATACCAACAAGTTCACATCTTCAACATAACCAACCTTTGATGCCTCACTAACACAAATATAACATGTCAGACTCATAAAAGCCAACAATGCTGATGTGACAGGGATTCTAACAACTTCCCTAAACCTCCACAATTAGTCCCTTGGAATGGGCCACATGATTTCCATCCCCAGTCTATCCAGCACCCCTGTGGTTCCCTATCATGTAGATAATAATAGGTAAGTCTTTCATGTTAACCATGCCAAGCTCAAGGAAGCTGCTAAAGAGAGCTTCTCATAGATATAAAAATTTACCACTGCTCATGTGACAGGAGAGAAATGTTTGGGGTGGATGTTTGTTGTGAGGCAAGTCTGACTGAGGGCAAGACCATCATTAAGACCAGATTGTTGCTAAGCACCTGAAGTTCTAACTGTAATTGTTGCAGAGCACCATGATGAAGTTGCCTCTGTGGTAACCCATCCCGTATAAGCATTACTTTGGGACTGGAAAGATGGCTTAGTCAGTAAAGCACTTGTAGCACAAGCAGGATATCTAGAACCCTCAAAACAAAAGAAAAACAATAACAGCCAGGCATTATAGCGTAAGCACCAGGAGAAGCAGAGATGTGTATCCCTGAGTCTCTCTGGCCAGTCAGAGAGCCTAGCCTGTTTGTTGTGCTCTAGGGAAGTGACTCACTGTCTCAAAGAACAAGGGCCATAGAACCTGAGGAATGACATCTGAGGCTGATCTCTACATATATGCACATATGTGTGCTTGTGCACACAGTTGAAAAAGCAGCACTGTAGAAATCACTAGTTTTTTAAAGTGCCTTTCCTCTGACACAGCCATGTGGTTATTATCACTGGCTGTCTGATGAACTCCCTACTTCTGCCTTTTTCTGTCATGTTTCTATTTTCACCACTATTTTTACACATGGGTATTTTTGCAAGGACAAAGCCATGGAGTCATCAGATGGGCCATGTTTGGCAGAGGCTGGAATGTGAGCAAACTGATAGCTTAGAATCCCACATGCTGGAAATAATTGCTCAACCATATGGGTTTTTTTTTCTAATTTTCAAAGCTATAACTTTATTTTTATATTAATTAGATAGATAATTCATAAAATTGGGTATTACATTTTTAAACTTGCAAGTTCTTACAGAAATAACAGCATTACACAAAGAAGAGATAAATGAATAAAAATGAATTACAAAGAAAATAAGAGGTTGGGATAAAGCAAGAGACTTAGTCTGATGCTTAGTCAGGGAAAATAACACTCAAATAATAGCACAGGAATTGGAGTCCCCTCTGGACGTTCTTAGTCTTGTTAATAAAAGAGAGTAAAGAGCAGATTCAAAGAGAAGCAAGAAAGCAATTTTATTCAAGTTTGAAAGAAAAACCCCAGGTTAGGCAAGCTGTAAATCTCAGCAGCTGCCTAAAGGAAGAAAATGAAAGAGAAAGGGGAAGCTACTTGAGTTAAGATGACATGGAGCTAGAACACATGGCAGCAGACAGCCAAGTGGTGGGGAAGGGACTTCAGAGAAAGAGTAAGAAATTACAGAGTTTTAGGGATGGAAACTTAGCAAAGAGAGAAGAAGGAAGTGAAAAGGTTTAGATATGCTCCAGTCTGGATGAAGTATTTTTTTTAATTTTTATTGTTTTATATTAATTACAGTTTATTTACTTTCTTTCTTCGCTGTAGCCCCCTCTCTCATTCCCTCCCAAATCCACCCTCCCTCTCTCATCTCCCATTCCCCTCTCAAGTCCACTGATAGGGGAGGTCCTCCTTCTCTTCCATCTGACCCTATCCTATTAGCTCTCATCAGGACTGGCTGAATTGTCCTCCTCTGTAACCTGGGAGGTGATCAAAGAGCCAGCCACTGTCAGAGACAGTCCCTGTTCCCCTTACTAGGAAAACACTTGGAGACTGAGCTGCCATGGGCTACATCTGTGAAAGGGTTCTAGCTTATCTCCACTCATGGTCCTTAGTTGGAATATCAGTCTCAGAAAAGACCCCTGTGACCAAATTTTTTTTGTTCTGTTGATCTCCTTGTGGAGCTTCTGTCCCCTTCAAGTCTTCCTACCTCCCCCTTCTTTCATAAGATTCCCTGCACTATGCCCAAAGTTTGGCTATGAATCTCAGCATCTCCTTTGATACAGCTGGGTAGAGTCTTTCAGAGGCCCTCTGTAGTAGGCTCCCTTTTTTCTCTTTCTTCGATGTCTATCTTGTTTGCCTTTCATGAATGATGAACTCATAGGGGAGAGAACAATGACTTGGCTCCACCTAGAGGGAGACTCCATTCTTATGGTAAAATTGGCTGCCCTGATGAGGTCACCCTAAAACCATTCAGAAGGTGGGCTGAAGATGAGGACTAGATATAATCCATTTTACTGTGAAAATCTAGAGAGCAAGTTCCAAAGCTGTTTTGCAAAAGGGATAAATGTCTGGATTGACATTCTAAACTCCAAGCTCATGTACCACCTTTAGACAGGGGTGAAGCTATAACATATAGATGGTTGCAGGGATGGTTCTCTCAGCATAGCGCTCACATTAGGACAGGTTCAGATCTCTAGCATCCACATAAAAAGCTAGGCACAGCAGCCCATGCTTGTAATACCCCTGCTGGAAAGTGAGACCAGAGAATCCCTGGGGCTTCTTGACTAGCCTAGGTAAATTGGTGGGTTCCAGACTCAGGAGAGACTGTGTCTCAAAAGAGAAATCATAGAATGAGTTTGGAATGTTACTTCTGTTTCTATTTTGTGAAATAGTTTGAAGAGAATTGGAGTTAGCTCTTCTTTGAAGGTCTGGTAGAATTCTGCGCTGAAGCCATCTGGTCCTGGGCTTTTTTTGGATGGGAGACTTTTGATGACCACTTCTATTTCTTTGGGGGGGATATAGGACTATTTAATTGATTTACCTGGTCCTGATTCAGCTTTGGTAGGTCAAATCGATCAAGAAAATTGTCCATTTCATTTAGATTTTCAAATTTTGTGGCATATAGACTTTTGAAATAAGTCCTAATGATTGTTTGGATTTCCTCAGTATCTGTAGTTATGTCCCCCTTTTCATTTCTGATTTTGTTGATCTGGGTGGCGTCTCTCTGCCTTTTAGTTAGCTTGGCTAAGGGTTTGTCGATCTTGTTGATTTTCTCAAGAACCAGCTCTTGGTTTCATTGATTCTTTGAATTGTTTTATTTGTTTCTTCTTGATTGATTTCAAGTATTACTCAGCAATGAAAAATAAGGAAATCATGAAATTTGCAGGTAAATGGTGGGACCTGGAAAGGATCATCCTGAGTGAGTTGTCCCAGAAGCAAAAAGACACACACACACACGGTATATACTCATTCATTTAAACATACAACATAGAATAAACCCACTAAAATCTGTACATCTAAACAAACTAAGCAAAAGAGAGGACCCTAACTAAAATGTTCAATCCCCACCCTGAAAGGCAAAGAGGATGGACATCAGAAAAAAAAGAAAACAGGAAACAACCTAGGAACCTGCTACAGAGGGCCTCTGAATGCCAGAAGAAGAAAACAGGAAAAAACCTTTGAACCTGCCACATAGGGCCTCTGAAAGCCTCTGCCGTGCAGACTGTCAAAGATACTGAGCCTGATGGCCAACTGTCGGGCAGAGTAAATGGAATTTTATGTAAGAAGTGGGAAATAGTAAGAGCTGGAGAGGACAGGGTCTCCACAAGGAGAACAACAGAACAAGAAAATTTGAACACAGGGAACTTCCCAGAGACTCATACTCCAACCAAGGACTATCCGTGGAGATAACCTAGAACCCTGACAATGCAGCCACTTCTGATGAGAACTGATAGACTAAGATCAGAAAGGAGAGGAGGACCTCCCCTGTCAGTGGACTTGGGGAGGGGCATGCATGCAGAAAGGGGGGAAGGGGGGACTGGGAGGGGAGGAGGCAGGGGCTTATGGGGGATACAAAATGAATAAAGTGTAATTAATAAAAGTTAAATAAAAAATAAAAAAAGAGAAATCATAATTAGATGGACAATTACAAAGGATGACACCCAGCAAGGACCTCTGGCCTCTACATGCATGCGTACACCTACCCCAGTGCATAAACACGTACACACACAAAAGTCAATAAAGGGCAAATTTTACTTGTCTTAATAAATCATGTACACCATTGGGGAGAAAGAGGAGTGAGTTGGAGATCTGGCTCCTATTCTGTTGCCTGATGCTTTTTCTTAACATTTAAATTTTTGTTTGTTAATTTGTTGGGTTTTTTTTTTGTGTGTGTGTGTGTGAGTTTGTACCCCAAAACACAGGTACCTGTGGAAGCCAGGAGAGGGTATGGAGTTCCCCAGAGCTGGAGTACTAGAAAGTTGTGAACCATCTGATGTGAGTACTGGGAATACTAGTCCTCTTCAAGAATAGCATTTTCTCTTAACAGCTGAGCCAGCTCTCCAGCTCCTAGATCTGTTTCTTTACCAAGCTTATGCTGAGCCCTTAACTATGCACCTTGTGAACTGCCAGGATTCTGTCTTTAGCACCCAGGTCTCTTCCTGTAGACTACAGAGGGCTTAGTTCCCCAGGCAGCACAGCTTTTGCAGCTGCCTCATCCTCCTAACTTAAGAAAAATGGATTTCATCACTCAGCTTCCAAGATTGAGCTTGCTTATAGCCCAACAGGAAACCTAAATGGAAGCGCTCTAGTGCCATATTATCTGCTGTTTGTAAGAACAATTTTGCAATCCCTTTATAGAGCCAGCAGGAGACTAAAGATGCATACAATCTCAGTAATAGACTAGCAGGGTGACTGAAGCCACTTGGCTTCCAATCTTCCTGTGGAACTATTATTTTGGGGTCAGGCACACACCTGTCCAAGTGCCTCTTTCCTGTTCCTAACGAAATAAGCATATCAGGCCTGTGCTGGAAAACAGGCCAGAACTTCTCAAGCATTGCAATTTCTATCCAGGGATCTTCCTGACACAGTTTGTCAAGCAAATTAGATTGTGAAGGAAGTTAAAGTAGCTGCTAAAAAATGCAACCTTGAGCTGATGTATTCCTGGAAGTCTGAGCAACCCCTTCCCTTTCTCCTGCACTGATCTGAAGGGAAGGACACCTTCTCTAGACCTTCAGTGCCCAGGAGAGCTCCTGGCACACACTGAATGCTACTTTTTTAATGAATCCATCAACTAGTCAGTGAATAAAGCAGTTGACTTCTTTGTGTGTAGACTGGTGCAAATTTGTGTATGTGTATGTGTGTGTGCATTCCAAAAAAATCACAAAGAATTCTAAATGTTCTTTTCCTACACATAGGCTTGTCTCAGACTCAGATAACTCTGAGAGTGTCTTAATATCTAAGTAAATGTGAGTGAAACTGATTACTCCACCTCTTGGAAGTTAAGAGCCTTCACCGAGAGGTTGCCTGACAAGCTCTGAAAGGTTCTGCTGACATGGCCCTGCAGCTTCTGGGCTTTCTTCCACTTCTACCATCTTTACTCTGTGCCATGTCATCCTATCCAGGATTCTCTCTCACATGTACACCCTTGGCACAGTCAGTATACACTGTGAAACCTTTCATACTGAACATGAACAGGAGTGATGTTTTGCCAGACACTAGAAATAGTGTCAGTAGAGCTAGACACAACAATGTGTTTTCCTAATGAACCTGATTTTTTTTGCCAGACTGAAGCTGAAAATAAAAGATTTCAGCTAAATATGTTTATTATTAGCCCTGTAATTATTACGGTGGCATTATTCAACCCGCTATCACAATTAAGTAAAACACAATTGTTTGTTAGATTTTATAATTGCCTCATAACACCTTGGGCTGGGCAGATAATTCCACCTTCCCTATTTAATAACCTCCCTTTCTTCCTGCCAGCCCCAGTATAATGCCATCACTTTAACCATTCTTATTTTCTCTCCCATCTATAATTACATAAATACTTGTTTATTCTTCAATCGGGTCATTTTCTCTTTTCTCCTGGCCCACATAGTTCCTTCTCCACATTAACCCATCATGGTGTCCTCCTTCCTCCTCTCTTCCCATCTTTCTGTTTCCTTCCCAACATTCTCCTGTCTGCAAAGCCTGGGAACCTTAGCCATACTTACCTCTTTGGCCTGCCTGGGTATAGAGATTTGACCAACCAATCAGAGATAATTGGGGAACATTCCTTATCAATTCTTGGTTACAGGAGATAATTCAACATTGTAACAATATTCATGGCAGGGCAGTGACCAGATCTCAAGTCATTCAAATTGGTATTTGCATACATAGCACCAGACCAACCTCCAACACCTGGCACCCCATGTCCACTTATTGTTCCTGTGCTACTCAGACTTTCATTGAAATGACAAAAAAGTCTGACAGAAACAACTTGTGGAGGAAGCATTTCTTTTGTTCTCAGTTACCTTTCCTACACAATGTTTTTGCTTGCCAGCAATGTCTTCACATTATGAGTTGTCCAGAGTACTGAACCCACAGCGACCAAACCCCCAATGTCCAAGTCTGTGGGAACTACCTTATACATAAACATTGCTGGGTCAATACTCTCTCCTGACAGCATGTGCACACTCTAGGAACTTTGATGCCATCTATATTAGAGGAGTGGGGAATAGTGTGTGTGATTCTGTGTGTTTGTGAGTGTGTGTCTGTTTGTAAGTAAGAGGTTGAATGTTTTCCAGAATCACTCTCCACCCTATTTTTTTTTTTTTTTGAGACAGGTTTTTCTCTGAAATTAGAGTCACCATCTAGAGGTCTTTATCAGGTTCTTTTTCTCTATTAACGAAAGTATTAAAAAGCAGTAATTCGTAACAAACCTTAGAGAGAAAGAGAGAGAACAAGAGAGAGAGAAAACAAAACTCACTGAAAGTCTACAGAACACAGAGAAAGCTCAAAACTACAAAGCTGAAATCTGTTTTTCCCTTGGAGGGTTAGGTGTCTCAAATATTTTTGGTGACATAGTCAGGTCCCCTTCCCTAATTTGGGTTGACCAAGTTAGACAGACAGAGAGAGAGAGAGAGAGAGAGAGAGAGAGAGAGAGAAGCTGATAAACCCACAGTTTTGGATAAACATATTGAGAACCATACTTGAACATATCTGACCAAGGGAGATGATTCAAACAGACTGTGAAGGTGGGGAGGCCCACTAGCAGAGGAAAAGGCCAGCGAGACATTAGTCTCAGATATCAAGGGGTGGTAGATTGGGTAAAGGGTAGAAAAAAGCCAGGAGTTTGCCATCTTTATTATTTATCTGTGGTCTTTTTTTTTCTGTCTGTCTGCTGGGTGTTTGTCTAGCTCCTATTCTCTCACTAGAGTTTGCTAATTTGCTAGCCCAATTGTCCAGTAAGCCCCAGAGATGTTACTGCCTCTGCTTCCCAAACACTGGGATTACAGGTATACGCTAGACATATAGTCTGTGCCCCCAAAAGTCAAATTCAGTCACCCACTGTTGAGAAGCCAATTAAAACAACACAATTAATAGTTAAAAACAGAAAACAGAAGTGTATTCCATGTGGCAACTTTGGGGAGAGGGACCCAGATATTTACTGACACTCTCCAGTCCATCTTGAGGGTCTGAAGTGATATTAAACTTTAACTGTGAAAGCAGGGTTATGCACATCCCACCTACCACTCACCCATCAATTGCCTGCCAGGGTTTCTGTCTTGTTGTTTAAGGTGGCATGAAAAGTTGTAAATTTCTTTTCCTAGAGACAAATTCCCCTCTGGCTTTCCTTTCCCCAAGCATGAGAATCCTGGGAACTTCCAACTTCTTGAGATCCATTGTTTCTCTAGTCTGATGCTCAGAAAGAGAGACCCGAGTGTTTCTTTAGAGGGTCGTGCCTTCTGCCAGGCTGGTTTCAGGACCCTCTTTCTCTCCATTCTTCTCTGTCAACAAACATAAAAACAAACCCTTCTTTTCTGATTCAGAGTGGCTCAGTATCTCTTTTTGTGATTCATCTTCTTCCTCAGTAGTTTAAGATCTCATCCTAAAGATCTTCCTCCTAAAGATAAGAGTTGAAGTAACTGTTGACCTTGCTCTGGGACCAGGCACAGCAAGATCCAGAGGCCCACACAGTTTCATTCTATCATACTCCTCTGCTTCCACAGTGCCCTCATCAGAGAAAACTCAGGTTTAAGACTATACATTTTCAGTCTCACCTTCAAGTGTGTGTCCAAGTAGTTAAACATAACCCCTTAGTTTCCTGGTCCATCCCTGGTATAGAATTCATTAAACTCAACTCATACCTATTATGTATACAAACTCCTACCTCCCACATTGTACTGTCAATAGCCTGACAACCAGAATTTGATTCCTAGGACCTACATAAATGTGGAAAAAGAGAATCACTTCCACAAACTTGTCCTCTGACCTCTACATGCACATCATCATGGCACATGTGTTCCCAACACACACACACAGAGACAAATATTTTCCAAGTCAAGCAACTACAGACCAGAAGAAACTTCTACAGGAGCTAAAATGAGTCCCATGGGCTAAAGAGGTTTGAATTATAGCATATGTGTCAGACTGCTAACAGTGTTCTGTAAAACCCAGACAGTTGGGCCACCAACAATAGACACATTCAGATTGAGGGTAAGCCATCCAGGCACTTTGTTTCAGTTTGTTGGAATTGTCCTAATAGACAAGATTTGTTGGGTCAAGATGCTATCCTGCCATCTGCTGGAAATTTATGGTAATGAGTACCCTGCCTTCCAAGTGAATGGCAGCTGCACTTGTACTTCAGAAGGATGAGGACACACTTCCTGTTTCCATGACCTCCCAAAATAGACCCCACTATTGCAATATTCAAGTCGTGTGCTATGTGGGATATTCATATTCAAATCACAGGATGATCATAAAAAAGTCAACTTCAAGTAATAAGGAAAGCAGTTTTTTTTCAGGCTTTGACAGACTCCCTAATCTTAAGCTGGAAAGAGAAAGAGAACATTTTTTTGTTTTTCAGTTTGAAAACAAATGATTGATGTGCTCCACCCAAATCTTGCCTATCCTCAGGGATTCCTAGGAGTCCATCCCTGAAGGCCTCTGAGCAGCTCTCATACCGTCTGTACTCTCCTTTTTTTGAGTCCCCAGTTCAGATCTAAGAACCCATGCCTAATGGCCTGTAACCACTATAACTCCAGCTCCAGGGAATCCGAGGGCCTTTTCTAGACACCACAGGCATCCTCACTTGAGAACATACACACACACACACACAATCGCACATACCACAATATAAAAAATAAAAATATCCCTTTTAAAATGCCAGTGTTTGTAGGTACTTTCTGGTTTGCCACAGTGCCCACTGATCCTTAGGTCTAAGACCCCTCCTGTCTCTATCTTGTTTAGCACTGCAGCTGTAGAAGAGTGCTGGTGGTCAACTTGGGAATTTCTGAGCTCATTCCTTTGGATAGACAAAGAACTGAGGAAAGACATAAGACCAAGCTGCAGAGAAGAGAAAATCAAAAGCTGAAGAATATTGACTTTCACTGAATGGACATTGACTTAGATACTTTTTAGGGTCAGAATCATACTCTTTCTCTCATTCATTCTATTTAGATAGCCAGCTCCAGGCTCCCATGATTTCTCATCACAATGTCCTCCAGGAACAAGGATGTCACCATCTCAGGAAGGCCATTTTTACTTTTCCTGTCTACATATCTCCCTTTAACTCTCAGCCCAAGTTTATGACTCTTGTAAGTTGTTTTGAGTTCAGGAAAATAGTGGGTTTTTACTGATGGGTATCTGATAGGTGGCCACTTTTTTTTTTTTTTTAACTCCATAAGTCCTTCTTTCCATCTGTGTTCCCTTAAGGCACCAGTGATGGAAGTAAGGTCTCATGAACACCTAAGATGCTTTTCCTATTTTTGGTACCCTTCCCTGAAAGACAAAGCAGACAGCCCATATGTGGTTATGAAAAAATTATATAAAGAAGGCTGGAGAGGTGACTCAGTGGTTAAGAACACTGGTTGCTCTTGCAGAGGACCAGAGTTCAAGTCCCACATGGCAGCTCAAAACCATCTATAACTCC
Organism: Psammomys obesus; assembly: GCF_907164565.1. Taxonomy (NCBI): domain Eukaryota; kingdom Metazoa; phylum Chordata; class Mammalia; order Rodentia; family Muridae; genus Psammomys; species Psammomys obesus. Next base: position 52,829,930 of record NW_026585504.1, on the reverse strand, counting down.
AGTTTCAGGGTAACCATGTCTTCTTCTCTAAGAGCACCAGACACACAAGTGATACACAGCCATATATTCAGGAAACACACTCATACACATAAAATTTTAAAAATAAATAAATATTTTTTTAAATAGAAAGAGGAGATCTAGCCACAGGGTCGTTGCAGGTTTTTTAAGCTCCTCCAAAATTCCTGACCTGGACGTCACAACATGTTTGTGCAGGCACATATGTATTTATACATGCATGTGTGCATACATGTAGAGGTTTACATGTTTGTGGAGGTGCACATGTGTATGTGCATGGGTGTGCATATGTGTGAATGCCAGACAACAACTTTGTCCCTCAAGCACCATCCACCTTTTTTATTTTATTTATTTTATTTTATTTTTTGTACATGTGTCTCACTGGCCTAGAGCTTGCCAATAGGCTAGGTTGGTTGGACATGGAGTCCCAAGGAGCTTCTCAACCCTATTTCCTCATTGTGGGAATTACAAGTACACACAACCACACTTAACTATTTTAAAAATGGGTTCTGAGAATCTAGCTCTTTTCCCTAATGGTGCCAAAGGAGCATCACCAACTAGGCAATCTTGCCAGCCTGAGGTCAGCGCTTTTCAGAGCTGGGGCAATCTGTGCTGGCTCCCATCACACAGGGGCATTGCTCAGCAGAAGGGTGGCACCAGAAAATCATTAAATGGAATGGCTGAGACAATATCCATAGGGGATTGACTGTCATCCTCTTCTGGAACACCACTTCTGGATGGAGAACTCAATCAAAGTTCCCTAATCTCAGAATGGCTAGAGTGCTTTAGGGTGAGGCCAATATGCTAGACCACGGTGTGGAAGGAATTTTCTGTGGAAACTTAAAGTTAATTAGCTCTTTTTCAATGAGATTGAAGGTATAAGAGGCTACAGTAGAATTTCTGGAGTTCCAGAATCCTGATGATATCAAAGTGTTATAGCTTTTAGTTAAGCTGCTGTGCTAAGCACAGCTGAGGCCAAAAACTGACCAGAGGGCAGTTCCAAAGCCTCTACACCTGGCAGCATGTGGCCAGATGACTGACAGTGAAGGCCCATGGCCCAGAAGCTCCTGGAGGTGCAGGTTATGGGCTACCTACTTGACAGCCAAATTCGGGTGTCCAGGGAGGAGAGGAGCCACCCTTCCCCATAATAAATGTTCAGTCTCAGGCAGCCATGTGGCAAGCTAATGGTGGTACTCAGCAAATATCCACTCATGGAAGCATACAGCATACACCAAGCCAGCCAGTTTATTTGAAATCAAGGATTTATAAACCCTGGGAAGTGGAAGGGGTTCCAAAACATAAATGTGTTTGATACACCAGAGTCAGAAGTGTCAGGACACTTCATTTATATGTAGTAGGACAGTACCTCATTTTACATGTGGTAGCATGGTCCTATTACAATCAGGAGAACATAGTACCTAAGTTTACTATGGGTGGGAGAAAACCTCCAGGTAAAGTTGAAGGCCATTTAGAAAGTCAAGACATCTTATAAGCATAGGGTGGGTATCTACAGGAATCCCCAGGTGACTGAAGAGCAGGTTTTCTTATCAGGAAAAGGTCAGGCCTTTGATCATTCTGAGCATAACGTGACACTACTGTTCCTTATAAGATCTGGTTACCAGATCAGGTGGAGAAAGAACCCCACTGAGAATATGGATCACAGTTGCCTATCCAGATATGCCAGACTTCAACCTCGAGCAGCAGAATACCACAGTGGAAAAGCTACAGTACAAAACAGGTATAGTTCTAATTCAAAAAGTTTAGCCTTGATCAAGAACAGTAACAGAAGCCATTGCTGGGAGATGAGAGGCAGAAGGCAGACTTCAGTATGGTTATGGCCCAGATCTCTAAATGAGAGAAGCCCAGGGGTCCTCAAAAAACATTTTCCTTTAGGTTCCTGAAGCCTCTTAGGACTGACTGGCCACATCCAAAGATCACGGGGAACCAGGAACTACAGGCCACCACCTGCAGACTCAGACAGAGCCCATCAACTATTCCTCACATATCTCCTGGGTGATTCAAATGTACTGAAAGATTGCATAAGCCCTGCAGTCAGGAAGAGCAAACAATAATATTGAGATGGCTTCATTCCTGTCTGTCTTTGATGTTTTTAATTGAAGTTTTATGCGATTTGGCTGGAGAAATGGTTCCATAGGTAAAGTGCCTCCGGTACAAGCCTGAGAACTTAAGTTGTAGCTACAGAAACTGCATAAAAGCTAGGTGTGGTAACATGAAGTCCAGTCATAGGAGCCAGAAACAGTTGGGTCCTGTAGAAATAATGGTCATCCAATATAGGCAAATGGCAAGATCCAGGCTCAGAGAAATGATTAAGAAAGGCTCATGTTGACATCTGGCCTCCATGTGCACATGTATACACTACACACAGGCGGGGTGAGGACAAAGAGAGTTTTACAAAGATTACCACACCCTGAAGGCCACCGGGAATGCAGGACATACCTATCCACGATGCTTTCATTGCAGTGTCTTGCACTATGCTCCACCAGAGAGATAAGGATGAGTAAGACACAGTGACTGGTCCAAAAGAACTTGGAATCACTAGAGAAAAACACTATCAGAAACGTGGAGTAGAGGACTTGTGCTCAAATGAGGAGTGTCACCAATGAAAGCCGCCTCCTGTGAAACCAAATTAAGGAAGGGCTCATGAGGATATATGAAAATTTGCTTTTTTTTTTCATTATATACATATGTATATATGTATTGAGACAAACACAGTAATGCGAAGAATCTCTTCTTGATTTATTTATTTATTTTGTGAACAACTACCTTATCTGCATGGACACCTGTATGCCAGAAGATGGCATCAGATCCCATTATAGACGGTTGTGAGCCACCATGTGGTTGCCGGAAATTGAATTCAGGACCTCTGGAAGAGCAAACAGTGCTCTTACCCTCTGAACCATCTCTCCAGCCCCCAGAAGGATCTCTTATAGCCCAGGCTGGTTTTTAAGATGACCTTGAACTTCTGATCTTCTTGTCTCACCTCCCAAGTGCTGGAATTGCAGGTGTGACTACCATGTTTTCTTTTCTTTTTTTTTTTTTTTTTTTTTAAGGCGGTGCTGAGGGTAGAGCCTAGGACTTCACACCGGGCCTTGCCATCCCTGTACTGACTGCTATATTCCCAGCCTCCACTTTTTCCATTTAGGTCTTAATTGGGGATTTATTTTTGTAGTCAGTGAGAATCTGGAATCTGATTTTACTATTTACATTTCAAGCAGCAAATGTTCCTACATGAATTATTGAATGATCTCTCTTTTTCTTATTGCTTTGCAAAGCTACCTCTATCAAATGTTCCCAGGATTCCTCTGAAAAGAACCAGGTGGTGAAGAATCAGACAGGTTGCCCAAACCCTGAGCTGTGCCTGCCATCCCAGATGACCCATAGGAAGGGCAAGTACTTTCTGCTGGTCTGGTCTGGTCTTGTGTCTTTTCTTTCTTGATCTTTCTTTTCTGTGGGAGCACAAGCATGCATGGGGGGGGGGTTTACAAGGGCGTGAGAGTGTGAACACTCATCTACGCATGTTCACCCATGCAGAGGTATGGAGGTCAGAGACTGATCTTGGGAGGTGTTCGTCAATCCATTCTGAGTCAGTCTCTCACTGAACATAGAGCTCACAGTTAGGACTAAGCTAGCTTTTAATCAGGTCCCAGGATTCTACACTTGTCTCCTCCTCCTCAGTGCTGTGATCCCAACTGTGTGCCTCAGATTGTAACAGTTGTTGGTGATGTGAATTCAGGTCCTTGTGTTGTTTTGGCAAGCACTTTATTCACTTAACCATCTCCCAGCCACCCTGCTAAAACAAACAAATAAGAAAACATATTTTCTTTCCTTTCCTCCCTTCCCCCTTTTTGCCCTTCCTGCCCTCTTTCTTTTGAGAGATCAAAGGATTAAAAATTGAGGGGGGGGGGAGGATTGGTTTGGAGTTTGGAGCACAAGCATGAACAAAGGCTAGCCAGATGGAGACATGTCCAGCCACCTGGGGAGAGTAACTAGCTTTTTCTGCATTCTTTTCTTGCCAACTAGAATGCCCAGGCTGGAACCATTTATGGTCTTGGTACCTAAAGTAAACCAATCATTTCAAAAGTCAGTTTCCCTTACCCAATCATGTATAGCCAAGGCATGTAACCCACTGCTTGTGGTTTTGTCCTTTAAAAACCTTA
>NW_026585504.1:52810415-52825727 GCF_907164565.1 Psammomys obesus | reverse complement strand
CTCATGTATTTGCAGTGGAGCTGATTCCTTTGGTGGTCTTTGGGAGTCTTGCAAACTGGACATAACACCTTCATTTTCTTTTGCTCCATTGTTGGTCCAAGTGAATATACATTAGAGCCTTGAAGCCTGTTTTTATGCATGACATAGTCATTAAAATGCAGCTATTCTCTGAGACTGTTTTTGCTATACATAAATGTGTGTGTGTGTGTGTGTGTGTGTCTGCTTCTGTCACATTTCCCTTCCCAGAGAAGGGTAGGTGGGCTGGGATGAGTGACCTCTGTTCTGTTTAGAATTAATGGGTAATAGGGACCACTAAAATCTACAGCACTGTGCTTGGCTCCTGGTGATTCATGGCTGCTAATCCTTATGGATACAGTTTTATTTTCTTGGATATTTTGAATGTGCAGGTTGTATATATTAGAAAAGCCCAATGTTTATTGACAAGGGCCCAGTAAGACTCTGATTAATGTTAAAAATAAATAGAGAAAAGTGGAAGATGATATTCTGGATCAACAGCTCCAATTATATCCAGGATTGTTGAGTTATTTATTTCCAGTTGAGAGAAATCCTCCCTGTGTAGATACTGGGAGATAGATGGTGATTAACAACACAAGAAGTGTGTGAAGTGCTCTGCTTGCTCTATCTTGGAATCTTATGCTGTACTTAACAAGGACTGCTCACTTATGCATACTGCTGCCACGATAGCTATTTCAACACAAACCTGAAGTTAACACCATGAACATGGACTTGGAGGAGGGGAGAGGTGTGATGGTTAGTATTAAATGCCAACTTGGCAAAACCTGGTATTTCCTAAGAAAACATTTCAACTGAGAGGTTGTTTAAATCAAGTTGGCCTGTGGTCTTGCCTGTGGATGATTGTCTTTATTGTTATAACTGAGACTGGAAAACCTATAGTGAATGTGGCACTGTATTCCCTGGCTTTAGGTTCTTACTCTTAGACACATCAAAAATGCTAACTGAGAGACAGCTAACAAACAAGCAGCAGGACTGTTAATATTCTTCTCTGCTAGTGACTATGGATGTACAGTGACAGATGGTTGAGTTTCTGCCTTGCCTTTTGCAAAATGATAGACTGTGACCCAGAAAGGTAAGCTGAATAAACCCTTTCCTCATTCAAGGTGGCTTTGGGAAGGGTGTTTTATCACATCAACAGAAATTAAACTAGAATAAGGGGTCACTGGGACTCTATGTTCTTCTTTCTAATGTGGCCACATAGAATAAATTTCTACTTTTCAGTTTGACTTGTCTGTTTAACTGGCATATTGAGGAGTAGGAACTAAACCTGGCTTGTTAGGGTTGCAGAGTCCAGACTGTGACCCTAACTACTCCATTACCAAGGTGTGGCATGAAGGGACTACCAAAGGGTCACAACACCGAGGTGTTCTATTTAGTGGGACATTGCAACTTTCTCACATTGAGAGATGGATGATTGTTCATTATCTCATAACTATTTCTTCCTGAAGTTTTTAAAATAGTTATGGCAATATTTTTACAGAGTAGCCCCCTTCATCCAGCCTCATTAAGAAGCAATGACTAAATTAAAATAACATATATTCAAATAGCCTGAGGCTGCAGTTCAGTGTTAGAGCACTTAACTAGCATGCAAACGGCCAAGAATCCCATACCCAACACTGGGTGAAGCATGTATTCAAGGCATATAATGTGACTGTTTGATATTGGTATACCTTGATTGATTGCTGCCATAAAATTAGCATATCTCTCCCACAGTTCTCATATGTGCATATGGTTGCATACATAGAGCACTTAAAATCTGTTCTCCTGGAGTAATTTCAGTAAACAATAGAAAATTATTATACATAGTCACCATGAAAGATTGTGTTTTAATCAGCTTTCCTTAAAGTAGTTCAATTAAAAAGCCATTATTGTACTGAAGACATAGTTCAGTCACTACGGTATTTGCTATGAAAGCATGAGCCCTAGAACCCACACAAAAATGTCAACCATGATGCGGCACACTCCCAATCTCAACACTGAAGAAACAGAGATAGGAAAATGCCTCGGGCTCACTTGTCAAATAGTTATAGCCTAAGTGGTAGGTTCTAAATCAATAAGAGGCCCTGCCTTAAAAGAATTGGGCAATGTTTCTGAGCCAACCCTGTAGGCTGTCCCCTGACCTTCATATGCTTGTGAGTGGTCCATCAAAAAGACTCCATAAACAGATATATTGGGGAAAATATTACTTTCAAAGTCCTCATTCTTAAAAAGTCATATACACAAGAACAAAGTAAGGGCTCAGAAAGGTCTTGCAGTAAAGAAATTTGGTTGACTTTGTTGATGAGCTAAAGACACATTAAATACAGAACTCTTAGCTTGTCACCTCACCCATCCAAGGGTCCTCAGAAACACTCTTGGAAATGATGATCTAGGAGTACTGACATTTTATCTTTCTGTGAATGACAAATGAGTAAAACAGTCAAGAATATAATCCATGCCATCCAAGCAAATAGGAAAAAAAAAAAAAAGCGACAGAAGCACTTGCTGTGAGAATTGTCCAGCCATCTCAGCTGCAGTGTTGTAGGGCATATTAACCTTTTAACTTGCCGCAGGTAACACTTTGACAAGCTCAGCACTACAGGGGACTATTCTCTGTCCATTCCACTAATGCTTCTCTTCCAGTCCTCCAAAGCGCTTCTCTCTAGTCAAGCCCCATTTCAGATGGTGACACCCCAAGCCTTGTGTCCTTGTGTGCGTTCCTCTGCTGAGTAGTTCCTACACCTAGCAGTCACTCAGAATGGCCTTGCATCTGTGGTCTTCCTGTCTCTGTACCCAGAGTCCTGAGAAACAGGTGTCCCCCACCATGTCTGCTCCCAAAATTAATTTGTATTTCTCTCTGCAGCCTCCGAAGAAAAACCATTAAGGTTAAGACAAAAAAAAAAGCCATAATTTTGATAACGGTACCTCAGAAAAATACTAAGCCTAGCATCAAAAGAAATCAGAACACCAGCTGCAAAATGCCCCCCACAAAATTATCAAAATAACTCAACTCTCACCCTATATCATTTGTATTTTTCATTGACTCTGAAGCTTACCTCATCTCTGCCCTTAAATATATTTCTATTACTCTGCTAGTAAAGTTTGGCATAGGGGACAATGCAGCCTTCAAATACTGAATCTGAGCTTCCAAAATAGTATCATAATGAAAAAGTCAACCAGAAAACTTTTATAATAATCGACAAGGACAAACATAAATCCCAGAAATTAGTCAGAATAATGAAGTCCAATTTAATTTTTTTTAATTGAATCAGTTATGTTCCTTGAGCTTCATTTGACTTGCCTTCTACTCTTTGCAGATGGGGACTGTCAAGTTTTTGTTTTGTTTTGTTTGAAGTTTTATTTATTGTTTGTGTGTGTTGTATGTGTACACATAGTGAGACGAAAGAACAGACTCCCCCAAATTGTTCTCTCACCTTTACATGCATCACACACACACACACACACAGAGAGAGAGAGAGAGAGAGAGAGAGAGAGAGAGAGAAATGAGAGAGAATGAATAAATAGATAGGTAAATAATTGTACCAAGAAATCCTGTTCATCCTTCAAACTTCAGAAGACAGGAAGCTGACATGGGACCCTGCTTATCCCTGCTACACTAGAGATACTTACAGATTCTAGAGGAGAGGCTGTCATCAGTGGTGAGTCCCCTGTGAGCCTGCCAACTCCAGTAAATAGTTCCAAGCCCCATTCACACAGAGGGCACCTGTTAAACTTTGTTGGTCACAAAACAAACAAAAACAAAAAACATTAATTCAGGAAAAGGACTTGTAGTGAGGATGTTTGACAAGAGTAAGAGGAAGGCCCACATGGTGGGAGAACAATCAGAATACATTATATGCATGTATGAAATGGTCACATACCAAGCTTGATTAATTAAAAAAATATCTTGAAAGGGTCCTTGCTCCCAACTTCTTGACTGCTGGAAGGTTAGGCGAGTGAGTCTGATCATCTGGTATTTTCAATGTTGTGTTTATTGGAGCATAATCCGACTGTAAGTCAAGAAAGTCATTAATTTTGGGAGCAGACATGGTGGGGGACACCTGTTTCTCAGGACTCTCGGGACAGAGACAGGAAGACCACAGATGCAAGGCCATTCTGAGTGACTGCCAGGTGTAGGAACTACTCAGCAGAGGAACACACACAAGGGCACAAGGCTTGGGGTGTCACCATCTGAAATGGAGCATGACTAGGGAGAAGCGCTTTGGAGGACTGGAAGCGAAGCATTAGCGGAATGGACAGACTTGTGTCCATATCTGTGTATGTAAAAAACTCAGCACTAAGCATGTCCAGTTACAAAAATATTATTTCATCAATCAACAAAAACTATTGTATTGCGAAATCAGAACAAGATTCCTGCCCTCTGTGGATTTATAGTTTGGGAGATAGGAGAAAATAAGTAAGATACCTAAGGATGCAGACATGGTCTGCCTTTGGACATTGTGACAAAATACTGCCATCATTTTGGGAACTCTTAAGTAGAAGTTTTAGGTTTCTTTTTCTTTTTTGATATTTTTGTTGTTTTCTTATTTTTAATCACATAATGATTTAAGTAAGTCCATAATTTTGTGCTGTGCCTCATTTATATGTATCCTCAGGCACATAGAAGGTGACAATTTCAGAGGCCCTCTGTGGCAGGTTCCTAGTTTGTTCCCTGTTTTCCTCTTCTGGCTTTCAGAGGCCCTCTGTAGCAGGTTCCTAGGTTGTTTCCTGTTTTCTTCTTCCTAAGACGTCCATCCTCTTTGCCTTCAGGATGGGGATTGAACGTTTTAGTTAGGGTCTCTCTCTTGCTTAGTTTCTTTAGATGAACAGATTTTAGTGGGTTTGTCCTATGTTGTATGTCTATATGAGTGAGCTTATACCGTGTGTGTCTTTTTGCTTCTGGGACAATTCACTCAGGATGATCCTTTCCAGGTCCCACCATTTATCTGCAAATTTCATGATTTCCTTATTTTTCATTGCTGAGTAATATTTCATTGTATAGATGTACCACAATTTTTGCATCCATTCTTCAGTTGAGGGGCATCTGGGTTGTTTCCAGCTTCTGGCTATTACAAATAAAGCTGCTACAAACACGGTTGAGCAAATGTCCTTTGCCCTGCAGACTATCAAAGCAAATGCTGAGCCTGATGGCCAACTGTCGGGCAGAGTGAATGGAATTTTATGTAAGAAGTGGGAAATAGTAACAGCTGGAGAGGACAGGAACTCCACTAAGAGAGCAACAGAACAAGAAAATTTGAACACAGGGAACTTCCCAGAGACTCATACTCCAACCAAGGACTATTCAAGGAGATAACCTAGAACCCCTGCACAGATGTAGCCCATGGAAGTTCAGTGTTCAAGTGGGTTACATAGTAATGGGAAGAGGGACTGCCTCTGACATAATCTGATTGGCCTGCTTTTTGATCACCTCCCCCTGAGAGGGAAGCAGCCTTACCAGGCCACAGAAGAGGACAATGCAGTCACTTTTAAGGAGAACTGATAGACTAAGATCAGAAAGAAGGAAAGGAGAACCTCCCCTATCAGTGCACTTGGGGAGGGACATGCATGCAGAAACGGGAGGGAGGGTGGGATCGGGAGGGGAGGAGGGAGGGGCTTATGGGGGATACAAAACGAATAAAGTGTAATTAATAAGAAAAAAAAAGAAAGCAGGATGAGCAAGCCATGGGGAGCAAGCCAGTAAGCAGCACCCCTCCATGGCCTCTTTATCAGCTTCTGCTTCCAGGTTTCTACTGGTTAGGGTCCAAGAATCACTGAAGAAAGACCCCAGACTTAGGGAATTCAGGATTGGCTGATTTTTGAGGGATCTTCCTTAGTTCCAGGGGACTTTGTTGACTTATTGAGGTTTGGCTTTTATTCATGTGTTGACCTTTAATTTGATGGTTAGGGCCAGCTGTGCTTTACTTTGGGAACAGCAAGGCTGTGTTATCATAAACATGGCCTTGGGTCAACTTGACCTATAAGCTGATTGGTTGTTCTCCGGTTGTTGCTTTTTCAGGAATTCTTTTTCTGAACCCTGAGGAACAGACACACTCAGGCCTACTCAAACAAAGTGGAGAAAAGAAGCCTGTCAAGCCAAACATATAGACACTAAATCTGTCCCAGCTTATTTAAATATCAGCCAGGCCCAATCAGAATAGAGCAGTGCCATATGCAATGGTATGCCAGTAGACTCCAGACCCCTCAGCTATGTGACCTTGACTGAGATTGGTTAGTGTCCATGGAGACTACATGACTCTAATTAGAATCGGCTGGCTCTTTGGAATTAAGTCCTCTTATAACTCTGCTTGGATTACTGTTCTGACTTCCTTTGATGATGAACTGTGCTGTGGAAGTATAAGTTGAATAAACCCTTTTCTCTCCAAAAAAAAAAAGTGACAATTTACTACTATTTAGAATTCAAGAAGGTGCTGCTAGGGAGAAGGCTTCAAGGAATGAAGCACTCCCATGATAATGGGAGTCTAGATATCAGATTCCACAGAACCCACATAAAAGCTGAGCAGGCATAGCAGCCTGTCTATATGTCATTTTCTATTCAGCCAGAGTCCTGGGTTTCAGCTTCCAGATGGAGAACAGATTCAAAGGTCTCAGATCTCAGGAAGAGCTGAAGTGTTTTACAGTCAGAAACTAGGCTGGGGTGTGAAAAAAGTTTTTCACATAGTATTGCAGTTTAACTTTTACAATGAGATCCCAATGGCATGGAAACTCAGGATTTCCAAAGCCTATGGAAATAATAAAGGGTTACAGGTCTTGGTTTAGCTTCTGTGCTGAGCACTGCAGAGGTGCACATGAAAGCCCATGCTTGGTGGGCTTGTAGCCAAGACACAGGCCTAGTGAAGCCCATGGCCAGCCAGTGGGCCTAAGGGCAGGCCCATTGTGATGATGCTGAGCACCAGATAAATAATAAATCTCTGACAGTCATGGTGAAAGAGTGAGAGTATATTGTAGTACCCAACCAGCCAACACCTTTCTTTGAAATCAGATTTATAAACCTTGGGCAGTGGGATGGATTTCTAGGGTGATGTGTTTCATTTAATGAGATAAGGGCATCAGGGATACTTGATTTGCATGTAGTGATACAGTGTCTCAGTTTCTATACAATAGCATGGTCTATCACAAGAAGGACATGGTACTAAATTATCCTATGAGTTAGAGAATCTGCAAGTAAAATTGAAGGTCAATGCTGAAGACTAAGATCCTTAGTAGGGTGGGGTATTTCTAAAAATTCTCAGTTACTTGCTGGTACAGTTTTCTTATCAGGAAAGAGTCTGGTCTGTAATCTGACTTGGGGACTATGTGATGCTCCTTATAAAATCTGGGGTCACCCAGATCAGGGGAGACCTTTACAACCCCACTGAGAAAAGGAAGTTCATCAGGGGAGACTTTTAGAACCCCAGTGAGAAAAGGAAGTCCCCCCATGATAGACCGAGTACAAATAAATGACTATCCAGACATGCTTACACCTTCAATCTAATACAGTAAAGCTCCACAATTCTAATCATGACATTATGAGGGTAGTGGACGTAGAGATGCCAAGGTAAGCTGCCCAGCTTAGCTAGCTAGAATTGATAGGTATAGGTCCAGAGACACACTGCCTCAGTAAATACAGTAGAGAGCAATGAAGACATCTGACATCAACTTCAAGACTCTGCATGCATATGTACACTTCTGGATGTAGCTAATAGCCTAATAAACCTCTATGCTAACTGTATGAATGAGGCTATGTTATTTTCTTCCATAGGCCCTTAGGCTAATATGGGTGACCCTCCTCAAGAGCTCATCTTCTTGGAAGAAATTACTTGGTTCACACTTTGAGTTAAGTTTTAATGTAATTATGCCTCCTTGTGCACTGGAGATTGTGTTACACTAGTAAACATTTTCCCGAATTGTATTGGAAATAAACTGACTGTCATCAGACACTGAAAATTTGGTCCAGCCTAAATCAGGCTGAGCTGAGTATTCATTGTCACCTCATTATAACATCTCACAGACTCCCCTTCAATGTATGTACACACAATAAATAATAAATAAACTGTTATAGCCAGTTCGCGAGCCCCCAAAAGATCTACAGTAATCGACTCCACTGCAAAACACATGAGGGTCTTTTTATTGTAAATTACAAGCTGCAGCTTGGGCCCACAACACCCACCGCCAAAGTGGTGGGAGCTGACCGCCCGTGCCCAGGTTAGTTGGGTGATGTATAGATTCTGGTCCCTCCCAGCATGCCCAAGGCAGGGGCAATTCCTGCCTGGCAAGCATCTATTGGTCAAGATGCAACATTTTGAATCGATTGGCTATAGGAAGGTTCCCAGACCATTGACCATGACCAGGTGTCCCTCCCTAGGGGGATGGTCCAGTTTCCTAGCAACTGTATCTCTAGTGGGTGGGGAAAGAATGCAGTGAGGTAGCTCTTCCTTCAGGGCATTACTAACTTTTTACCGCACCTACTCTAGGTTTTAACAATAGCTGCTACTTTATCCTTTGGTCTCTAATGAGCAGTTTTCAAAGTTAGTTTTTAAAGGGAAAAACTACAACCAAGCAGGCAAAATCAATTTTCTAGCTACAGTGTGTTCATACAAGTAAGAAAAATTAATTTATGCTTCAAATTCATTATAAGCTAGATAAAGCATTTTAAGCTGATTTGCTGGCATTTAGGGTAGGGGAGTTCTTGGGGGTTTTCAGGCTTTCAGAGAGTAAAGAATATACCAGGATGTTGCTGTTGAGAGACCAAAAAGATTAAAAATTAGCAGCTATTATTAAGGCCTGAACTAGGTGGGTGGAGAAGTCCAAGTAATGCCCTGAGGGGAAGGACCACCTTACTTCATTCTTTCCCTACCCACTAGAGATAACAGTTGCTAGGAAACTGGACCATCCCCCTAGGGAGGGACACCAGGTCATTATGGTCTGGGGACCTTCCTATAGCCAATCGATTCAAAATGTAGTATTTTGACCAATAGATGCTTGCCAGGCAGGAATTGCCCCTGCCTTGGGCATGCTGGGAGGGACCAGAATCTATACATCACCCAACTAACCTGGGCTCAGTGCGGTCAGCTCCCACCTCTTCGGTTGTGGGTGTTGTGGGTCCAAGCTGCAGCTTGTAATTTACAATAAAAAGACCGTCATGTGCTTTGCGACAGAGTCGATTCCTGTAGATCTTTTGTGGGCTCACGAACTGGGTGTAACACTGTCTTAAATCTGACAGACCCTACATTTATCTCTTTAAAATTTATTTATTTTTTTATTAATTACAGTTTATACACTTTTTATCCCAGCTGTGACCCCCTCCCTGATGCCCCCCCATCCCACTGGCTCTCCCTCTTCTCCACTTATGCCCCTTCTCCAGTCCACTGAAATGGGAGGTCCTTCTCCCCTTCCATCTGACCCTAGTCTATCAGGTCTCATCAGGAGTGGCTGCATTCTTTTTCTCTGTGGCCTGGTTAGGCTGCACTCCCCTCAGGGGCAAGTGATCAAAAAGCAGGCCACTGAGTTCACCTACATTTATCTTTAACTCAAGCAGAATGGCAATTTATCATCTATTGTTTCATTCTAAGCAAGTATTGAACTATTGAATTTTATTCTGGTAGGGACTGAGAACTTGAACTCTACTTCACCATGAACTCTACTTCATCAAAATGGAGACTTAGAGGCAAAATGGCTTCTGATATGCTAAAGGCAACAACAGGTGTTAACAGAGAAGCTACAGTTATGCTAAGAACTAAAATAGGTCTCAATGGAGGACCTATAGTTATGTTAAAAAAATTTAAGCTGACTACAATACAGGCACTACTGCTGGCAAGACTCCAAGTGTGCAAAGCACTTGGAGGAGCCCACATGTCTGTGCTTGGTGAGTAGCAAGTAGTATCACTGAGGCTGACAGTAATGCAAAAGCTTATCAAAATGTCTACCATTTTCATTTTCGTAGTTTGCTTTGAGCACTGAATGGGTCAAAGATGCTTTTCATTGGAAAAGGCAGAACTGAGAGGCCAAGTTTGTCATCCTGTGATGTAGAAGGACAAAGCTGTGTCTTTTTTGTCCTATGCTGAATCCTGGACTTGGGGAGGGAGGAGTGCAACCAGACTATCTGCTTGTTGGACTCTTTTCCCTTCCTTCTGCTTGTCTGCTTTCCTCTTCTGACATATCTGCAATGTTAGTAGCAAGCCTCTGCTAGTCTCTTTTCTCCACTGTTGCTCATTTTACTGCTGTGAGCAAATACCTGACAAGAGGTAATTAAGAAGAGGAAGGGCTTATCTTTCCTTACTGTGGGAATTTTCCCATCACATCAGCTGGAGCAAGAGGTCGGCTTGTCATATTGCATCAACAATCAGGTAGCAGAGAGAGAACACAAGTGTGAATCAGCTATGTGATGGCTATTTCTGGTTATCAACTTGACTACATCTGGAATGAATTACAATCCAGAAATTGAAGGCACACCTGTGATATATTTTTCTGCTTGCACAAATCCCTTTCAATTACAAACCTTCGAAGTGGGAAGACAACATGCCTTTGATCCAGATCTTGAGGTGGAAAAACAATGTTTTAATCTGGTCCACACCTTCTGCTGGAAGCGTGCATAAGAACATGGAAGTAGGAAGGTTTTGTTCTTTGCTTGCCCCTGCTTCCTACATTGTTAGCACATCCATATCTTCACTGACTTTGAAGTCTACTTCTTTGGGATTCCAGCATATACAGAAGGATGAACTGAGACACCCTGTCTCCTGGGACTCAGCAACTACTAGATTCTTGGTCTTTCCTTTCACAGGTAGCCAGTGTTTAATTAGTTAGAAAGCAGCCTGTAGTCATTCAGATTTTATGTATATATTGATTATATATATATAGAGAGAGAGAGAGAGAGAGAAAGATTAATTTCATAAGTTCTGTGAGTTTAGAGAACACTGACTAATACAAGCTATAAACTTCCAAGCTCATCTCCAGTGCCATACTTCCTTCAATAATGCTCCACAACTTCTTACCATTTCCACACCCTTCCAAAATGACATCATGAACTCAAAATCAAGTATTCAAACTGTGGCGTAAAGGAATAAAGCTCCCAATCACTGAGGTGTCAAGGGAGAGGACCAGGAATGAGAAATAAAGAAAAGGTGAATTGTTGACTCATTTACCTAGAACTGTGGTTTTAGAAGCAGTAGAAAACAAGACAGGTAAAATATCATATCCACCAATAACAAAATAGATAAGGAGAAAGAGAAAAAGGAATTAAAACAAATGAGTAAATTTAAATAATATGTATAAAAATTCTATCAGAAATTCTGTTACTACAAAATACCTGAGTCTTTATTTAACTCATATTTTTGAAGATTAGACGTGTAAGATTGGGTAGCCCCATCTGTACCACTTCTTGTGAGGGCCACATCACCACATGGCAGATGACATTGTGACAAGAAGATGTACAAAAAAGACATTTTTAAAATATATATTTTAATCCTGAGAACATAAGGTGAGAGACATGAGGGTGGGGGAAGTGAAATGTTGCACTGTCATGGAAACAGTGCCTGTCACCAGAGCTCTGATGATTTAAATGAGAGATGTCACCTAAGGTCTCATGTACTGAACACTTGGTCTGCAGTTGCTGGCCCTGCTTAAGGGAAGTTATAAATATAGTGACTTGAATGAGAGGTGTCCCCCTTAAGGTCCTGTGTTTGAACATTCAGTCTCCAGTTAGTGATGCTTTTTGGAAAGGTTGTGAAACCTTTAGGAGGTTGAGCCTTGTTGGAGGAAGTATGTCACTGGGGTCAGGCTTTGAGGTTTTATAGCCTGGCTCCACTTCCTCTTCTTCCTTTCTGGTTCCCCTGTGTGTAAAAAATGGAAGCAGCCAACATCCTATCCTGCCACGTGTTGCCATGACTTCCCCTCTTGTCTTCTGGCACCATACACCAAAATGAGCTCTTTCTTCCTTAAGTTGCCATTATACATGGTACTTTACAGCAGTAAAAAAGTGACTAACAAACAAGGGAACTTTAAGCCAGTACTAAGCTCCAAAAAACAGAAGCAATGTATGTATAAATAAATGTATTTTGTTTTGTCATACTCTCTAAAGGCTCTCTAAAGCTTAGAGGATAACAATCAAATATGTTGGAAGATTAAGAAGTCCTACAGACTTTAGAGATAAAGTTTGTTTAAAAAAAAAAGAGAAGGATATGGAGGAAAAGGAAATACAAGCTAATCAAGTTGTCAGACTTCCCTTGAGGAAAGACTAGTTAGATTGTCAAATTTTGTCAGAATATACAAGTATGGTAGAACACTGAAAACCATTGCTTCTCACCAATGCAAATATTCATTGTCTTTCAGTTTTCACACAGCAACTGGAAACAAGGGCTCAGCATCTCAAATTTGAAAATCGAAACTCTGAAATAGGGACCACTACCTTAAAAAGGATGAATACAGCTCTTGAGAATCCTGTCAGTTTCCACAAGAGCATGACTGACCCCAGTTTCCACATGCTGCTTTATTGTCTCTTTTGCACATGCCTCTGTCATGATACAGTCTCCCATGATGTGATGTAGCCACATGTCTCTCAGAGGCAGAACGGAAACACAAACATATGTACACATGTGCAAATGGCACATCCCATTCCACCAAGAAGTATTCAAAGAGAAACCAAAAAAATCAAGAAATTATTTCAGTGCTTATCATGTGAGCTTGAGGACCTTAGTTCAATTTCCAGAGTGTTTGTAACAAACCCTGACAAAATCAGATTATTCACTTGTAATCCCATTTCCACTGAGGCAGACAGAGGAGGATGCATGGGGCTCATTGGCCAGATGGTTTTACCTAACCTGTGAGTTCTAGGATCTTATCGCAAAAAAACAAGATACATAATGGCTGAAAAATAACACTTGAGGTTAACCTCTGGCCTCCATATACATACACACATGTTTGTGCAGCCACACACACACACACACACACACACACATACACACATACACATGTGCACCTGTACATATACACATATACAAAGAACAGCCCAGGGGCTGGAGAGATGGCTCAGTTCTTAAGAGCACTGGGTGCTATTCTAGAAAACACAGGTTCAATTCCTAGCAGCCCACAACTGTTTGTAACTCCTGTTCCAGGGGATCCAATACCCTCACACAGATGTAGATGCAGTCAAACCAATGTACATAAAATAAACAATTAATAATGATAATAATAATAATAATAATGAAAAATTCCTACCCTCAACACTATTGAAGCTACACTGTTTGTAAGAACACTGTTGCTAATGTCCCCATAACTATCCGACTGTGTAATAGTTTTTCTCTTCCTGTGATAAAACTCTGAAAAAAGGCACTTACAGAAGAAATGGTTTGTTTGGGTTCACAGTTCTAGAAGAATAGAGCTTGTCACTGCTGTAGAAGCAGTTTGACCTGAGACAATGCAGCCAATAAATGAGTCAGACTAAATTCTCATGCAATAGCCAACTTCATTCAGAGCACCTGAATAAATAAATTTATACTCTGAGTGTTAAGAGGAGTCACATGAATAAAGTGCAGAATCATAAGGGCAAGCATGTGGCAGTTGACTTGTACTTAGCAAAAACATGTTTTTCCATAGATGCATATAAAACATATCAAGAGCCAGTTATAATGAATAATCTGAAATAAATTCACTCCTCTCCACTATTCCTGGAAAAAGCACAAAAACAAGTTCCAAGAACAATTCTGTGCTTTGAAGAAACTGAGGTCACAAGACATTTCTGTTTGGTTTTCTTGCAAACACAGAAATCATACAGAATTCCATTCTTGCACTATGTTCCACCAAGAGGCCATATGTCTGGAATGTCCAACAGTCATGACAAGGATGGTGGAGGAGCCGGATCTGGCTGATCACATCTTCACATGCAGGAGGCAGTAAGAGACAGGAAGTGTTGCTAAGATGTAAAATCTCAAAGCCTGAAGAGCAGGCCAAGCAGTTCATGCCAGAGACAGTCCCTGTTCCTATTACAATGGAACCCACTTAGATATTGAACTGCCATGGGCTACATCTGTGCAAGGGTCTTAGGTTATCTCCATGCATGGTTCTTGGATGGAGTATCAGTCTCAGGAAAGACCCCTGTGCTCAGATTTTTTGGTTTTGTTGCTCTCCTTGTGGAGTTCCTGTTCTCTCCAGATCTTACTGTTTCCCACTTCCTTCATAAGATTCCCTGGAAGCAGCATTACCAGGCCACAGAAGAAGACAATGCATCCACTCCCAATGAGACCTAATTGATTAGGGTCAGAAGGAAGGAAAAGAAGACCTTCCCTATCAGTGGACTTGGGGAGGGGCATGCATGCAGAGGGTGGAGGAAGGGAGGGATTGGGAAAAGAGGAGGGAGGGAACCACAGGGGGGGATACAAAGTGAATAAAGTGCAATTAATAAGGAATTAAAAAAAATTCAAAACCTGTTCCTGGTGATACGCTTCCACTGGCAAGGCTCCACCCCCTAAGGTTCCACAACCTTCCCAAACAGCATCACCATATGGGGACTAAGTATGCAGCATACAAGCTTAAGGGGGACATTTCTCCTGCAAACTATCACTAATTAATAAGTCACTACTAATAAAGAAAGTATAAAGAAACAAAAATTATTTTCTGTGAGAGCCTTCGGAGTCCCATTGAGAAGATTATTTTAAAATGTAAAATAATTTTTAAAGTGCAAAAGACAGTATGTGATACTTATTCAGTAAAATGCTAAATTTTATTATGCCCTTCTGCTGGGCTAGAAATGACAAAAAGAAATGCACCCCCACAAGGCTGGGGCAGTCTTAGGGATTGTAACTAAATGAAAAAAGTAAAAGGATCCTAAAAAAGATAAGTAAGGAGGGATGGAGGGTAAAGAAAGAAAGCACATGCTGAAATTGAGATACAAATGAAAGGGAAATTTAGAGTATATCAATTTACCTAAAAAAATAGAATTAAAAAAAATATCTGGTTTTGGCTCTGTAGGCAAGAGTCCTTGCTGTGCACACCTACGGATCTGAGTTCAAATGTCCAGCCCCCAAATAAAAAGCCAGATATGGCTGCTGCACATGCCTGCAACCCAAACACTGGGGCTAGAGACAAGTAGAGCCCCACAGTTCTCTGCTAGGCAGCATAGCCACACGACAAGTTTCTAGATCAGTGAGAGATTACTTCAAGGTCTGAAGACATTGTGTGCAGAGCAATAGAGGAAGACACTCAATATCCTGCTCTGGCCTCTGCCTTTACTCCTGCTCACATATTCACATGCAAGAAACACCACACACACACACACACACACACACACACACACACACACACACACAC
>NW_026585504.1:52783340-52810405 GCF_907164565.1 Psammomys obesus | reverse complement strand
CACACACACACACACACACACACACACACACACACACACACACACACATTCACGCAGAGGATGGTGGAGGAGAAAGAAACCTAATAGAGCAAGATGAATATTCCCCTCCTCAGTAGCTTCAGAAAATCTCATTTTCTCAGATTTTGTAGGTGAGGTCCCGTCGTCTTGATGTTAAATGATGCTGCTTTGAAGAAGCAGATGGTCCTGTTGTAGCAGAAATAATCACTACGGCAATCATGGATCCATATACAATCTCCAGTTAACACAAACCTTGACATACCCATTTGTTGTTCTTCCCTATCTGACCATGCAAGAGTTGTGCACCGATGCTCCTCCTCTCAGAAACATCCTTAAGTTAGTATTCCAGTCATTACTCCCCATTAATTGCTTAAGCATTCTATTGACATGTCAGTTATTAACCATCTGCTGCAACCTGCCATTTCTGTAGCTCTTTACTGCTGGCACTTATCCAAGTTAATGTGGCCATTTAGAGTGCCAGGTTTTCACATGTTTCCAAACTCCCCTTACAGGGATAACATTTTGTTACTCACTAGTAAAGTGTTTAGCAACACTTATTTACTCTTTATGTTTGTAACCTCTCTCTGAAAAAATGCTTTGTTCCAAGGTAGAAGGAAGCAAGAATATGGCATTTTTGAGACAACAAGGGGTTGAAAAGTCAGACATTGTAAACAGAGGAAGAATTTGTTTAGGTCCTTTAGAACAGTGGGTCATGACACCTTTTTGGGTGAAATGACCCTTTCACAGAGGTATTCTAAATCCATTGGAAAAATATGAACATTATCATTCATAACAGTAGCAAAATTAGTCATGTAGTTTTATCGTTGAGTGTCACCAGAACATGAGTAACTGTATTAAAGGGTAGAAGCACTTGGAAGATTGAGAACTACTGCTTTAGAATCTACTTGAAGAATCAAGGGCCAGGATCAAGACACGGCTTTAAGCCTATTCTGCACAGGAAGGAGAACCAGTGGAAAGGGAAGGAAAACCCGCCTCCACTGATCCAGGGAATCAAGGGAAGAGGAGGCAGCTGGGTAGTGATGATGCAGAAAGATTTTGTCAGTTGGCTGTGCTGCCTCTGCCTGAGAAACACTGAAGGAGCCACTTCAAATGCTTTCCTTAGAATCCCCTCTTTTTCCTGGGACTGGACACACAGCTCATCCCTGCATTGCAAGAAATGCTAGGTTCCATATTTCCATAGCATAAAACATGAACCATGATGGCCATGTATACCAACAACCCCACACTCTGGGTGATGAGTAGTTCCCAGTTATTATTGAGTACACAGTGAGTAAGGACAACCTGAGATGTACAACATTTTTTCTAAAAAAGAGCAGACAGAGAGAAAGAGAGAGAATGTCCATCTTTGGCCTTAACACAGGCTATTAGATGTAATCCTGAAGAGATAGGAGGTTGAAAAAAGGGAAGCAAAAATGCCTGCCTAGGTTTTTTTTTTTTTTTTTCTGAAATATTTCAACACATTATCAGTGAATTCAATATGTTGACTTTAAGGGGCCTAGGTTACTGACAACCTAGAAGAACAACATATTAGCCATGAGTAAATATGCAACCTTCGACATGAGCACTATTTTGTCTACTTCAATTTTCTTCATTTAATGACAATCCAGGTACATAAAATCAATTCCTCCATCTCAGGCCAAACAACTTACTGGGCTCATCTTACAGAGTAAATCAAATTACAGGAGCAGTATTTACCCACTTCAGAGAATAAAAGGATTAAACATCTTAGGAGCACAATTTGCCTATAAAGAATGTAATTTCAGCTAAAGAAGCAGGTATGATGCTGTGGCCAGTGTTTGATATGCTAATTATGCCAGTTACCTAATATGAATTTATTATTAATGTCAGCTAACATTTACTGAGTATTTATTACAGCTAGCCAATGTGCTAAGCACTGACATTAGCAGCAGCCCTGTGAGAAAGGCAATTATCTACTTTCATAAACAAGGACCAGGCCCAGAGGAAATCCCCACTGTGTTTATTAAAATTAATGTACAAAATTATTTCCGTCTGTAGAGATGTCCCTGGCAGACAAGACAGTCAAATTCATGGGATAACAAAGGGCCTGCAGTGGGGTAGGACAGGGGCTTGGTGGTAAAGTACTTACAGTACAAAGCAGGAAGAAAAGCACCAAAGCCCACATAAAAACCCTGAGCATGCACGCACTGCCAGCCCTAGAAGGGCAAACATACTAGGACCCAGAGGCTTGCCAGCCAATTGTTCCAACAAAATCTACATCCTCTTGATGAAGTAAGAAACTGTCTTAGAAAACAAGGTAGACAGCCCCTGAAGTTTGACAACTGAAACTGTCTTCAATGAAATTGTCTTCATTTTTTTTTTTTAATTTTAAAGAGATAACAGTTAAACATGTCATTGAAAAAGGACCTATGATGGAATTAAGGAATGTCAGTGGAATTTAGTTGGGGAATAAAATGACCATAGGAGCACTTTGTGGATAAACAACTTAAAAGACTGTGACAGCACACCTCCCATTGTTGAACTGTCTCTGTGGTGGAAGAAAAGGGCTATTGAATCATCCATAGTTACACAGGAGTGTGGCTTTGTCAAAACCCAATCATACAGCACAGTATAGGTGCTATGTCATATTTTTCACTTTTCTTGACTACTGTTCATCTCTTTCTCAATGAAATAAATCCATCTTCATCAAGTTTGAAGTTTTAAAGGAAAACTTGTAAGAGCCTCAGCTGATTTAACTTGCCCATAGGGTGTGGTTGGCTACAGACCTGGAAGGGACTTTGAGTTGTAACTTGACATGAAATGAGAAGATCCTTGTTGGGTTCCCTTATTACCATTTATTACTTGATTGATTCTGAGTTTTGTTACCTTTATCAATATATTCGAGGGAAGAGCAGGGCAGAAATGATGGCTCATGTATTCCCAGTGCTTAAAAGCCTGAGAAAATTTGAACACAGGGAACTTTCCAGAGACTCATACTCCAACCAAGGACTATTCATGGAGATAACCTAGAACCCCTTCACAGATGTAGCCCATGGAAATTCAGTGTCCAAGTGGGTTACCTAGTAATGGGAAAAGGAACTGTCTCTGACATAATCTGATTGGCCTGCTCTTTGATCACCTCCCCCTGAGGGGAGAGCAGCCTTACCAGGCCACAGTAGAGGACAATGCAGCCACTTTTAAGGAGAACTGATAGACTAAGATCAGAAAGAAGGAGAGGAGAACCTCCCCTATCAGTGCACTTGGGGAGGAGCATGCATGTAGAAAGGGGAGGGAGGGTGGGATCGGGAGGGGAGGAGGGAGGGGCTTATGAAAGGATACAAAATGAATAAAGTGTAATTAATAAAAAATAAAAAAAGTAAAAAAAAAAAAAGCCTGAGATCAGAGACTTGTAAGTAATATCTTTCCTCAAAAGTGGGGGGAGAGGGCAACAAAATGGAGGTAATTAAGATATTGAAGCCTCTGTTTTGCCCTATTGACTATGTAACCATCCTTTCAGAAATGTAGTTTTCTTATTTATTTATTTATATATTTATTTATTTACTTACTTTTCAAGACAGGGTTCTCTGTGTAGCCTTGGCTGTTTCTGAAGTCACTCTGTAGACCACACTGACCTCCAACTCACAGTGATCCTCCTACCTCTGTTTCCCTAGCGTTGGGATTAAAGATGTGTGCCACCACCACCAGGTGAAATGTGGCTATTCTAAGAAGACATTTTTACTCCTCTCTTTGGCTATCAGAGTATTTCAACACCACTCAACACCAGACTCAGATAGTTGAATGCCTAGTAAATTCTGACTACTCAGGGGTACAATCTGTGTCCATGAGCCATTTTTAGAGTGAGTTTTTTAAAGAAAAATACCACAAGGAAGCAGGGAGAATCAATTTTATTCCAGGTATATTATGCCTAGGTAGCTAGACCTAACATTATAAGCTGATTTGCTGGGATTTAGAGTAGGAGAATTTACAATTACCTATCCTTTTGGGAAAAAGGAACATAGCAGGGTATTGTGGTTTTGTTTAAGTAAAACATACATTTATCATCAATTCAAGCAAAACTTTCAACAAGTATTAAACTGTAAGTAAAAGGCTTTTCTTTTTTATAGTTGTTTACTTATTTATTACAATTTATTCACTTTGTATCTCTGCTGTAGCCCCCACCATCTCTTCCCAGTCTCACTCACCTTCCCTCTTCTCCCCCTATGGCTCTTCCCTAGTTCACTGATAGGAGAGGACCTCCTCCCCTTCTTTCTGACCCTAGATTATCAAGTCTCATGGGGCTGGCTGCATCATCTTCCTCTGTGGCCTGTCAAGGCTGTGCCCTCCAGGGAGAGGTGATCAAAGACCTATCCACTAAATTCAAGTCAAAGACAGCCCCTGCTCCCCTTGCTAGGGAACCTACTTGGGACATAGGGAAGAGGCTGAAACCTCACTCAGAAGGGCAAACAGGATAGACATCAGAAATAGAAGAAGACAAGGAACAGGACAGGAGCCTTCCACAGGGGGCCTTTGAAAGACTATGCCATCAGGGTATGGAAGGAGATACTGGGACTCATACCCAAATGTTGGGCAGAGTGCAAGAAATCTTATTGAAGAAGAGGGAGATAGAAAGATCTGGAGGGGACAGGAACTGCACAAGGAGACCAACAGAGCTAAAAACCTGAGCCGGGGGGGCCTGCAGAGAGGATACTCCAACCAAGGATCATGTATAGACTTCCTGCTCAGAGTAAAAGGCTTTTCTTATGTCAGGCAGGCAGAGCCTGAGATCTTGAACTCAATTTCACCTTATGATCAAAATGGAGACAAAAGACAAAATTTCTAGAGTTATGCTTAAGAGGAAAGCTGGTGTCAAAAGAAGAGCTACAGTTACACTAAAAACTAAAGTAGGTCTCAACAAAAGGGTTATAGTTATGCCAAACATAAAAGTTGGCCTCAACAACCCCAAGAAACTGGAATTTCTTCAGGATTCCCCTGCTGGCAGAAGGAAATGCTAAAGCCTGGTGCCAGCCAAGGAGAGCTGGTCTCCTGGAAAGAAATTAGACACAGTTCTGATAAGTAGTCAAACCACCACCCTGAGTCTGAAACTGAGACAATGAGGCATTGATGGGAGGTACCACTCCTTGACTAGGATTGCTTGATTTTACATGTCTCTTGCCTTTTATTAACTATAAACTTTATGTCAAGATACTAATAGGAAGAGTATATCTCATTGTTTCTGTTCCCATGTAGCCATGTTGAATAAATATCAGTTTTTGTTTGTTTGTTTGTTTGTTCAGTTTAATTTGTTTCTTTGACTAATGAAAGGTATATGGCTGAGCCTGCCAGAGTGCAGGCTCTTACCCTAATAACTGTGATAATAGTTATGACCACAAATGTGTGTAAAGGCTTCAGCAGGAACCTGGCAGCTATGGAACAGGCAGTTCCCATCACTATTTTTTCCCATTACACATAATCACTACTTAAGCAAAAAGAGTTGCTGGACCAAATACTCTTCTAAATGCCAGTCATGTGGAAATAATCTGGCAGGGCCAGCTTCTCCTTGATTTTCACACTAAAAGACTCAAAGAGTAAGACAATCCTCTTAAAAGCCTTACATTTCAGGGTGGTGGATCAATTTGCTCAGGTCTGTTCTTAAGGCTGAATGGTAGAAAATGGATCCTGTAAATTAAGGAGAAATACAATATTGTGTCTCACCCCAGGTAAGGACAAGAAACTTCCACAGAGAAGATTACAGAGCCCCTCTCAGCTCAGGAACAAAACTGGCTGACGGGGTTAGCTATCAAAACATTGTTCTAACACTGCTGTTGGTTTTGTAACTTTTTGTTCCATATTAACACATTTACTACAGGAAACAAACTTTTTAAGCTACAATAAAATATTTTTGAAAATTCACTGAGATAGAGAGATGGCTCTGTGCCTAAGAGCACTGCATGCTTCTCCAGAGGACCTGCATTTACCTCCCAGCATTCACATGATGGCTCATAGCCATTTAGGTCCAGAGGATTGGATATGGTACACATGCATACATAATTAAATGCAAGACATTCATGCACATGAAACATAAATAAGTAAATAAATATAAAACAAAAACACTCACAATCCCAGAGACCAAACAAACAAGCAAACAAAAATCTCCCGAACAGTCACATTGTGTGTTGTCTCTAATTTCTTTCTTTCAGATGTATTTTTAAGCTGGACTCACCTTTAAACCCAGCACTCAGGAAGGCAAAAGCAGGTGTATCTCCGTGATTTCAAGGCCACCCTGGTCTATAAAGCAAATCCAGGAGAGCCAAGGCTACAGAGAAAAACCATGTCTTGAAATAACAAATAAGACTTGTGTGTGTGTGTGTGTGTGTGTGTGTGTGTGTGTGTACATTCACATGAATTCACAAACACAGTGCACAGGTGTGAAGTGCCCTCAGAAACCAGAATAGGAAGTCATATCCCCCAAGATGGATATACAGGTGGTTGTGAGCTTGTCCATGTGAATGCAGGGAGCTGAATTCTTGGTCCTCCAAAATATCTGCTGTTTTCATAATGAGTAGTAAGCATCCCTTAAGTCACTGCCACCAGGCTTTTACCACTATCATTACCAATATGCATGTTATCAAAAAGCTTCTTGTCTTTATGGCCTCCACATTTTTCACTCTGAGAATAGATTTCTAGGGTTTCTTCTGAACTTCCTCACCTGTGACTGTGTGTGTGTGTGTGTGTGTGTGTATGTGTGTGTGTGTGTGTGTGTGTGTGTGTGTGTGTGTGTGTGCAGACTTGCATATGAATGTGTACAGGCAGGCAGAAAACCTCAAAGGTTGCTCCTTGGGCACCATCCATATTTTTTGTTGAAACAGTCTCTAACTGCCCTGGATCTAACTAGTCAGGATTGTCTGGCTAGCCAATGAGCCTAAGAATGACTTGCCTCCTTCACTTCATCACTGAGATTACAGGCATGCACTACTATGACAGGTTCTGCCCCCATCCTGTCATGGATTCTGGAGGGTTATACTCAGATCCTCATTCTTTCAAGGCAAGTACCAATTTAGCACCCCAAGATCATGCCAACACCATAGCTCTTAATTCAACTTCTTTTTTTTAACTTTTATTAATTACATTTTATTCACTTTGGATCCCCCAATAAGCCCTTCCCTCCTCCCCTCCTAATCCCACTCTCGCACCCCCTTCTTCATGCATGCCCCTCCCCAAGTCCACTGATAGGGGAGGTCCTCCTATCCTTCTTTCTGATCTTAGTCTATCAGATCACATCAGGAGTGGCTGCATTGTCATCTTCTGTGGCCTGGTAAGGCTGCTCCCCCCTCAGGGGGAGGTGATCAAAGAGCAGGCCAATCAGATTATGTCAGAGGCAGTACCTCTTCCCATTACTAGGTAACCCACTTGGACACTGAACTGCCATGGGCTACATCTGTGCAGGGGTTATAGGTTATCTCCATGCATGGTACTTGGTTGAAGTATGAATCTTTGGGAAGACCCCTGTGTTCACATTTTCTGGTTCTGTTGCTCTCCTTGTGGGGTTCCTGTCCTCTCCAGATTTTACTATTTCCCACTTCTTACATAAGATTCCATGCACTCTGCCCAACAGTTGGCTATAAGTCTCAGCATCTTCTTTGATAGTCTGCAGGTCAGAGCCTTTCAAAGGCCCTCTGTGGTTGGTTCCTAGCTTGTTTCCGGTTTTCTTCTTCTGATGTCCATCCTCTTTGCTTTTCAGGATGGGGATTGAGCATTTTAGTCAGGGTCCTCTCTCTTGATTAGTTTCTTTAGATGTACAGATTTTAGTAGGTTTATCCTATATTATATGTCTATATAAGTGAGTATATACTGTGTGTGTCTTTCTGCTTCTGGGTACTGGCATAGAAACAGAATGGTGGATCAATGGAACCGAACAGAAGATACAGAAATAAACCCACAAACTTATGGACACCTGATCTTTGACAAAGCTGCCAAAACCATAAAATGGAGAAAAGATAGTATCTTCAACAAATGGTGCTGTTCAAATTGGATATCTACATGTAGAAAAATGCAAATAGATCCATACTTATCACTCTGCACAAAACTAAAGTACAAATGGATCAAACACTTCAACATAAAACCAGACACATTAAATACGTTAATTCAACTTCTTAAACATCAAAGTCATCCTGTTATAATGAGGTCAGAGATAAAGGAATCTCATATCTCGATTAGCAAAGACATTCAAACATTGTCCCGAATTCAATACATCTCAATGAACTTCTTTTTTTAATTTTTATTATTATTAATATTATTTTACAATTTATTAATTTTATATCCCAATTGTAGGCCCCTTCCTCAACTTCTCCTTGTCCCAACTCCCTCCTTCTTCCCCCCCCATCATCTTCTTGTAGTCCACTGAAGGGAGGGAGGTGTCTCCTGCCCTGCCATCTGACCCTAGCTTATCAAGTCTTATCAGGTCTGCCTGGATCCTCTTCCTCTGTGGCCTGGCAAGTCTGCATAGCCAAAGAGAAGTGATCAAAGAGCAGGCAACTAAGTTCATGACAGAGGCAGGACCTGCTTCCTCTCTTGGGGGACCCACATGGAGACTGAGCTACCTATAGGCTACATCTGAGTAGGAGGTCTATGTCCTCTCCATGCATAGTCCTAGGTTGGTACATCAGTAGCTGAAGGAACCCCGGCCCCAGATATTTTAGCCTTGTTGGTCTGCTCTTGGGGATCCTTTCCCTTCTGTGTTCTATCTCCCAACCCCCTTCTTCCGTAAGACTCTTTTTACTCTGCCCAAAGTTTAGCTGTAAGTCAGCATCTGCTTCCATCCCTTATTGGGTGGAATCTTTCAAAGGACCCTCTATAGTTGATTCCCATCCTGTTCCCTCTCTTCCATTGCTTCTGGTGTCTGTCCTGTTTGCCATTCTGAATGAGATTTAATCATTCCCCCTAGGGTTCTCCTTATTGTTTAGCTTCTTTAGGGCTGTAGATTTTAGTATAGTCTCAATGAACTTCTACACAGTTAGAATAAACATTCTGAAGCTATGGAACGTCTCTTTGAATTTTATGTTTTTATTATTAATTATACTTTCATGCATTTGTCTACCAGAAAGGGAAAAAATGCCAAAAATTAAATCTAGAAACACAGTTAGCTTTATATCATCTTTACACTTGTGTGTCTTTTCCTTGCATTCTTGTTTTTTTTTTTGTGTGTGTGTGTTATACTGCCATACATACATTTGCTTATTTATATATACATATACATTATAGGCTGGATCTAAATATGAGGGGAAATGTGATTACTATCTTTTTTCTGAGATGATGATTCTGTTAGGGTCTGGAATATGCTAACTGAAGGACCCCAAACTTGAGTAGCATGCAAACAACAAAAGGTGTTTATTCTGAAGAAGTCCAGTATGCTGGGTCACTACCACAACATGGTGGGAATCCTGAGGGGAGCGCAAAGACCTCTTTTAAAACCAGAAATGGGAATTCCTACTGTGGCTACATGACCTCTATTGGGATTGGTTGGTTGGGACTTAGGAGCTTCCAAACTGGTAGTTAAGCAACCTTGTCTTCCCCAGGCCAGATGTCTTGGCTATTTCTGATTGGTTGACATTTCTCTGTGGTTTTTCCTGTAACTCTTAGGCTTGTTTTGTCTAGCAAGAAAATGAAGCCTGTCAGGGAACTGGCCAGGCTGATTTAGCCAGGCTCTTTCAGTTCTTCTCTTAATATTGTGCATTCTAAGTCCATTCATTTTCCTGCAAAGTTTGTGGTTTCATTTTTCCTTAGAGCTGAATAGTAGTCCATTTTACATATGCACCATATTTCATTATCCCTTCATCTGTGGGCTTTAAAATGGAAACATCTTTACTTAATTTGGAGCCCTGTAATGCCATTTCTGATATATTGATCTGACCCTTTTTAGTAGTCTAGAGGCCCTTTTTCCTAATAAATCTTGTCCTTGAGGGGAAATTATATGTTAGCCCCTTTTATAAACAAGCAAGATTCTCCTCCTTTTTTTTTTAATGTAGCAATAAGGTTTTAAGGAAGTGCACAGTTTTGTGTTGGATCACATTCCAAGGTACACTTGGCTGTAGGCTCAGCATGGCTGCTTGCACAAGTGTAACTGAGGAGAACTAAAAAAAAAAAAAAAAAACAACTTACTGATTTGGTATATCAAGCACACATATACAGAAAGTATGTAAACAGATATATAACATACTTGTGTTTTTACATTTTTCTCTTGGCTGGAGGACAGTTAGAGGAAATAAAACCAAATGACTTTCTATATAGAATAATAATGAGTATGAGGCAGTAAGGTTGAGAGGCAGTGTGTAAGCTATGAGATCAGAGAGATGGCTTGCTGCTCTTGACGTGGTCAGCCCCAAAGAAAGCCCAGATATAAACTCTCTGAATTCCAGAAATTTCCTGAAGAACCCCCCCCAACTCCTTAGTCCACACTGAGAGAAATCTGAATCTGAACTGTATTCTCAGAAGGAAGCAAGGGTAACTCAAGAAGTGATTTGTATCAGCAACTGATAACTTCCTGGTACAGGGGACTCCAGCCTGGACCCCTGCCTCTTCATCCACAGCACATACAGGTTTATTCATGCCAATTCTTAGGATATCCTAACCAGAAAAAGGTCTGCACAAGCTCTTCAAGAACTTGTAGCAACCCCACCTTAAATATCCCAAGGCAATCAGGGTCCACCACCATGATGGTTCCGTGTCAGAAGAAAACTAAAACACAGTCCTGATTTGCTGATTCCACTCCAAATATGAGTAAAAGAAACACCATCTGCTGCCAATAGAAAACAAAACAAAAAGGAAACATTTAAGACACCTTCTAAAAACTCATTAATGGGATGTTGTAGGGGCTTTAATTTTTTTTTTAATATTTATTAGGGGAAGTGGCTCTTTCTAAAGGAGTTCTCATGTTTTCTTCCTACCCTAAATCATTATATCATCACACACAACGAGGCTACTGAAAGACAGTGCCATGTAGTAATTACCTCTGTGGTGATTTGAAAGAAAAAAATGTCCCCCATAGGTTCAGCCACTTGATCTCTCAATCCCTAGTTGGTGGCACCATTGTGAGAAGTTTAGGAAGTACAGCCTGGTTGGAGGAAGTACATCATTGGGTGTGAGCTTTAAGAATATAAAGCCTCAGACTACTTTCAATTCTCTCTCTGCTTGATGTTCACAGTTAAGATGTATGACTCTTGGAATCCTGCTCCAGCCATTATGCCTGCTGCTTATTGTTATGTTTCACAACTATAGTGGACTCTTATCCATCTGGAACTGTAAGCCCCAATAAGCTCTCTTCTATAAGCTGCTTTTAAACACGATGTTTTATCACTTCCTTTTATAAGTAATTAACAGACTCCTAGTTGTAAAATTGTTACTATCAAAGAATTCTGCAGAAAAAAAAATACATTTATGGGGGCTGAAAAGATAGCTGAATTGGAAATGTGCTCATATCTAAGGATGAAGGCTTGAATTCAATCCATAAAACCCACATACTAAAAGCCAGAAGTGGTGACAACACTCTTGGTATCCCAACACTGGGAAGATGGAACCTGGTGGATCCTTGGACTTTGCTGACCAAGCAGAATAGCCAACCTGGAAAGATTCAGGGTAGATTCAAAGAACTCAAGATGGATAATACCTGAGGATTGCCTTCTAAAGTTAACCTCTGACCTCCACATGCAGACACACATGCATGCATACCTATAGACACAAATGTATATACACATACATGCACAACCAAACACAAAGAGAAAATAGAGAACAAGTTGTCTCAGTTACTTTTCTTTTGTTGTGATAAAATACCATGGCCAAGGTAATTTACAGAAGTAAGGATTTATTTGGGACTTAGAATTCCAAACAAATGATAGTCCATTACGTTCAGTGGGGCAATAGGCAGAACATGGCTGCTGGAGCAGCAGCTGAGAGCCAACATCTCAAACTGTAAATGGAAAGCAGAGAAAGTGAAATGGAAATTGTATGTGGCTTTTGAAACCTCAAAGCCAACTCCCAGTGACATATTTCTTGTCCCAAGACCAACCCCCCTAAGCCTTCCCAAAGAGCACCTCCAATTAGAGACCAAGTTCTCAAATGCTTGAGATTGTAAAAACTATCTTACTCAAACTACCACACCGGTATGGGCCATTTAATCAACAGATGTTTGTTGATTGCATGTCAAACACATTTTTAAAGCCTTGACTTTTTGTGATTCTTTGCATTTACTGGCTCATTGCATGAGTTTCGGGAACCAAACCCTGTGCATGCATTGCAAGTGCCATTATCTGCTGAAACATTCTAGACCTCACTATTTTCATTTTGGTTACGTGTTTCGGTGATGTAGTGATAGAAGCTAAAAGAGAAACATTTGCATGGGAGAAGAACTCAGACAACACAGCAGCTGTTGCTCTTAGCAGGGTGCAGAGTTGTCCTTTCATTGTCTTTTAAACCTTCCCCTCTGTGTTGTCTGTGTGAAATTAGAAGATCATTATTATTGGCAAGACACCTGCTCCATATAAAGAGCCTGAGGTTTGCAGCAATCAGCAATGAAAGGAGCCTTGTAATTGGCTCATAAGAATGGCAAGGTGTAAAAAGCAGTTAAGGCCTTTTTAATTCACATGTGCCATTAGTGGGAACTCATTAAAGATATGAGCAAAGTAAAGTGTAAATAAAGAGTCTCATTCTCTGTAATTACAACTGTATATTTAATCCCTGCTTTCAGAGTTCAGCTGAAAACCTCCCTGTGCCCAGGCCATTTGGCCATGCTCTGGGTCCTTAATTATGTGGGTTCTCAGAGTATCTTGTGTCCATAAATCTGAAGGTTGGTAATGTGGTTTGTGGACAGATCACAGTGGTTGACATACACTAAATATCAATAGGTGCCAGCCAAGGTACTCTGAACATGCTTGCATGTGTTTAAGCATTGAGTCCTACTCCTGAGGCCTCTTGGATGCATAGATCCTTCTGGGCAACATAGGTCTAGGATACATGGAGATTATTTTCTTATAATGCCAACATTGAGGGAGGAACACAGAAAGACTACCAGGACTTGATGGCTGCGAGAATAGCCAACAAAGGAGCTTAATGATAAAGGAAATACCCTGCATCAAAGGTATGAGGTAGACACAGATGCCCTTCACTGACCTGTGCATGCATGGTCACATGAACTAGCAAAAACATATTCAGACACGCACACCACAAAGAAAAGAAAATGATGTGCTACAGTTTCACATTAACTCTTCCTGGAGAGACAACCACAACAAACATCTATTCATGGAAATAGGGCAACAAAGAGAAAAAAAGCTCTGATTCCACACCGTCTAACATGACAAACCAGTGAGTTTACTAGGTTTATAAATACAGAAAAGGAGTGATAGGATGCTTATAGGACTGTAAAACAGTGGTATGCTGCATCACCACAAAGCTTTATCTTATTATAGATGTTTTATGGAAGCTGCATCAAGGAGTCCTATTTACAATTAATCTTCTACATCATACATATGTTACTGTCTGTCAAAATCACTTGAATCTGAAAATTGTTTTTAAGAAAATCTCAATTGTTCAATTTTACCAAAAAAGACTTGGGAGGCAGATGCTGGAGCGAAAGCCTTTGAGTTGAAAGAGGGAGAGAAAGCACTGACCTTCCTCCTCAGCCAGCATCCAAAATGAGGGAAGCTCTCTTTATCCATGCTGTCTCAAAAACCCCTCAAACTGAATGTACCCCCTTTCTACTTCCTGCACATCTCCCTATCCACCCTCCTGACTCCCCCTGACTCCCTATGTTTTGTTTTGCTATGTTCACTATCTCTCAACTGGTTGCTTAATCTGCCTCCTGACCTATGGTTGACTTTATTTAATCTTGTTTACAATCAGAAAGCTTGTAAAAGTGTGTGCTAGATCAGAGCCATATGACAACTAGAAACAGGATTTTCCAGTAAACAGCACAATCTCTGGGTTCACAGTGTGATCCTGCAGCATTCCCCCCTTTTTTGTCTAAATAAAAAGAAAAGATTTTTAAGTCTAACCCAGTAAAGCTATTTAAAATAATGAAGCTATTTATGCCAAAATTTCCACAATGTCTACCTTGGTTGTGTTTATTTGTTTTTCCATATGAATTTGAGAAATTTTCTTTCAGAATCTGCAAAGAAATGTGTTAGAATTTTGATGAAAATTACATTTAATCTCTGCATAGCTTTTAGTAAAATGACCATTTTTATTTACTATGCTAAATTACCAATCCAGGAGCATGAAAGATCTTTCCATGGTCTGACATCTTCAATTTCTTTCTTCAGACACTTGAAGTGTTTTTCAAACAAGTCTTTCAGTTGCTTAGTTAGAGTTACACTGATATACTTGATTGCTTTGAGGGCTACTGATTTTTTTTTTTTGAGTTAATTTTCTAACACTTTCTGAAGGTGTTTATCAGTTGTAGGTGTTCCCTGATAGAATTTTTGGAGTCGCTCATGTATTCCATCATATCATGTGAGAATCCTGATATTTGACTTCTTTTCCAATTTGTATTCCCTTGATCTCCTTCAGTTGTCTTATTCCTCTGTCTAGACTTCAGTGCTGAAGAGATATGGAGAGAATGGGCAGTCTTGCCTAGTCTCTGACTTTAGTGGAATTGTTTTAAGTATCTCTTAATGTACTTTGGTGTTGGCTATGGGCTGTATATTGCTGTATATTGGCTGTATATCGCCTTTACTATGTTCACATTTGTGTCTTTTATTCCTGATCTCTCCAAGACTTTAAACATGAATGAGTGTTGGATTTTATGTAAAGTTTTTTCAACATCTGAGATAATCATGTATTTTTGTTTTGTTTTGTTTTTCTTCTTTCAGTTTGTTTATATAGTGGATTACATTGATGAATTGCCATGTATTGAACCACCCCTTCATACCTAGGATGAAACATAGTTGGTTATAGTGGATGATAACTTTGATTTGTTCTTGGATTTAGTTTGCTATTATTTTATTGAGTATTTTTTTTTTTTTTGTCAATGTTCATAGGGGAAATTGGTCTGAAATTCTCTTTCTTTGTTGGGTCGTTTTGTGTAGGTATCAAGGCGACTGTGGCTCCAAGAAATAAGTTTGGTAATATTCCTTCTGTTTCTATTTTGTGGAATAGTTTGAAGAGTATTGGTATTAGCTTTTCTTTGAAGGTCTGGTAGAATTCTGTGCTGAAACAATCTATCTGGGCCCCTGCAGAAACTCAGGAACTTTTCTAAAGTTTAGCTGGGTGACCTGAGGTCTGACCCTATTTTTTTCCTCACCATGAGATATCTTCTCACCTGGGGAACACAATAGCTAGTGTTTGGAGGACCACAGTTTGTACTGTTTCTTGCTGTATATTAACTGCAGCCCTGCTGATAAGACACAGTGTGTTATCAGTTCTTCCATCTTGGATCCTCCCTTGAGATAATATTTATACATTAATAATAGTTTTAAAGCCTGGCAATGGTGACACATGCCTGTAATCTCAGGATTTAGGAGGAAGAAGCAGGCAGATCTCTGTGAGTTTGACGCCAGACTTGTCTACAACACAAGTTCAAGACAGAGAAACCCTGTTCCCCTCCCCGCCCCTGCAGAAAAGACTAGTTTTAAATAGTCAAACAAAAACCCCAAAATTATGAGATTAGTAACAGTACAATAATCTGTTATATTTTGTTTTCCTCTGTCTCATAATAGATGGCTCCTTTCATATGGGACAGACATTTTTTTATTTT
Source organism: Psammomys obesus (assembly GCF_907164565.1). Classification (NCBI taxonomy): domain Eukaryota; kingdom Metazoa; phylum Chordata; class Mammalia; order Rodentia; family Muridae; genus Psammomys; species Psammomys obesus. The sequence continues at coordinate 52,794,669 of NW_026585504.1, read as the reverse complement.
CCTTTAACAAGCATGTGTGGGTTTAGAGAAGAAGAGATACATGTTCTACCATTGAAGACAGGTTTAATTTTTTTTTATTAATTACATTGTATTCACTTTGTATCCCCCCATAAGCCCTTCCTTCCTCCCCTCCTAATCCAATGCTCCCACCCCCTTCTTCATGCATGCCCCTCCCCAAGTCCACTGATAGGGGAGGTCCTTCTCTCCTTCCTTCTGATCTTAGTCTATCAGATCACCTCAGTAGTGGCTGCATTGCCATCTTCTGTGGCCTGGTAAGGCTGCTCTCCCCTCAGGGGGAGGCGATCAAAGAGCAGGCCAATCAGTTCATGTCAGAGGCAGTCCCTCTTCCCATTACTATGTAACCCACTTAGACACTAAACTGCCATGGGCTACATCTGTGCAGTGGTTCTAGGTTATCTCCATGCATGGTACTTGGTTGGAGTATGAGTCTTTGGGAAGACCCCTGTGTTCACATTTTCTGGTTCTGTTGCTCTCCTTGTGGGGTTCCTGTCCTCTCCAGATCTTACTATTTCCCACTTCTTACATAAGATTCCATGCACTCTGCCCAAGATTTGGCCACAAGTCTCAGTGTCTGCTTTGATAGTCTGCAGAGCAGAGCCTTTCAGAGGTCCTCTGTGGCAGGTTCCTAGGTTTAATTTTTAATTGAATTGGGATAACATAAAGGGCATTTGCCACTTACTTCTATAGAGGGCAGAAGAGACAAACTGGAGGTGGGCAATACCACTTGGCCAATTCACTCTTTTTCTTGGGACACTTTGTCTTGATGATCCATCCTTTTTCTTCAGATGTTTCTTTTGTTCAGTGTTATCAGGATGCCTTCTTTAGATGTTTTTATTCTCCTGGAAAGATAAATATAAAACATTGCCCCAATCAATTGAAATTTTTTAAAAATTCTTTTGAAATCCGAAACTAAAAATATTTTAATATGTCGGGATAAATATAACTATATTCCCCTTCCTCTTTATATATAAATTCAAGGTTTAAGTGTATTTATTCTTAGATCACAAAGGACATTCACTTTGAATTTCAGGCTGCCTATTGAAAGCAGCTTTTAAATGTAAATCACTGTAATTCTTATGTGCCTGCCTCTGCCTCCCAAGTGTTGGGATTAAAGTTATATAGCTCCCAAGTGCTGAGATTAAAAGTGTGAACCACCACCTGGGTAAGGATTCCTTATAATAGTTATTAGTCCAATAGGCTTGTCCTTGTTTAATTTGGCTTTCCATTTCACATTATTATTTTTTTTTTTTTAGAGTTAGGGACAAACTTTCAGGTTTTGAATGTGAAATCTGTCATTCTTGCTGCTTTATTCTAATTTTTTTTTCCTTGAAAATGTTAATACTCTCGTCTTAATTAAACATGATGCCAATTTGTCCACTATTTCATTATTTTCAAATGTTTTGTCTGTCTTACATATTTGAGCTCCATAAAATGTGACGGCTTGGCTAACTTTTGCTAGGTTTTGCCATTTCTATTCATGCCTCTCATGACCCGGTATTTTTGCCATCTTATTGCTGATAAATGTTTTTCCATTTTGATGACTATATAGCTATACTATTGCACAAACACCATAAATTGGAGAAGATAGAGATTTTCTTTCACTTCCCTAGTTCTTTGTCTTTTAGCAAATAGTGCTGCACTGATTTTGTGGTTCTGTTCTCAGTATTTGCCATTCAAATAGTCTATAGGCTGCAATTTTCCATTAGTTTTGGTTTCATCAGTGGTTGATGAATCATCAGCAAATTAGCATTAGCCATGCTTTGTGACTATTCTTTTGATCCCCACAGTTCAATAGGTGCCTCTTTTTGGAGTGTATGGTTTAGAGATGGAGATTATAGGCAACTGAGCTATTTTCTCAGTGAGGGAAAGCACAGACACCCTTGCTACTACATCCTGGTCATGAATTACTAATGGAAAATGGCAAAAGATTCTGCCTTCAATGGAATCCAATCCATCATTGTAAGAGGCACAGCGTGGTTGGCAATGAATGAATATAAGACTATCCATGACTCATAAAATGTTCGGATTTGTTTTGCAAAAAGAGAATACATAATCTCTGGATATGGAAAGTGTTTGCAATAGAAACTGACAGGCAAATGTTGGTGGAATATTTTTTTTTGTTTTATGAAGAGTTCCCTGTTGCCAATTTACCAATGAATAATATCCATGGTTAGGGTATCATCTGATTCAATATAGGTCAGGGTTGCATGTGTGGAGATAAGCTTACTGGGAGTTGCAAAATCTGCTCTTTGTTCTTATCCACGTCGAAAATTAGCTGCATTTCTAGTAACTTTGTAGAAATTTTTTTTTAATCTGTAAAATTTCTATAAAATTTTATAATTTTAATAAAAATATGACACATAATTTCTCTAATGTGCAAACATACCAATTATGAGATTATTCTATAACTTCTAATAAATACATAATTAAAAAATCAACCTTTTTAGTACTTAAAGCAATTGCTCATTTAATTCCTGACTATGCTCCTATGGGATGGCGCACATTCTTTCATTTTCCAAACTGAGCAAAATGAAACACATCCATTTATCAAATTTTATTTTTGCGGGTACCTTTTGGGTTATTTCCTGCAGGTAATGGAGTTTGTTTATACAAAGAACAAGTAGGACATATACTTATAATTTTCTTGGCTTGTTATCAAGTGATTAAAAAAAAAAGTGTTTCTTCTAACCTTTCCTGTTAACATCACGTGTCTTATGAAAGTCTGAGGCTTATAGTACATATTCTATTAATAGCTGACATACTCCGTTATTACCTTGTACTAGAGGTCCTGGTAGACCTGTATAGGATCTGGTATTTGTTATATTCAATAGATGTTTTCTGTTTTTGATTACTTGTTGTAGTTGAATAAATAGTGTTTAATTATGGGTCATGTAGAATAAGTTTAGGAGTTTCAATATGCAAAACAGCTCTTTTTGCATATTGAGAGTCAGTAACTATATTAAGAGATTCAGTAAAACCTAATAATATCGTAAGATGGCATACAGGTCTGGTTTTTAAACTGAATCATAAGAGCACTGAGCCACTTTAATTTTCTTTTCTTAATTATAACCTGCCTTTCCTGAATCATTTGCATCATTACAGAACATAGGGGCTCTAGAAATTGGTGTCCATTTTACTATATAAGGAAGAATACAATTAGTTCTTTGTGTAAACTGAAGTCTCTTATTAGTGTCTCTCCCCAGAAAATTAATGAAAGTTCTTTGACAGTGTACATTTTCTGCCCATAATGGGACAATTTCACCATTAGTAAAGGGTATCACAATTTCTTCTGGGTCTATTCTTGCTGATTAACAAAATCTCATTTTTCCTTTCATAAACAATTTAGAAACTGTTTTTACACAGGTTATCAATTTGTTACTCTGTGTGCTAAAAATATCTATTCTAAGATATCTTCTCTCTGCATGAGAATTTCCATGATATAATCAGTAGAAGGCAAAATATCTAAAATATAATCTAGCTTTGGATGCAAGCTATCCACCTGTGCATCCTGTAGTTTCTTTTCTACCACAGATGATTCTCTCTCAGCCTTAGCTAATAACTTGGACTACTTAAGTCCTTATCACCTGGTAAGGTTTTAAACATAAAATTACTTAGCTCTTGAATAGTTAATCTAATTGTGGGCCATAGCCAGTTAATATCTTCCAGCATTTTTTGAAATCATTAAGAGTATGTAATTGGTCCCTCCTGATTGATTTTTACTTTCTGCAAACCTATTTTATATTGTGAATAATCCTATAATCTGCCTCTCTGTGTTGAGGAGCAAGTTGTAATCCCTAGCAAAGCAACATTTTCTTTCCTTCATCAAACATATTTTTTCTAAGGTATCTGCAACTGAATCAGCCAGTAGGATATCATCTATGTAATAGATATACAAATTGATTGAGGAAACTGTGAAATTATTTCTAAAGGCTGTTGCACAAAATATGGTACAGTGTAGGACTGTTGAACATTCTTTATAGTAATACATTCTAATGAAATATCCTTATTAGACAACTATTATTAAGAATAGGTACTAAGAAACCAATCTTTCTCCTATCATGCTCACAGAAAGGGACTGTGAAAAAGCATTCTTTTAAATCAATACCTATCAAAGACCATGACTTAGGTAATAAAGAATGCAATGGGATTTTAGGCTCTAAAGACCCCATTGGCTGAATCATTTTATGTATGGCTCTTAAACTTGTTAACATTCTTCATTTATCTGATTTATTTATTTATTTTTTTATAACAAACACAAGGGAATTCCATGGACTGGCAGGTTCTTCAATATTTTGAGCATTTAGCTCTTCCTGGACCAGCTGTTCTACTACCTGCAATTTTTCTTTTGCCAAAGTTCATTTTTCCACCCACGCAGGTTTTCAGTTAACCATTTTAGAGGTAGTGTGGTTGGTACCTTTGAAAAACCAATAGCGGTGTGTCTTGCTTATATACAGTCTGTGATTATTCTTGATAATATCTTTTAATATTTTTCTCAAAAGCACTCTTTAAGTTTTGTTTCTGAGACCAGAGAAATGTTAATCTGTATTTTCCTTTGCTGCAACAAAACATGTCTACATAAATTCATGGCTATATTAGCCATATATGGCTTTAATTTTCCTATTTGTCCTTCTGTCTCTGTACACTAGACCCATCTTACACTTTGTTTTACCTGAGATAAAGTTCCATTTCCTAGAAAGTGAATATTTGAGTGTCAAGATTTTGGTGAAATTATTGTTACATTTGTTCTTGTGTCTACTAAACCATCAATTTCAATGTCATTTATTTGTGTTTTTAGCTTTGGTCTCTGATCATTTATAGCAGTTTGCCAAAATACTGGTTTTTCTGGCCTCTCCTAAATTGCTTGTTTTATGTACTAAAGCTGTTCTGCCCTTGACATGCAGAGCTGTGTTGTTTTTAACAACAGGTATTAAATCTTTTAATTGCTCTCTGGATGAGTTTTTCCAATGTTGAGAGGGAACAATGGAATTAAATTTGCTACTGGGGCCTACAGGAGGTCCCCTATGGTGTTTTCTGATAGCAAAGGATTACCTTGCTTTTCTTTTGCTAATCTGCATTCATTACTCCAATTTTGGCATATTACAAACCTTCTGCATGCTCCAGAAAGCCAGAATCTTATTTTGTATTAAGTCTAGAAAACACATTGTTTCTATAAACACCATGCCTACAATACCATTTCAAATGACCTGGTTTACCACAATTAAAACATCTGACAATCTGACTTTTCTTAAACTTTTAGAACATACTTCTTTTATCAGAGTAGTATCATAAAAATGATATTCAATATCAGCTATATTTCTAATCTATTAACTTTTGGTGTTAATCTTACTGTTAGAGTCCTGATCACTCATTTGTATTCTGAATTAGAATTTCAGAAGTCAATGATTTGATTAATAGATGCCTGATTTCTGAATCTGATGGTCTTCTATTTATAGCTGAAGTTAATCTTTGCAAAAAAAAAAATCAGTGATCGCTTTTTTGGGGGTCTTATACAATTTTAGTAAATGACTCAGACCTCTTTTCTGATTCTTCAGCTTTGTTCCAAGCATTTTAAGGTGCTAAACCACATAATGCCAAGGTGTGATCATCAAGTTCAAGCTATCTTTTTAAATCAGCATATTGACCTTCACAGATTATGAGCAGTATTAATACCTCTGGCTTTATGTTGTTGTTCTATGGCCCTGGCTTCCTCTTTCCACTCTATTTGCTAACTGAAGACCTACTTTCAATATTGCTGTTGTCAAATTTTCCCAATCTTGGGGGATAACTCTATTCTGAGTTGTCCATGAATTTAATATCTGATTCACATAGTTTGAATGTATACATATGAAATGACTGAATCCTTAAATCTCCTCAAATCTAATATTTCTATAGAATTTTTTTTATAACTTTGGAGGTGAATATAAACTAAGGTTGGTTTTCTAACCACCTTGGGCCACTCCTCTTGTTTAAACTTGTGGTGGTGCATTATGTTCTTATCTAAATTCTGTTTGTGAATGAATATTTTTTCTGTATCATGTATAGATTTTTCTAATATTTGTATCTCATCAATTAACTTTTCATATTTGACACAAAAAATACACCATGACTATTAAGGATAAAAATACAAATTACTAGACTGATGATTAAAATCAGCCTATGTCAATCTCAGTTAAGTCATTTAGCCTTTCATTTTAAGTTTTATTTTTAAGCCATCAAAAGTAACACTATAGAGGGTTCTATCACTTTGTATTTAAAGTTAAAATTTCCCATCTTAACTCTATCCTTGAGCTCTTCCAATGTGACTTATACAGTTTGATGACTTCTAAGTTTGTCCACAGATGGCCTGATTTTTCTGTCTATATAGTTTTCCCAAGCGTGAAGCACCTAAGGTTGTTTCTAACAAAATTTCAATCATTCAATTTTCCCAATAAAAACTTGGAGGCAGATGCTGGCATGAACACCTGCTATCTCAGAGAGGTAGAGAAAGTATGTAGCTGTCTTTCCTCCTCTGCCAATGTCCCAGAAGGAATTCTCTTTTCCTACAATGTCTCAAACAACTTCCCTCAAACTGAAAGTTCCTTCCTTCTACTCCCTGTACATCTCTCTATCCATCCTCCTGACTTCCTCTTACTCTCTATAATTTCTTCCTATGTTCCCTCCAGGACAACTGGTTTCTTGCTCTACCTCTTGACCTATGATTTATTTTATTTAATTCTGCTTACAATATTTAAACAGAAAGTTTTTGGATTAAAGATGTGTGCTAGAAACAGGCTTTTCCAGGAAACAACACAATCTTGGGTTACATAGTGTGATCCAGTATCCACCATGAGGCATTTAGAGAATGCCTGTTTTAAGAATGACACCCCTAGGAGGGCCTTTTGGAAATATTTTCTTTCTTTCAGATTTGCTAATGAAAGTTCTGAAACTTAGAGTAAAATTGAAGGCTTTATTGATGAGAGGAAATATTGGAGGTATCCAAGATAACCGTCAACCCCAGCTCATCCAGAGAAGGCCAGGCTTCACTTCTTTTCTAGTGTAATTAGACAGCTCTTCCACCTACATTTTGAAAAGTGAGCCCTGTTTAAAAAAAAAATAAATTCTATTGACATTTTATTTCTCATCTAAAAGAGCTGATGTTCTGTTACACAATTCCCAGGGAGATGTGAACAAATGTCTATTCACTCTAAAGCAGTAACTTTCAACGGACCAGATTAACAGTAACACCAAAGTCTGACATGATAACCCAAAGCATTTACTGGGGAACTTTCAGGAACAGTGGACAGCTCAAAGGTAACTGCCACAGTGAAAGCCTACCTCAGTATGGCTGATGGCACATCAAAACTGTTACCTTGGAATTCTCTGCATGCCTTTCAGGCATCTGGACAGGTCAGAAAGTCCTCTTTCCTCAGCAATCTTATTTCCTACATTACCTTAAGAGTAAGAAACTTAACATACCTGGTAAGTTTCTGGGACTTCTTAAGTCTTCAGTATTTTTTTTTTACTTCAGTATTTTTATTTTCAAGAGTTTTGACCAGTCTCCCTTTAAAATTTTAGGAGTCTTAATTAGATTTTCATTATTTGAAACATCCAAGATGGAATATTTCAACTGGGAAGAAACTGCTACACAGTAGCTGGTAAGAGCACAAGTTTAGGACCCAAAATCAAAGAATTCAGAGCTCCAAGGCCCCATAAGGAAGTGATACTCTGAGATCATTGGCATATGGAAGGTTTTAAGCGGGTTGTAGCTTGTGCTCTGACCCTGTACTCTCTACATCTTTAGAAGTAAATGTAAGACAAACTGCCACACAAGCCAAAAGGCCATGTCCTGAAGTGATCAGCTGCTCCCAGCATGCCAATTCAAGCCTGGGCCTTGAAAAGGGCTTCCCTGATGTATTTTCAATGCTGCAAGACGTAAAGCACATTCATCATTGCTTCTTTCCATAGCCTCCCTTCCTATCTCAGTCTAGAAGCAAGATGCAGAGGCAGAGATGAGCAGATCATAGTGTTAAGCTGGTCAGTCAGCTTAACCTACTTACCTGGTTCCAGACCAGTGAAAGGCACTGACTGACCCCCAAATTGGTGGATAAGGTGAGTGATACATGAGGAAAGACACCCTGTCAGCCTCTGGCTTTCACATGCACACACATGCCTGTACATGCATAACGCAGAAACAGAGACAGGGACCGAGGGGAAGAACCTGACGTCAAATTTACTACTGCTAGTTAAGTGTCACAGATGATTCTCTAGCAGAGAACACAACATATTCTAATGACAGATATTTCAGGCGTCCACAGTAAAGAAAGTCTAGTCACACATATGAATGGCCTTACAAGTTTTCTCCATCAGCAAGTCTTACTGTCCAACCAAACTCATTTCCCCTCTAGAGCTCAAGGAGCCTTGGGGCAGATAACAGGCAGGGGAGTTTGGTTAGGTCTCCTGATCTGGGGTGTGTGGGGTAGCCTCTGGTACCCAGCAATGCCCAACCTGTCTCACATTCCTATTTGCTTGCAACAGCAGGTATGAAAATTTCATTTGATGTTCTGTTTTACTCTTGTGAAATATTAAACATCAATAAATTTTTAAATACAATGGAAAATACTGCAAATGTTCTCAGATTTTATCAAGTGATTCTTGAGCAATGGGTCATTTAAGGGTTACTTAGATATAACTCTCCCATAGGGGGCTTACTTTCATTTTCTCCCATTACCTGACCTTCTATTTTGGGATTTCAATGGCAAATAAATACACAAAGATGCAGGTCTACTTAGGAGACTGCTTTACCATTCGGAGATTACTGTAGACCAGATACAGATCCTACCTATGTCAGGAATAAGTTTCCTGAGGAATACTGGTCCCGAACAGTACAAGAACTAAAACTATGAGAAGTCCCCAAAGTAACCTTTTCTCTTGAGTGGAGATCCTGTTGGACATGGGATGAGGCCATGGAAGCTGCCTGGTGGCTAGGAATAGATGCTTTAGGAATTTCAAAGTCACTGAGGTTGGTCTGTTTTCATCAGAAGCTGAGTGGATGTCTGTGAGCAAGTACAACTGGAGGAGGAGCCCAGCTCATCCAAAGGTTAGTTCCAAGGAAGATACCTATTTCCTAAGAGTCCTGTATGCATATAGCTCCTGCTATTTTTTTTTAACCAAATCTCAATCATTGGATTTTAGTCTTCACTCAAGAAAGACTTGAGTGACAGATGCTGGGTAAAAGCCTGCCAGTTCATAGAGGCAGAAAAAGCATCTAGGTGACCTTTCTTGTTTCAGGATATTTGATCCTATTTTGATCCCCAAAATTGTGAACTGTAAAACCTTGTTTCTTTGGTGTGGCTGAACCCTATTACACACCTTTAACCCAAGAATTTTCTGTTTATTGTAAACAGGTTATTATGGTGTGGTTCACCTAGTCCTCACACACACCTTTAATCCAGGAGCTCTCTATATACTGGATCTAATAAAGTTAACTAACCCTAGGTCAAGAGGCAGAGCTAGAAACCAGCTGACAGAGATGAAAAGGTAGGAAGGGCTTTGAATTGAGGGGTATTTAAGACAGTGTGGAGAAGAAGAAAGAGCTTTTAGCCCAAGCTCTGGCTTTAGTTTAGGCTTCAGCTCCTCAGCTCCCTGGCTTTTTGGGCTTTGAACTAGCAAGACTTCAACCCTGCTTTTTTTGTTGTTGTTTTTACTTTTTCCTCCTGGGTTTTCAGTTGTATTACTGAGCCTTTTTACCATCTACCCCTGAGCTGAGAAAGAAGGCCAGCTTGATGTTTTCTCAGCCTCTCTGCACTAGCCAGTTATCACTGCAGCATCCTTTTCACCATTGTTCATAAAAACACTTCCTCCTCAGCAAACTTCCCAGGAGGAATTCTTCCTTCTCATACACCATCTCAGGCAACCTCCCTCAATCTGAATGTCCCTCCTTTCTACTTCCAGTCTATCTCTCTATTTGTCCTCCTGAGTTCTTTTTATTCTGTATTGTTTTTTTTTTCTTAATAATCCTATGGATACTTCCTGTCACTTGGTTATTTGCTTTGTCTCTTGACCTAGAGTTAAGTTTTATTTAATCATGTTTACAGTATTTAAGCAGAAAGCTCTTGGATTAAAGGTGTTTGCTAAAGCTGAGCCACACCACAACTAGAAAGAAGTTTTTGTTTTGTTTCTGTTTGTTTGTTTTCAGTAAATACAGAGTCATGGGATCCACAGTGATCAAATATCCTGCAATAAGCTCCCTCTAAGAACACCCACACTGGCTTCCTTTGGTCCACCAAAACCTCCTACCCCCACTTCCTGTCTGTACATCCAGACACAAAGAGATTCAGATCCAAGATGTCCTGGAAAGCAAGAGGACATCTTTCGGATTTGTCTGGAATCCCTACACAGCTCAGTACATGAGCACAGTTGGCCAAAGGTTTTGATCATGATAACAAAAGTAGCTAATACAGCTGCCAAAGATGTCCCTTTTATTGTCTTGTCCCTTCATATCTGTAGTTCTCATGAGGGAGGAACCTCGGCACTGATGAAAGCCGTGGTCTCACCATGCTAAGAGATGTAAGAGGCAGAGGCTTATGGAGCTGCACTAGGAGCCAAGAATAGGGTGTGCCAGTAATAATCCCAGAATTCACTTATGAGCTCACCACCCTGCAAGCCCCTCCTCCCCAATTGGCTCTGCCTACATGCCCAGCCTCACCAGTGCAGGGTGATAATCTCACACAAACCAAAAATATTTCCCTTCTTGAGACTCCTGCATTCTATTCATTAGAAGACTCATTATTTCCTAAATTATTGTAATGGCAAACTTGATTTCTACTTTTCATAATTGTCAGAATAGTTTTAAGTCTGTGGTCCCTTTGACAACCATGGTGCTCTTAAGTGTGACACCCTTGGCCAGTGCAGCCTGTTCAACTGTGCACAGAGACCATGCTCAACCCTCTTTCTACTGAGGCTTGCATTGTACCCAGAAGCCTAGAGTCTTCTCAATTTCCATGTGTGTGTGTGTGTGTGTGTGTGTGTGTGTGTGTGTGTGTGTGTATGTGTGTGTATTCATAGGTGTCTAAGTGCATGTGCATATGTGTGAGCATGCATGTGGAGGTAAGAGGTCAAACTCAGGTGTCATGCCTTGAGAGCCATCCTCTTCCTCAGAGAGAGTCTCTCATGGACCTGAACAAACAAAATAGTATGGCCATTCTAACCAGAGAGCCCCAAGAACCCTCTGTCTCTGCTACCCCAGCACTAGGTTAAAGGTGTCTTTCTAATCATTGCCAGAGAAGAAAGAAAGAAAGAAAGAAAGAAAGAAAGAAAGAAAGAAAGAAAG
>NW_026585504.1:52749504-52783330 GCF_907164565.1 Psammomys obesus | reverse complement strand
AAGAAAGAAAGAAAGAAAGAAAGAAAGAAAGAAAGAAAGAAAGAAAGAAAGAAAGAAAGAGAAAGAAGACAAATTCCCGACTCATTTATTTACCCAGTTAATCAGCCCCAAAGGCTCAGGATTATACCAAATCTGCCAAAGCTGACCCTGAAATGGATGGCTTGTCTGACAACAAAATGTTTGTCCCATACTGTGTGCACTTGGCATAACCGGCAGTGAGCCTAGGACTGGGGTAGACACACAGATAAGATTTTCCTCTTCAAATGCATAAGGAGCCAAAGGGGCATGAAACAGTCTTGTCCTGGGGACTATTCTAAACATGGTGGTATTCACAGAGGGATCTATGGTTCTCTGTGCCATGCATATTCCTCTTTTATAAGGAAAGTGACTCAGTTTGTCAGCATCCACTACTGAGCAGGCCTTATTTCTATCTCGGTTATGTTACTTACTTCTCTTGGCTCTGTCTTTAAGGACTCAGGAAGACATCCTTCTTCCCTAGGGAGTAGAAGCTAATGGATGTCTAATTCAATAGCTCTCACATTGTAAAGTGCTGGCTAATAAAAAGCAATTATAGAAGATTCAGTGAAGACCTTTCCATCCACACTCCCCTGATAATAGCTTGATCTATCCCAAATGCTACACACTCATGTGGGTCTGTGTGTCTATGGGTGTGTGGGTCTGTGGGTCAGAGTGATTGGCTGGGCTCTGCTCCTGACTCAGTACCCAGAGCATCCACAGTCCATCAACTGTCTTTCTGCAAGCACAAGCCTGGTTGGTTTCTCCTCATCAATGCCCTTCCTGCTTCAGGTCAGGCATTGCTTTGATGTGAGTCAAGTATACAACCCATCAGTAATTGCTAAGCTTGACCTTGACTGTCAACATGACAGGATATAGACACACTTAGGAGACAAACCCGTGGGCATGTCATGAAGGGAGCTTCTTGAGTGAGTGAATCAAGGTAGGAGTCCAACCTAAATGCAGGTAGCATGATCCCATGGGCTGGGGCCCTGGGTTGCATTAAAAGCAGTGCACAGCACATCTTCCTCTCACTCTAGTTCCTGCTTGTGGATTCAGCATGACCAGCTTCTTTGTGTTGTTGTTCTTTGTTTTGGACCGTAACATGGAACTGTGAGCCAATATATGTAAGCTGCTTTTGTCAGGTATTTGTTACAATAGTGAGAAGCATAACTAAGATAAGTTACTCTGCATTCTGCCTCATCTTGTGGGGAGATTTCTGTTGCTATAATCTGAACAACTAAGCCTTTTTTTTTTGTTTTGTTTTTTTTTTGTTAAGGCATCATGTCCAAATTCAGAGTCTGTTCCCTGAGCAATGTGATTTTATCTGGTGTGTGAACTGGTGACTTGCCTCATCTCTATCTCCTTCTAAGTGCTCCCACCCCCACACCTTCCAACATCTCCTGCTTATCCTTCACAAAGGAATTTCACAGAGTCCATCCAATTATTTCCCCAATGCTTGAGACTGAGGTGCCCTAGACAAAGCACTGTGTGTGTCCCATTGCATATCACCTATGGAAGGAAAGTACTTTGTTTGCATTTCACTGAGGTAGCTCTGGCATGCTTGGGGCACTCAGTAAATACACAGGGTGGCATGTCAGCTACTTTCAGACACATCTAGTAGCAGAGTGGACTTCTATCCACTCAGACCATTCAAGATTCCACTGCTGCAATAGTCATCCAATATGGAGACCAGTCATCTTTTCAAGCTCCCAGGAAAAAGGTCAGCACCAGAGGCAAACAGGCCTGGAGGAAGGGTTCGGGAGAGAGAATTAAAAAAAAAAAATGGGGTTCAAACCTGGTTTTGATTTTCCTAAAGCTTCAGGTGTACTGTAGACAGATTTCTCTGGTTATTCACTAAGGAGCAAGAACAATCAGGGGGAGGAAAGGTTTATTATGGATCATAGCGAGTCCCTCCTGGCTGGTACAGTAGTTAGTGTTTGTTTGTCAATTTCCCATCACCTGTGAATATTTCAATTGAGAAACTGTCAAGATCAAGTTGGCCTATTCCATGTCTATAGGATAATTAATAATAACCTTATTAATTGTGACGGGAATGTGGGCACCACCATTCATTGACTGGACTCAGGTTGTATAAGAGTGAAGAGAGCCAGCTGAGCAGCAAGCAATCAAGGATTCACACGTACATTTCTTCCCTTTCTGCTCTTGACTGTGGGTGTCTGGCTTTGAGTTCCTGTCTTGACTGCCCCTCAATCATGGACTGTAACCTAGAAATGTAAGATGAATGAACCCTTTCTCTCCTAAGCTGATTTTTGTTGAGATGTTTCATCACACTAACAAATGAAACTAAGACAGCAAGTAAGGTTTGTGTAGGGACACAGCAGAGCAGCTATTCTAAGGCAGATTGAGAGAAGCAGAGAATAGCACAAGAAACAGGACCCACTATGAACCCGAAGGGCAGGATCCAGTTGGTGCCTTATCCAAAGTCTGTGTTGTATTTAAAGTTACTGCTAGTTAAATGAAGTACCATCCACCTTCCAGCACAGGAAAGACCTTTGTTTCTTGTTAGTGGATAAATGACTCAGGGAGGGAAGATCTGTTGGTTTTTTTCTATGGTTTCATGCTGTCATGGTTAGGTGGGTGTTTTGAAACCGCTGCATCTGCACTAGGATTTCTCTGTATTGTTCCAAATGCCTCTGTGAATACCTAATCTACAGCATGATGGTTGCAAGGGGTGAGGCCTGTAAGAAATGATGGGGACAATGGGTTGAGACTGCCTCTTCTCTTCCCTCTTCCTCTTTCCTTCTCCCCCTCCAATTCTCTTCTCTACTCTTCTCCCCCCTTCAATTATCCTCTCTTCCCTCCCCTCCTCCCCTTCTCTTTCCTCTCCTCTTCCTTTCTTTTCCTCTCCCCCCACTCCACCTCTCTCTTATTCTTCTCTTTTCTCCCTCTTCCTATCTTTCCTTCTCTGTCTATATTTTCTTCTTCTCTCTGGGCTCCCTTTCTCCCTTTCTTCTCCTGGAAGCTCTGGGAGGCATCTGACTCAGGCATTTCTTAGCTTACAGCCTGTCTCCCCTCAGGCACTGGGGATGAAACCCTTGACAGTGTTTGATTTTCCATTAGGTGAAGCAAGTGAGGTGAAGACAAATCCTGCCTCTTCCAATAAGCACCTCAAAGGCATTCCCTTCAGCAAACAACATAGGTTAAGTAACTTTGTTTTTATTTAATCCATGCTGGAAAGGCATTTGTAAGTTTGTGGCCTGGCTCCCCTCTTATCCAATTAAGAAGAAGCGCTTTGTGGCAATGTTTTCCAGCCAGGCTCTCAGGAGGCAGATGGGACACCAGCTTTCTGTGAACACAAGTTGGTAGTGCTGACATTCCAATTTGCTTCCTTTTACTTGGGGCATTTATATCTTTCTGTGGTCACATAATTACACATAACTGGCTCTTGAAAGTTAGTCACTGGCTTCATTTTCTTCTATACTGGCATAATTGTCTGATGGACAGCTTGCAGGCCATATAGAGGCCTAACACAGCATTGCAAAGTTGCAATGATGTCATTTTAACATCAAAAGTTTGGGTATACCTGTGATGCCTTCCCAGGCCCCTCATACCTCAGCCCCAAGAAATTCTTTCTTACCTGCCTTCATGTGGTTTTGCTTGTGGTGAAAACCATGTTTGGGAGCCCCTAGTTACAGTTTTTCACATGGTTCCCTGTGGAACCCTGATTTTAATGTTTAAATCTGGCATTTCCAGATAGCTTCTGAGCTTGGTCTGTGTCAATACACCTACTTTCTCAGCTGGCTTCTCTCTTCACCTACTCTGGGAAACCTCAGATCCCATAAGCATCACATATATCTCAGGTAAGATTACAGTCCCCACCCTTTCCTGATAAGAACCCTGTTCAGCAAGCACCAGGGTATTCCTGGAGATACCCACGCTATGCTATTCAGATGTCTTGATATCTTGACTTTCAACTAATGACCTTAAATTGTGCCTTTAATTGAAGATCTCCCACTCATGGGATAATTAAGTACTGTTTTCTCCTTCTTATGATAGGACTGTGCTATTGCATGTAAATAAGGTATTGTACCAATACATGTAAATCAAGTATACCTAGCACTTCTAGCCCCATTGAATCAAACACATTCACCCTCAAAACCCCTCCTACTGCCTAAGGTTTATAAGTTATTAATTCACAAAATAAACCTCTTTCACGCCACATTTCCCCATGGCCATCTGAAATTTGTCGTTTATTCTAGGGAAGTAAGGGCTGCCCTCCTCCCTGGGTATTTGCTACTGAACTCCTGGGGCTCCAGCTACATGCTACTGTCCACTTCAAGCTTGACCATTAATTGAGGCTTTATGGTCAGGCAGCCACAGTGGAACTGCCTAGGCAGCCACTTAAGTCAGCCCCACCACCTGGAGCTTTGTGCTGAATACTGACAAAGCACCCACCAGGCCTGAATCTTCCTAGACCTGCCTTCTGCCAGACCTGTGTTAGCTGAGAACAGACCATGCGCAGGCTTTTGCCCACATCCCTTCCCAAAATATAGCAGCTAGCCAAAGAGCTGTAACACTTTGGTATCATCAGAGGCTTCTGGCACTCCTCAGTTTCCACTGTCATCTAATACCAGCAATGTCACTTAAAAGAGCTAAGTGTAAAACCCAATAGAAATTTCATTTCTGCTTCCACCAAGTTAGACCACAAGCCTTGTTACTGCTCAGGCCTTGTCCTGCTCCTTCTAGCCATCCCTGAGAAAAAGGGAACCTTTGATCTCAGGGTCCTTCTGATCTTCCTCAGGAAGCCTGACAACTGTGTCCTAGACTACCCCCTGATTAAGAATAACAGTTCTGAAGACCTCACTGATAAAGCAGCTCTCTACTCATGTTTCACATGGAGCAGTTGAGAAAAGCAGTCCAAGAGCTTATCTGTAGTGTTTAGGGAAGTGTCTCTGAGGTGGCAGGATCTCATTTAAGAGCAGATAATGAGGGTTTTCACCATCAAATAGTCAGCTTCCCATCCTGTCAAAAGGAAGATGATTCAGGAGTGGATGTGTGACTAAGTGCCATGTTACCCACTGGAACCACATTACCCAGCCTGACTAAAGGAACTAAGTCTGACAACTGTCTCTAGACCAATCCCCTTCCTGTGAGAAGGTCTCTTTCTGAGAAATCTAATGAATCCTTTCACCCTAACACCACAACTCAGCCCCCAATCAGAGCCCAATTTGCAATCTTTAGACAAAGCAAGTATTTGGATATCACTCTTCCTTGAAATAAAAAGCAAACAAATGACATTCACAACTATGTTAATGTGACATTGAGATGAAAATTAAATTATTCATGAGCATAAAAATAACATGAAGGTGCTAACACTTTAGTCACAGGCAATAGTGCTTCCTTTTGGACTAATGAAATGTTGATGGAGGACTTAAAATGCCAGAGAAGGAGCCTCGTAAACATGTAAGTGTTTCTTCTGGAGGGAAAGAATACAGTCTCTGGGATCCAAAGCCCCACGGCCTTCTCCTTACCTGTAGTTGCTGAGTGAGAGTCCGGCAGTTTGCTTTTTCTTCTTTGGCTTCCCACTAGTCTTCTGAGTGACTAAATGTCACCCTGGATGTATTATTGTTCATCCTTCCTCTTCTCATCATCCTCTGAAAACCTCTAATGTTCCTTCCCCATTCCTCTTGCTGCCCAGCTCTTTCAATTCCTCCCTTTCTAGTTCCTCTATTCCTCACCTTCTTCCACATTGACTGTTATTAGTTGTGATGGGTGATATTGCCATTAAAACTAATGTTAAGGCTAAAAAGATGAGGATGTGGGCTATGGGGCTAGGGAGATGGCTCAGCGGCTAAATGTTCCTAGTTCTCTTACAGAGCATTCATCAAGTTTGCAGCCTCCATGTTGGTTGGCACACAACTACCTGGATTTCCAGCTCCTGGGAGTAGGCTGCCTTCTTCTGACCTCTGTGCCTCTGTGTAAAAGCACTCTCTCTCTCTCTCTCTCTTTCTCTTTCTCTCTCTCTTATGCATGCATGCACAAACACATGCATGCACAAATGCATGCATGCATGCACACACAAATACATAAAAATTAAAGTGAGGTTGGGAACACTGGGGAAGATAAACATGAGGGCTTCAAGCTAACTAGACGAAAGATGTGACTGTGGAAAAACTACAAAGCAACCTCCATCTGGCTCCCAGGACCCCTCTTAATGAGCATAGGCAAGTCAGCCTTGCCTCTATTCCCAGTAAACTTCTCAACTTTGTGGGAAGTTTCACCATTATACACATTTTGACATCTAATATCTCTAAATGTAACAGACTGAATTGTGGGTAAGGACAGCTTCTGGGATATCCTTTGTCTATTCAAGGAGATACACCCCAGGGATATAAAGAAGAGGAGAAACAGTAAGCCAAAATTTGTAAGTCCAGATACCAAAAGCAGCCACTTGCCATGACGCCTCTCCTGGGTCCACTCTGCACTCCATTTTACTGTCTTGCTTGTGGTAAAAGTTAACCCTGACTGCTTGCACTCTACATGAGATCTGGTGTGAAATGTTCTTCTTCAGGAGCAAAGGAAACCGATATTGTAGTTAGGGTCAGAGGGAACTTGAGAGCGTGCGTATCTTACCCATCGCAGGAGAGACCTGGAGAAATACACAAAAGAAAGAACAGAGTTAAGGAGAGAAACACCTCACTGTTTGCAGAAATCTTTTAACACAGTTTTACAAAGGATTAAATCACTGACTCCAGAAGACCCAGATAACAAGCACAGCAATGCCACCAAGCTATATGTTTCATCCAAAATTTATGGTGTGTATACACTTCATTAGGCTCATTTCTAGCAGATGACTATCATAACACACACACAAACACATGTGTTTCTCTTAGGTCAGGGGTACAGGGGGGTACATAACTTAAGATTACAGCATGAATTAGCTTAGGTAATAAAAGCTAATTACATGGGAAAGCCAAGGCAAGTAAGATTGGTTGTTGCAGTGTTCTATTAAAAGCAGGTTAAACAACAGGCTGAATACACAGAAAGATAGCAGTCTTCAGTCTTAAGTGACCTCAAGCTGTATTACTGTTTCTTCCTGTGAGACCCAGCAAATATTCTAGTTTTTTAACATGTAATATGTCACTGCCATGGCGCTTATCAGCAATGTCTCAACACTGATGTCAAGGAGATAGGTGACATCAGCATTGCCATTAGAGCTAGAAGCTAGCAAACAGGACACTTGTAATGCCCAACATGCTTTCTCCATGCATACCTATTCTAAGTGTGAAAGTAAAGTAAAATACCCAGACTTGGAGATAACACACTGGAAGATTTCATTTGCATCACAAAGTATTTACTTTTTGAAGAAAAACCTTAAAAGAAGAATTGCTTATTGTGTTTTGAGTTTCCATCTTTCCAAGATTTTACTTGCTTGTCAAAATAAAAGCCAAGAAGGTAGAGAATCTGAAAATTAAATAGATTAAAACAGTAAGTATTTAAGGAGTTAAATACCAGTAAAGTGAAAACAGAAGCAGGCGTGTGTAAACATGTGGAGAGACATTCTGCTAAAGGAGCTCATTAGGCAATTGGGCATTCTAGGAGTTGAACCTTTAGGCCTTGTCAAAGGTTGTCACTCTGAACTCACTATGTATGTATGTAATGGATATATAGATAAGAAATGTTTCGTTTTAAAACATGTAACCTGTTGTATTTTAGAATTCATCTGTTTTGTGATTGATTGTATTTTTGACTATGAGGTACTTCCTTTTCTGGGAACTTTGCCTTAGAGTTATAAAACTAAGACCATAAAGTAATTGTTGGCAGAACCCCATTGGTGGAACCCTATTGGTCAGAAGCCCTTTGAGTGGAAACCTGCTGGGGTTGAAGCCTGTTGGAATTTGCTTCATCCATGAGTTGTGTATATATAAATATGTCCGTCAGTCTTATTTTTTTGTATATATGTTATGTGAGTGTATGTCAGCTGTCTGTAGGAGCTCCTGTTGTATCATCTATTAAATTTATGTATGAATATGTACATTTCTACATGTCTGATTGGGTAAAGAGCATGGGAGAAAAAGAGAGAGGGAGGGTAAGATTGGGAGGGATGAGGGATGGGGATAGAGCTGGGATACAAAGTGAATAAATTGTAGTAAATAAAAATAAAAACGGGGAAAAAAGAAGTTATTAAAAAAATGAGCCTCCTTTTACAATCCCCACAATTTTGACTAGAAATCAATTTTTACAGTCTTGGCTGCAGAAAGTGGCTAGTTTAAGTTTTTCTCCTTAGCAGCAGTGTAGCCAGTCCCTAGTCTTAGAGAAGGAATCCTTCATCCTGAGCCATTAGCCTGGCAACCAAAGATAAATAGAAAATGATTCTAAATCCTGTCTCAGGTTCTACCCTAAACCATGAAACTCTGCCAAAGCAGAGAAGGACTTTGGCAGTGGACTTTAATGCAAGCACACAAAGGAAAAAAAAATAGGTGCACAAAAGAAAACAAGCACAGCTTACTGAAAACACATATGTAAAAATAAAGTATATATTGTTAATTGGTTAAATGTAAAATTGATATATGCTGATAAAAATCACAAAAATATGTGAGAGAAGTATGGAAAGGGGAATTATAATTAAGGTATTTAGGAAACATCAGAAAGTATTTGTGTCTGTTGAAAATAAAATTCTTCCAAATTAAAAACCAAGAAAACATGTATGTTTATCTTTAGTGTTCAAAGAATGTGAATATTGTATATATATATATATATATATATATACATATATGTATACATATATTACATATATATGTATGTATACATTTAATTCCTCAGTTTTTAAAGATAGGAAGAACTTCAAAAGAGACTACTGCAGTGGAATTTCTTTATGGGGAAGAATAACTTGCCTCATCTCCAAACACAATAAAAATAAGTAGGGATTTATAAAGGAAACAGAAGAGCAGAGCAGGGGCCTATGGGTAGAATACAACTATGAGGAAATATCAGGGTAGTAAGAACTCTGGCAAAAGCAACTGCAAGAGGCAACTGCTGAAGACAAGCTAGAGAGATCAGATAGCCATGGTGAAGGCTTCTCAAATAACTGCTCCAAGCTCCAGTAATGTTCTTGCTAAAACTTGACTAGACAGGACAAGAACAAAGGCCAGTGCTGGGGCTAGTTGAAATAGGAGCCTAACAGGGACGGAGGACATGGGAGGAAATGAGGGAGGAGGGAAGGGCACAATTGGGAAGAGATGAGGGAAGAAGCTACATGCTGGATTAAAAAAGTGAATAAACTGTAATTAATAAAACAATAAATGAAAATAAATAAATAAAAACAATAGAAATTTAGTCAAGGACAGTCATTATCTAAGCACATATACAGGACTATAGAATAAATCTGTGCTACACCCATTTAGCCACAGAATACACACGGACCTATATAATAACTCTGTGACGCACACGTACACCCATGTCACATTTACAGGCCTATAAAGCAACTCTGCTGCACAAATATGCCCACAGCATGTAACAGGCCAATATAATAACTCTGTGCTACATACATCCATCTCTGCCACACATGCATACCTATATAATAACTCTATACAATGCATCCTTAGCATATATATAGGTCTGTATAATAACTCTATGCTACACACATGTATCCACATAGACACACATATCTGGTGCATTCATTACTTTTCTCATTGCTATGATCAAATACTGATAACAATGTAAGAAAGGAAAGGTTTGTTTTTGCTGAAAGTCTGAAGGTGCAGTCCACCACAATGGCTAAATCACAGTGGCAGGAGTGCAAGGCATCTGGACACATGGCACCTACAATCAGTGAGGAGGTCCCTAGAGGTGTCATACAGGGAAGTGAACCACCCAAAGAGGGAAGAGTGAAAACTTGATGCAGACTGACTTCAGGGAATCTGAAACAGTTGTTTTCAGACAGCTGGTTTCAGATTCAGGGAATCTGAAACAGTTGGTTTACTCCCAGTGTATTTAAGCTCAGAACAATTTTAGGGAAAAAAAGTTTCCTGGTGTGAGACAATCCCAGGTACACTAAGAAGATGTTTATTTTGAAACTCAAGTCAGGGCAATGTCATTTCTTCCAAGAAGATGGGTTCTGGATATAGACTGTCTATACTAGCTTAAGGGTCTAAGGGTGTGGCCTGGTTTTACTCATACAGATGGCATATGCTGGTTATGGAAACTTGGAAGAGCCTCTAGCTATAAGATTACTAGTCACTTCCAGTCTTGGTTGTAGGAGCTTGATATGGCCTGGCTCAAAAAATAGTGCAGATTATCAAGCAGTTAATTGTTTCTAATTGTCAGGTTTATGGATGGAAGAACAAGTTTTTCATCTTTCCAAGGGGAAGAAATATCTTGTGTGACTAACATTCCTAGTTTCTGCGTAGAACTGTAAGCACAAGGACCTTCATGCTATACTCCCAACAAGTCAGAGAGCAGAGAGACAAATGCTGAATTTCAGTTTATTTTCTCCTTTTCATTCAGTCTAGGGAGTGGTGCCACCAACAGTTAAGGTGAGTCTTTCCACTGCAATTTATCTCATCTAGAAAACCCTTCACAGACATGCACAGGCTTGTCAATCCAGTGGCTCTAGGTCCTTCCAGGCTGACAATGACTATTAGCCATCACACCTGCATACATATGTATAGCCAATGTGTGAACTAGTGTAGCTATAATATGTAATTGCACTGTATGTTATAATGTATGATACATTATGTAAAATGTGCTTCACCATGCATATGATATAGATACATGCACTATAGAGTAAAAGATTTATCAAAGACAAGATCTTCTCCTCCGTACTGATTCACAAACATTTTTTCTTCAGTGAAGTTTCACAGAAGAGAGGAAGAAAGGGCAGCCACCTGGTCTTCCACACTCTGTTTCAATGGCAGAACCTGATTGTGACTCTTTACCTCCCACTTCGTGAGCCTGCAGGAGAATCAGCCGAAACACTGTCCAGACATATCTGTAAGCCCTGTCTCCAGGGTTCCTGGATGGAGACAGGTCTGCTCTTGGTTACTTTTCCTGGAAAGATGTGAACAAATGTGTATTCAAATTTAGCAAGGCCCCAACAACAGACCAAAGGATCAATTCCAACTAAGTCTAGCTTAATGAACCAGTGTTTGCCAGGGATACAGGTATACAGCAAGAGTTATACCTCAAAGGCAGCTGCATCTGTGAAAAGCCCAACCCAGCATGAATGACAACAGACAAGAGGTGTATCCCTGGAGCTCCCTGTACCACTTACAGGCAGCTTAGCTGGTCAGATTATCTCTTTGATCCAGCAACTGTTACTGCTTATGAATCTTCTTTTAGGAGCTTCCTGAGATTTTATTTATTTCCTAAGATTTTTAAGTTTCATTTAGTCATTGAGTCTTAAATTACCTCCCTACACAACTGTGAGGACCTTAAAATGTATGTGAACGTATGTGTGTATGTATGTATGTATGGACGTATGCATGTATTCATTTAACAGCCTTAAGCATGTACTGATCTCCTTGTGTGCCAGACATTCATTACAGTGTTGAAACCATTGGCCTTTCAGAGGTTCATGACCACTTAGAAGTTATTATAAACTATATATTTGCGGAGAACCACAGTGATCCTTCATCTCCCTGTCATAACTAGACTCATAGCAATGATTATGGGCTAATACCTAGTGAGGGCCCTCATAGATACCTATGAATCTGAAGACAGAGGTAAAACTGTTCCTCAGACTAGATGCCAGCAGCTAACATGGTTACCAATTTCTGCAGACGTGATATTTAGGCATGGAACAATTGTGTGATTCTTTCTTGTTTTATTTTTAAATTAATACATAAAACAATACCCAGGTGTCTTTGTTAGGGTTTCCATTGCAGTGATAAAACCCCATGACCAAAATAAGTTGGAAAGGAAAGGAATTACTTCATCTTACAACTCCCAGGCCACACTCCTTCTCTGCAGAGACTAGAGGCAGGAGTTCAAGGCAGGAAAGCAGGAACTGGTGCAGAGGCCATGGAGTGGTGCTGCTGATTGGCCTACTCCTCTTGACTTATTTGGCTTGCTTTTGTATACAACCCAGGATCACCAACCTTGGGTGACACCATCCACAGTGATCTGTGCCCTCCTTCATCAATCTTCAATAGAGGAAAGGCAACATACGCTTGTCTAAAGACCCAATATGATGAGAGCATTTGCTCAATTGAGGCTTCCTTTTCCAAAATGACTCCAGCTTGTGTCACGTTGACATAAAACTATCCAGCATAACAAGTATAGGATATATTGTATTAAATTGATTTGGGTAATAAGAGCTAGTATCTATCTACCACAAATAGGGCACTGATGACAAACAGGTAACCATTTCACCAGAATCCAACTTGAAACCAATAAGTTTTTTGAGCTTACTTACAGAGCATGTGTGACGGGCTACTTACAGGAAAAAAAAAAAAAAAAAACAGCTTTTTAAAATTTTTATTTTTATTAATTACACTTTATTCACTTTGTCCATAAGTCCCTCCCTCCTCCCCTCCCGATCAATCCCACCCTCCCATCCTCTTCTTTACTCATGCCCCTCCAAAAGTCGAATGATAGGGGAGGTCCTCCTCTCCTTCCTTCTGATCTTAGTCTATCATATCTCATCAGGAGTGGCTGCATTGTCGTCTTATGTAGCCTGGTAAGGCTGCTCCCAGTTCAGGGGGAGGTGATCAAAGAACAGGCCAATCCGATTATGTCAGAAGCAGTCCCTCTTCCCATTACTATGCAACCCACTTGGACACTAAACTACCCTAGGCTACCTCTGTGCAGGGGTTCTAGGTTATCTCCATGAATGGTACTCAGTTGGAGCATGAGTCTCTGGGAAGACCCCTACGGAACAAAACAGCTTTAAAGATTGTAAAGTCTCAACTTCAAGGCAACTGCATAGGAATGAGATTGTTGCATGTTTTTTTGGGAAATATAATTACTTTTTCAAGGCCAGTACATGAGTAGGGAGAGTTGGATGATAAAGAAAAAGCTAAATACTTTCAAGAAGACTGATAACTACCAAGGAGAATCTATTAATGAGCTCCCTGACTAAACTGTAACCTTAAGAAACCATTTCCAGCTATCAAAGTCCTGACCATATTGCTTTAACTGAAAGGTCTCAGACTTAGAACTCAAGCAGGGAGTAGGATTGGGGTGGGTTGGAATTGGGGCCTTGAGATGAATGATGTTTGGGACACAAGAATTATTAGAAGAGCGTTTTTAATACAATATGCTGACAGAGAGACAGCAGCATTGTGATGGCTCTGAGTGAGCTAGACTCAGGCCAACATGGAAGAGTGTGGATCCCTTCTTACAGGTCTCCAAAGCAGAAAGAGACTCTAAGACACAGAACTCTAAGCCCACAGTCCCTGCTTGCAGCTAAGCTGTCTCTGAATCAGGTAGGAAGGTGGGGATGGTAAGAAAATAGATAAATAGTTGTTTTAGCTCTACAAAACAAATTTAACTAAAATGAGAGAGCTACATATAATGATGTGACTTTGGTTATCACCAATAAGCTCCTCCTCTGGGCTTCTTTCTCATTCAAGGTTTCCCCATGCTTTTTCATAAAATAACCCTCATAATTACATGAAAAGATATTGGCATCTGGCACAAACATGGTCAGAGAAAGAGTAGGGTTTAAAAAACCTAGCAGGGCTGAGAAGATGACTCAATCATAAAGCGTTAGCTCCTCAAGCATGAGGACCTGCATCAGATACCAAGAACCCATGTGAAAATATCAGGCATAGCAATAGATGCTTATACTCTCAGCACTTGGTAGGTAGAGATAGACATTGGGGCTGACTGCCCAGTTATTCTAATTGTTAATTCATTGTTGGGTTCTAGGTCAAGAAGAGACCCTCATTCAAAGGAGGTGAGTGCAAACTTGTTTTCTGGCATCCACATGCACCCAAACACACATACTAACAAGTACATTAAAAAGACTGCAACAACTCCCCTAGACAGAAAATAAATGAACGATGGTGAATGAACTATAGAGCTGTAGAACAGGACTTGATCTGTGTGAGAGCTGAGTCTGCTAGAGACTGGTGACTAAGTGCAACAGGTAGTGTTGCACTTGGGAGCGGTTCAATCCCCACTCCCAAGTGCAATAGGGTTTAAGTTCTGTCCCATCCAGGGTGGCAGGACAATAAAATAGTATTGGTCTGGAAAGATGGTTCAGTGGGTACCAGTACTTCCTGCCAATCTGGACAATCTCAATTAAATCCCTGAAACCTACATCATAGAAGTGAACCAATTCTCAAAAGTATTCCTCTGACTGTCACAACCTGCTGTGGTGAACATTCACACACATGTACACATACACGATAGATAGATAGATAGATAGATAGATAGATAGATAGATAGATAGATAGATATTAATAGTAGTGGATGGATAGATGGATACATAGATAAATAAATAGAGATGTTAGAAATACTTTGTTCCAGTTCCCAAGTTAAGAGGAATATCAGAGCTCCTGTGGCAAGCCACAGGGTTCATTTAGCATGAGCAAGCAACCTAGTTTGTTATTTGTAACTTGTAGAGATTTATTCTGAATAAGTTACCTTGCTTCTCTGACTAAATCACCCCAAATCTGAGAATATATATATGTGCATGTGTGTATGTTTATATATAACAGACTATGCATGAGTATATATACATACATACACACACACACATATATATGGTATATTATATATATATATATATATATATATATATATATATATATATATATATGGTTATCTATTTTGTTGGGTGTATATATCAATGAATTAACTTACAGCAAGTGAGAACATTTTAAATTTTAAGCTAGTGAAGCCAATTTCCCCTGACCAATATATGTTTTTAGCTTAAGTGAACAAAAAACTATTTTCTTTAAGAAAAATCGTTCTGGGGCGTATGAAACTAAAACATTAGCTTTGCCTTCCTGGCTTTTCATTATCTGCAGTGACATGGGGATCTTGACATTGAATGGCCTGTCATTTCCTCCCCAACTTCCAATATTTTAATAGGAACTAAAGCATGAGTCTCCCCCTGTCTTCCTGAGGTAGAAGGATGTGTGTGTGTGTAAGTAGGAGCAATACAACACAACAGCCAGTGTCCCCAAATTTCCTTCTTAAATGGAATTCAATAACTAATGTCAATCTATGAAAAAAAATAAAATAAAAAGCCTGCAATATCCTATAATTTGATTGTTAAGGCTTTTTAAAGCCCCTTTAAAATATATGCAATAAGAAAATAAAAGTAAAAACAAAATCATTCAATTATCAACAGTTACCTTTACATTGTGAGAAGATTAGTCATTCTTATTTGGACCAATTTCTCTTTTTCTGAATTTTCCAAAGTTTAAAAGTGCATATGCCTTATTTGTTTGCTTGTTCGTGCATTCATTTCTTTGTTCATTTGTTTTTGAGGAAGGGTCTGCACATAGAAGAGCTTTTAGCTCACTGAGTAGCTGAGAAAGACTTTGAGTCCTGATCTTTCCAGCTCCTCTTCCCAGATGTTAGTTAGGATCACAGACATACTCTACAACAACCTGCTTAAGGGTCCTCCCCCCCTTTTTTCCATAAGTGTTGTAATTGGACCCTTGACTTTCTTTGTTCATGCTAAGCGAGCTATCACTGAGCACACCTTGATCCCAGCATTACCTTTATATTGAGGATATATAAAACTTCACATACATACATACATACATATATATATATATTAGTGACTTCAATTATGAATGAAGTACTAGAAATGGTATTAATTATTCTGTAAATATTAATTAATGCTGGGTATTAATACAGCAGCAGTTATTCCTTAATCCATTATTTTATAAATAAAAGACACAGAAATTTAATACAAGCCTTAGAGCTCTACAGCTGGGCAGACAGTAAATGCTCTAAGCTGTCTTGTTTCCTTCCCTGCCTAAAAAAGACCCATAATACTTGCATCTCTCTCATTTGGGCTGCTTCTCTCTACCATGACAATCCTCATAGCAAGCTTCTCTTGGCCATATTCTTCTAGTTCACTCTAACCTGTCCTTTCTCTTTCCTTTCTTTCCTCGTGGTCCTTCTTCAACTCCCCAAACCCAGGAACCTTTTCTCTGCCTACCTCTCTTTTGTCCAGCCTCAGCTGTCTTATTAGCCAATCAAGGATAATTTGGAAGGCAAGAGTCACACAATGCCATTTTAGATACATGAGAGTTTCCTCTCAGTACAATAAGGATCTTGCTAGACAAGCAATTAACATTTGAATATATGTTAGCTTCAGATCAACAACAACAAAGTACATTAATCAAAAAACATAAACTTTCCCCACTTGTCTGAGTTGTGTTTTTTAAATTATTATTATTATTATTAT
This sequence comes from Psammomys obesus, assembly GCF_907164565.1. Lineage (NCBI taxonomy): Eukaryota > Metazoa > Chordata > Mammalia > Rodentia > Muridae > Psammomys > Psammomys obesus. The sequence goes on along the minus strand of NW_026585504.1, from coordinate 52,766,976 downwards.
TATTATTATTATTATTATTATTATTACAGTTTATTCACTTTATTTTTTGGTATTCTGGCTGTAGCCCCCTCCTTCATCTTCTCTTGGTCCGGTCCCACCCTCCTTCCCTCTCCTCCTTCTGTGCCCCTCTACTTGTCCACTGATAGGGAGGACTTCCTCCCTTACTATCTGACCGTAGCCTATCAGGTCTCATCAGGATGGCATGGATCCTCTTTCTCTGTGACCTAATAAGGCCACTCCACCAGGGGTAGGTGAGCAAAGAATGAGACTGCTCCTTCTCATCTTCCTAGGGACCCCCATGGAGACTAAGCTGCCCATGGGATGCATCTGAGCAGGGGGTCTAGGTCCTCTCTAAGCATGGCCCTTGGTTGATTCATCAATCTCTGCAGGCCCCATGAGCCCAGATCTTTTATTGACTCTGTTGGTCTCCTTGTGGGGGTCCTACCCCTTCCAAGTCTTTTTTTTTTTTTTTTTGGTTATAATATTTTATTTATTTATTTATTTATTTATTTATTTATTTATTTATTTATTTATCTATTTATTTATTCATTCATTCATTCATTTATTTTTTTTATTAATTACACTTTACTCACTTTGTCCCCCCCCCCTCATGGTTCCCTCCCTCCTCCCATCCCAATCCCTCCCTTCCTCCACCTTCTGCCTGCATGCCCCTCCCCAAGTCCACTGATAGGGGAGGACTTCTTTTCCTTTTCCTTCTGATCTTAGTCAATCAGGTCTCATCAGGAGTGGCTGCATTGTCTTCTTCTGTGGCCTGGTAATGCTGCTTCCCCCTCAGGGGGAGGAAATCAAAGAGCAGGCCAATGAGTTCAATAGGAACAGTCCCTGTTCCTATTACAATGGAACCCACTTGGATACTGAACTGCCATGGGCTACATCTGTGCAGGGGTCTTAGGTTATCTCCATGCATAGTCCTTGGTTGGAATAGCAGTCTCAGGAAATACCCCTGTGCTCAGATTTTTTGGTTCTGTTGCTCTCCTTATGGAGTTCCTGTCCTCTCCAGATCTTACTATTTCCCACTTCTTTCCTATCTCCCCCTTTTCCCTTTAGATTTCCTGTACTCTGCCCAAAATATAGAATCAAAGTAGTACTTTGAGTATCAAAGTAGATGCTGAGACTCATAGCCAAACTTGGGGCAGAGTCTTTTAGAGGCTCTCTGTGGTAGGCTCTTGTCCTATTCCCTGTCTTCTTCCAATGTCTATCCTGTTTTCCCTCCTGAATTAGCATCTTCTCTAGCATTCTTGTTGTTGTTTAGCTTCTTTGGGATTATAGATATTAGTGTTTTTATCCTATATTATATGGCTAATATCCACTTATAAGTGAATATATACCATGTGTGTCTTTCTGCTTCTGGGATACCTCACTCAGGATGATCTTTTCTAGTTCTATCCATTTGCCTGCAAATTTCATGATTTCATTGTTTTTAATTGCTGGGTAGTATTGCATTGTGTAAATGTACCACAATTAAACAGAATTAGTTGATTTTCTATTGCTGTAAAGAGACACCATGTCCACAGAAACTCTTACAAAGGAAAGGATTTAATTGGAACTACTTACAGTTTTAGGGGTTTAATCTGTTATCATAATGGTGGTACACAGGCACACTTGGTGCTGGAGAAGAAGTTGAGAGTCATACATCTGGATCCATAGGCAACAGGAAGGGCGGAAGCACCACTGGGCCTGACTTGAACTTTAGAAATCCCAAAGCCCATTTTGAGTGACTCACTCTCTCCAGTAAGACCATACCTACCCTAACAATCCACACCTCCTAATCCCTGTCAAGTAGTGCCACTCACTAATGACCAATAATTCAAAGCTATGAGCCATTTTTTTTCAAACCACCAAACCGATATACATAGTCAGTATCATGTTAAATGTATGTTTCTGACAGAAAAGCTAGTGCTTGATGGAAAATTTAGAAGTATTAGGATCATGGGCTATAGAGATGTTTCAGAATTTAAAAGCACTTGGTACTCTTTTAGAGGACACAAGTTTGGTTCCCAGTGCTGGGAGCCAAAGCTATCTACTGAAGCCAAAGCCAAACACTGAGCCAAAGCTATTTAGTGGAGACAAAGCTATTTACTGAAGTCAAAGCCAAGTAGTGAGCAATGGTCATTTAGTGGAGACCTAAAGCTATTTAGTTGAAGAGTTACAAAGGACCCGAAATCATGCATGATAAATTGTGAGGACATCTGTCTGTTAGTTTTAGAGCATCCGTGAGATAGCTTAAGAGAACATCCTTATGGTATCTTGCAGGTACAATATTTAACCCATGAAAGCACTCTTCCTATCTCCTGCAGCAGTAGATTAACCTTCCCCCTTTCCTGACTTCTCCCTATATAAGTTGGGTAAAAATTTCTAATAAACAGAAGCCTTGATCAGATGAACAGACTTGGCTTTCATTCCTGTGTCTCTTGTCCCTTGACCCCCCATTCCTTCCAATCTCTCCACCTTAGGAACCCTGTTAAAGCCCCACGGGTTGGGTCATCCCAGTACCCAAGTCAGAGTGGCTCACAACCACCTATATTTCCAACTCCAGGGACTCCAATGCCTTTTTCTGGCTTCCCAGCCACCATGCACATACATATACATAAAAAATAATAAATAAATAAATAAAACTCAAATATTTGTTTTAAGATAAAAAAAAATTCTGGGCTGGAGAGATTGTTCAGAGGTTAAATGTTCTTGCTTGAGTGGTCTTGCAAAGGTACCGAGTGCAATTCCCAGCAACCATATGGTGGCTCATAACCATCTATGATGAGATCTGGTGCCCTCTACTGGCATGCAGGCTCACATGCAGTTAGAATAGTGTATAAATAATAAATAAATAAATCTTAAAAAAAAAAAACACCTAAGCCCATTAAGGACTGCAAACTTGTATAGAAATAGAGTAAGAGTGAAATGCTATAACAAAGTGAACAAAAAAAAAAAAAAAAAAAAAAAAAACAAAAAAAAAAAAAAAAAAAAAAAAAAAAAAAAAAAAAAAAAAAATAAAAAAAAAAAAAAAAAAAAAAAAAAAAAAAAAAAAAAAAAAAAAAAACAGTTGAAAGACAAGACTATAGAACTGGGACTATGTCTCAGTCAGTAAAGAATAAGATTATGAAGGTCTGAGATTCCCTCATCAGAACACATGTGACGATGTCTGGCATCATTGCATTCCTTAGTAATCCCAAAACTGGGGAGGAAAAGACAGGAGGATCCTTGGAACTTACTGACCAGTGAAGCCCAATTGGTGAGTTTAAGACCAATGAGAGATATAATCTCAAGGGAGGTGGATGGCCTTCCTAGTACTGACACGAAGTCTTCTCTCTTGCTTATACACACTCATACACACATATACATGTGCATATATACACATTTAAAAAAGACAAGACTTAGCTCTCAGATTGTCAAAGACAATGTAAGAGAATTACTAAAGAGCTGATTTAAGTTCAGATTGTTGGGTCTGGTATTCACAGGCTGTAATTAAGTTATTGAAGTAAGACCCTAGGACCTGCAACTTCAAGAAATTTCTGTATGAAGGTGTATGCAGCACATACCCTTCCAAATGCAGCATGGCTAGACCCGGTGGAGAAAGTGAGATGTGGGTCAGGAAGGAAGAGAATGTCTCAGTTGTTCTCATTCTTGACTGCACATCAGAATTCTTCAAATCATTCTTTCTCTCTATGTGTGTGTGTCTGTGTGCATCTTTGTGTGTGTGTGCATTTCTATATACATATTTGCGTTCCTATGCATTTGTGTGTTTGCATGTGTACATATTCATGTATATACATGTGTATATATGTTCACCTGTGTACATATGTGTATTCATAGGTGTGGACTACACAACCATGTGGAAAACAAAGGTCAATGTCAGATCTTCCTCTATTTCTCCTCAACTTGGTTTTAATAGTTTTTTATTGATGCCATCTGGGCTATTTAGACAAGCTCTAAGTAGCTTCAAAGAAAGTTATGTCTAGAATACAAATGGGTCTGAAGCTTTTCAATTTGAAAAACTCCCTGATGATTCTAATGTAGGCAAGGCTTGAGTCCCGCTGAGACTCAGCAGAAAAAGCTTCACACCTTTCAGATAACATCATGGAAGTAGGCAGCTGCTTTGCCCAGTCCTGGTTGCTCACTCCAGATGTCCATCAAGCCCAGAGTCCCAGCTGGCAGTAAGCTAGCCAGAATCCACGCTTGGAATCCTTCAAACAATAGACAAAACTGCCAGGGTGGTCAGCACAACAGCGCATACATACTTAGGTTCATTATGAATTTAAAACCAAGACAAGAAAATCCAAACTCTGAACACTTCCACATATATTTTCTTTGGGAGACAGAGTTTCTCTGTTTAGCCTTGGTTGTCCTGAACTTGCTTTGTACACCAGGCTGGCCTCGAACTCACAGGTCTACCTGCCTCTGTCTCCCTGAGTGAAGGAAGTACAGGCATACAGCACCACAGCCTGCTGCACACAATTTTCTTTTGCTGTTTGGGTTCTGGTTGTTACTGTATTTTTCCTTTTCCAAATACACCCATTCCTGTGAGGATAGAGACAGTATCACCCACCCTGAGACAATCAACAAAGCTCCTAAGATTTCACTAACTCAGACTTTCACTTATACAGAAATCATAAGTCACTTGTGCCTAATTGATGCTTCCAATGAATACTCTTGGCCATTTACAGTGGCTGAGGTCCTCCAGTCTTGAGGACCACAAATGGAGGAATAAACAGCAAAAAAGGCATTGTTATCCTGGGATGGAAAGATCTCAGTCAGTAAATTGCTCTCCAGATAAGCACGGGGGCGTGAGTCAAACCCTAGAAAGAAAGAAAGAAAAAAAAAAAAAAAAGCCAGGCATGGTGATGCATGCTGAGGCAGAGATAGGTGAATCCCTGTGGCTCACTGGCTAGCCTTCCTGATCTAGAGCTTGCTTGGCAAGCTCCAGTCCAGTGAGAGATCCAGTACCCCAAAACAATGTGGATGATGTTAAAAAATAAGTTAATCACAGACCCACACTCATACATGCATGCACGCACATGTGTGTTTGTGTGTGTGTGTGTGTGTGTGTGTGTGTGTGTGTGTGTGTGTGAAGGGGTGATGGATCTCCCCAGGAAGGGGAAATAGAATAGATAGTTACAGATGGATTGAAGGGGATAGGGGAGTACCAAATGGGAGGGTAGATGGTAGTGAGGGAAGGAATATAGGGCAGGACAGCTAAAACTAAAGGCCATTTGAAAGGTCATATGAAAGCCTAATACAGTAGAAACTTCCCAAAATGTATACATATCATAATGTGAAATGGAATCACCAAGCAACAGGGGATACAGGGCCCCACCTGGACATCTCTTATCACTAAATGAAACCTCCATATCCAGGAATGGGTCACATCAATTAACTTAATTAAGATAGTCCCCCACGGCCATGTCACAGGCCAACCTAACATTTCCAATTCCTCTTTGAGACTCTCTTACCAAGTGACAACAGGTTGTGTCAAGGTTGCAATTGAAGTTCACTATCCCAGTATATTAAGGCAAAAAAAAAAAAATGCCAGTGTGGCATGAGTGGGACCAAGAGCAAGAAGACATATAGAAGAAATTAGGTATCAATACAGATTATATATAAATATGAAATTTTGTATGAGAATGAAACAAAAAATAAAAATGAGAATAAAAAGACAATAATATATATGGTTTTTTTTTTTTTTTTTTGAGACAAGGTTTTTTTGTGTTGCATTAACTGTGATGGACTCACTTTGTAAACCAGGCTGGCCACACAGAGATCCACCTGCTTCTGGCTTATGGAGTGCTAGGTTTACAGACAGTAAACAGTGTCACCTGTTTATTGTCAGCACCTAACTGACAACAAAAACTTTAAAAGATAGACCAGGGCACACAGAAGTTAATGCCTATGTTTTTTCCTCAGAAGTGCGGAGAACAGTGTAAGGAGAGCAGAAAAAAAATAGTAGTCAGAGAGAAATAATTGTAGCATTCAAAATTCTCTAGATGAATTGAACTAATAGGAGGACTATGTATTATAAAGGTGGTGGGGACTTATTAGGTCTGCTTCTGTGAGACAGTCTAGGCAACCCAAGCTCAGCTTCCCCAGAGTACAGACAGAGAGGGTCAGCAGTTGATCTGCCCTTGAGGCTGGATGTCTCTGAAGTCCCAGCCTGACACCAAAGACCTGGGGGATTCCTGAAGATTGATCTACTGGAGGATTCCTGAAGAATTCAGTAGTCATCTCACTATGCTGGAATATTGAAGACATTGGGTTCCGGCGTTAGTAAAAATGATGGCCACATCAGAAGTGATGGACAGATGTACTCACCACAGGAAGCCCAGGCAGGAAAACAAAGCACTGCTTTCCCCTTGGACCTTCTTCCCCTAGGCCACCAGATGGTGCTTCCCGTTCTGGAAGCATGTCTCTCCCCACAATTAATTGTTCCTGGAAGTGGCCTCACAGGTATGCCCAGTAGTGTGCCTCTGAGTTGACTCCATATCCAACCAGGTAGACACCAAAGGTTAATCATTAATAGGGATCTCCTCTCTTGTCCTTCAGTCCATGCCTAGTGCTCCTGAAAGGCCTTGAATCACAAGGAGTCACTCGAGAGCAGAGATAGTATCCCACATTCAGGCCCTTCTGGGATGTTTAGGGAATCCTTGGCCAAACTGCATCATGTCCTTAGGTGGCCACAGTGTCCTGTTTTCACTTCAGAGATGTCCTGCTTCTGCTGTCATTTACCAAAGACAAAGGAAATTAATTGCTGGGAAGTAAAAGCAGAGACTCTGTGCTACCACAGTGTGTGAGGTTTTCCCTCACCTGCCTTTCTCTGCTCACTGGCCTGTTCTGGACCAGCTTTCTGGGAGATGTGATAAATGAGCACATTTTCTCTGGAGACACTGGATTTTATAACCATTTAAGAACAAGTTTTCAAGATGTTATTGGTACCCCAGGTGGCCAGTTCTGCCCCATTTAATCACATTAGCTTAAAGGCAGAGAGAGCAAGAGAGTTAGAGAGTTGGGGATGGGGAAAGATTCTGTATTGGTTTTGAGTGTATTTTTGTTTGTTAGTTTTGTTTTTCTTTTATATGTTTGTTTGGTTGGTTGGTTTTGTGTGTGTGTGTGTGTGTGTGTTTGTGTGTTTCTTTAAATAGCCCTTGGTGTGCTGAAACTCACTACAGAAGAGGTTGGTCTCTAACTCCAAAAGATCCACCTCCCTCTGCCTCCAGGGTGCTGGGATTAAAGGAACCACTACCATGCCCACCTGGGGGAAGATTTTCATTTTTTGTTTTTGTTTATTTCCATTGAACTCTTAGAGATGCTGCCACAAAAAAAGTAAGTTCTCTATTCCTAATTGTCTGAGAAAGGGCCAGACTGATTTCCAAAGTGGTTGTACAAGTTTACATTCCTACCGGAAATGGAGGAGGGTTCCCCTTTCTCCACATCCTTTCCGACATGTATTGTCACTTGAGTCTTTGATCTTAGCCATTCTGATGGATGTAATGTGTAATCTCAGGGTCATTTCGATTTGCTTTTTTCTGATAACCCAGGACATTGAGCATTTCTTTAAGTTTTTTTTTTTCTACCATTTGATATTCCCATATTGAGAATTCTCTGTTTAGCTCTGTACCCCATTTTCCAATTGGATTACTTGATTTGTTGCTTTTTCACTTCTTGTGTTATGTGTATTCTGGATATTATATATCTTATATATTCTGGATATTATCCCTCTGTCAGATATAGAGTTGATGAAGACCCTTTCCCTGTCTGTAGGCTGTTGTTTTGTTCTGATGACAGTGTCCTTTGCTTTACAAAAGCTTTTCAGTTTCATGAGGTCCCATTTATCTATAAGTGCTACCTTAAGATCCAGCTATACCACTCCTAAGCATATATCCAAAATATGGTCAAGTACACAACAAAGACATTTTCTCAACCATGTTCATTATAGCTTTATTCATAATAGCCAGAATCTGGAAACAATCCAGATGTCCCTCAGTTGAGGAATGGATACAGAATTTGTGGTACATTTACACAATGGAATACTACTCAGCAATTAAAAACAAGGAAGTCATGAAATTTTCAGGCAAATGGTGGGAACTGAAAAAGATCATCCTGAGTGAGGTATCCCAGCAGCAGAAATATACATATGGTTATACTCACTAATAAGTGTATATTGGACATATAATATAGGATAAACATACCAAAATCTGTACACCTTAAGGAAGCCAAGCAAGAAGGAGCACCCTAGGTAAGAAGACCAAGGCAAAGGCAGACATGATGGACATCGGAAGAGGAACAAAACAGGGAACAGACAGGAGCCTACCATAGAGGGCCTTGGAAAACTCTATGCAGCAGGGTGTCGAAGCATATCCTGAGACTTATAGCCAAACTTTGGGAAGAGCACAGGGAATCTTATGAAAGAAAGGGGAGATAGAAAGACCTAGAAGGAACAGGAGCTCCACAAGGAGAGCAACAGAAACAAAAAAATCTGGACAAAGGGGTCTTTTCTGAGACTGATACTCCAAACAAGAACCATGCATGGAGATAACCTAGAACCCCTAGACATATGTAGACCATGGCAGCTCAGTGTCCAAGCGGATTCTCTAGTAATGGGTGCAGGAACTGTCTCTGACATGAACTCAGGGACTGGCTCTTTGATCACCTCCTCCTGAGGGGGAAATATCCTTACCACAGAAGAAGACAATGCACTTAGTCCTGATGAGACCTGATAGGCTAAGATCTGGAAGGGGAGGAGGACCTTCCCTACCAGTGGACTTGGGGAGGGGCAGGAGAAGAGATGAGGGGAGGAAGGGTGGGATTGGATAAGGATGAGGGATGGGGCTACAGCTGTGATACAAAGTGAACCAAATGTAATTATTAATAAATAAATTTTAAAAATAATTAAGTTCTCTATAGAAAGAGGTTAATAGTTTAGTCTAGAGTGAAATTAAGGGTACATGACCTGGGAACACAATTTAGCTTACCCTAGATACATGTCCCAACAAGTTAAGAGTTTCATGAAATTTCATAGTATGGAACAAGGAGATATAATTGAAGGGACTTTTCAAACATGGTGGAAATTTCAGCAAGGTGCCTTACAGCAAACTGGGGGAACCTCTACTACTGGTTTTAGATGCTAGCTGATGATGTTGGTGGAAGCTAGTGGTCTGTTAAGGTTTTATCCATTAGTTACAAATACATTAGGTCAGACACTGAAGTGGACAAGGAATGTCATCTGTAAGGGGGCTACAAGGAATGTCGTCTTTAAGGGGGCTAAAGATAGCCAAGACAAGCTGTAATTTTTCTCTGGACCTAAAATCATCTCAACCACTCCAAAGCATTGAGGTTCTAACTAGTTATCAACCATGCTGAAGGTTTAGTGGAAAATGACATGACATTCTCCCCAGGGACTTTCATTCAAAATCTTCAAAATCTTCATCTTCCCTTTGCTTCTTCATTGCTCAGAGTCAAATGCTTGCTCAGACACTCAGATATTCTGCAAGACACCTGCTGAAAAAGCCAGAAGCCTCAGACTATGGCAAGAGAGCACAGCATAAAGGGAAAACCATCAGTATTAACACATAAAAGTATATAGTTGGCAGGAAGACTAAAGTGCTCCTCCATCCAGGGCTATGTGTAAGAAAACAGAGCATGCTCACAACCAAGCTCACCATCATGGGAAAAAGAGGCAGAGCTTCATGAATGAATGAACTGTAAAGGATCAAGACTTTGGTTGCACAATGCTTTGAGCCTCAATTCTACCCTACTTCTCTATCCCACTTCTACTCTGAGACGTCCTTTTCCCTTTCATAATAAACTGTCTCTGTTTCTATTGCGATCAATGTTTCCCTGATATAGTTGTTCCCGGTTACAAAAACCTGGAAATCTCTGCAGTCCTTCTTCAGAAAAGAAGTTAAGGGATGTGAGCACAACCCGATGTGACATCTGTCATCCACTGATGGGGTTGATTCAGCTAATCTGTTTAAGTGGGCAAGTGTCTCCTTCTTCCTTCACTGTGCTGTGTGCACCTTCTAGAAGTTACATGCTATGTCATGGAGGATGACTTTCCCAAGTGAGTAGCTATGCCTTTGCTAGAACTTTCAGACAAGCTACCAAGGAAGCAGAACACTGTAGAGCCTTATAGTGTATGGCTCCTTGACTGGACAGTTCAAAGTTGGTCTGTGGGAAGCATTTGTGCATTCATTTCCTCAAAGTTGAGGTTGGTGCTGGAGCCTAAGGAGAAATCAATTGTGTGGGCAGTTGAGAAAGCAGATTATTCACCAAGTAAGCACTTGCCCAGAGGAGAGAAGACAATCCATTCACTTTCAAGCTTGTGAACAGATCAGCAGAGGCTCTCCAGGAGTCCTCTCATTTAGGATTGGTCTTCATGCACCCACCGTTCAGGATTTCCCTGGTGGTGTGTCTCTTACTTTCAACTTTAGATTTTTTTATGGTAACCATAATTTTTTAATCTTCATCTTTGCAATAAACTTTCTGAAATGTAACTGTAATTGTAAGTCCTACACTCTCTGGCCTATAAACACTTTATTCCATTGATTCAATTATTGTTATAATGGAGCAAGTCTGTGACCTATTTTCACAGGACTGCTGTAAGAAAGAAGAACATGCCGAAGTACAGAGCACACACTAAGTAAATGTTAGCTCTCTTCCCTCCACGTGTCCCTGACCTTTTCTGGCGAGTAGCAAATCATTCTAAAGACACTTTTATTCCAACAGGATCTTCCTGGAAAGTACCTGCTGGGAATCTTCAGTATTTAGTGGGTATAATAAAGACTTCAGAGACAACCAAAATGAGTAAGCCTTGACTCCTGTTCTTACTAACAGTAGGAATCTGAGAAAGGTAATATACCAAACCAGTCTTAGTTAGGGTTTTTATTTCTGTGAAGTGACACCATGACCATAGAAACTCTTATGAAGGAAACATTTAATTGGGCCTGACTTACACTTATAGAAGTTTAGCCCATTATTCTCACTGTAGCAAACATGGTGCTACACAGGCAGACATCGTGGAGCCAAGAGTTCTATGTCTGCATAGATAGGTATCAGAAAGAGAGAAAGAGAGAGACTAGGTCTGGCTTCAACATTTGAACCTCAAAGCCCACCCCCATTGATGTGCTTCCTCCAACAAGACTATGCCCACACCAACAAGACCACACCTCCTTTTAGTGTCACTCCCTTGTGTCCAAGCACTCAAATCTATGAGCTTATGGGGCCATTTCTATTCAGACTTCCACAATATCAAAACTGTTTTCTCATGAGCAAAAGGAAAGAAGTAATGATACATTGATGAATTTAGTTAAGATGATGCCACATTTAAGTATGTGTTTGTGCACATGCCTGTGTGTGTATGTGTGTGTGTGTGTGTGTGTGTGTGTGTGTGCATGCATGGATGGATATGTGTATGGATGGGAATGGGATATGTATGGATGTGTGAATGTGTGTATAAATTTGTGTGTATGTATATGTATCTGTATATATACATATAAGTGTGTGTATGTTTGTGTGGATATACATGTGTGAATTTATATATGTGTAGATGTGCATATGTATGTATATATGTATGAGTCTGTCTGTATGTATCAGACTTAGTCCAAGAGAGATAGGATAGTTGATCTTGATCATCAACTTGATTGGATATGTAATCAACTAATAGTCACACCTCTGGGCATTTCCAAGAAGGACTTACTGACAAAGAGAAAACACTTTCCTGACATGGGAACCCAGATTCTTCAGTCTTCCAATCTGCTCTAATTGTGATTATACAGGATTTATTCCTCCAGGCCTTAAGTACCAGACTGGGACATATTCATTAGCAGAGCAACTACTGGCTTCTCATCCTCTCAATTGTCAGACTGCCCAAGTTGTAGTATGGAAGCCAACCTAATAACTGTCATTTCAACACACACTCATCCATTCACTTCACTCCTCTAGAGATCCGGACTATAAAAGAGCCATCTGTAAAATGGTGACGATTGTTATTTCTGTATCTGGAGGTGAAGGGGTGAAGAGCTAACTCTAACCCAGTGTCATACATAGGACAGAAGTTCTGCTGAACACTGAGCTATCATTATTTTCTCATTTTCCAAAAGATAAGCTCCCAATTTCTATTCTAGGAACCCCTCCTATGGCAAAACATGGTTTTTCTTCTGAAAGTAAGTACCCTAGGGGTATATAATGGAAAAGCTAATGCCATTTTATTCATAGGGTCACTGAACATGAGGTCATAAAATTGATTATAACTTTAGTTTAGCCAAGAGTCTCATGGATACTACACCATCACAAGCAGGCAGCGATGGCATCTGCTACATAAATGTCCTTTTCACCTCAGAGCCTAGAAGTCAGTGTCTTCTCTCAAGAGATTCTGAATTTACACAGTGAAGCAAGAGAAAGCAGCCTATTGCATCTGTGTGACCTCTAGAAAGTGATCTTGCTTCTCAGCCTGAACTTTCTCTTCTGTAAACAGGCTGCACCCTCAGTTAAGCTCAAATAGTAGTGATGGAGTGTACAGCACACAGTAGCATTAGACCAATCATGAAGGTAGCAGCAGCCAGGAAAGCAGAAGAAAGGAAATGGATGAAGAGTGGCTCACTGGGTAGAGTGCATGCTGCACAAGTATAAGAATCTCACTTTGATTCCTCAGAATTTGCATTAAAAAAAATCTGAGCATAGTAGTATGTTGGAGGTTAGTCTATTACTAATTTTTGGTCAACGTAAGGACCCCAAATCAGGCTGAGAGACTAATCTGGAAGCTTTTTTTTTTAGACAGGGTTTCCCTGTGTAGCCTTAGTTGTCCTGGAATTGTACACCAGGCTGACCTTGAACTCACAGAGATCCATGTGCTTCTGCTTCCCCAAATGCTGGGATTACAGGCATGCACCACCACACCTGGCTCTCTGGCTTATCCTTTTGTAAGACATTTTCACAGAGGACAGATGTCAGTCAGGCCTGATGCAAATAAGACATAGGGGGGTTTACAAATGACAAGGTACACGCCAACCTAGTTAAGTTCTAAAAAAAAAAGGGGGGGCAAGCCAAGAATAGCCACAACCAATGTAAAAACGCAGGTACAAGATGCCTAGGGTATGCTTAAACTCTAAAGGTAAAAGGGAGTTTATATATGAAGGCATAACTGCCCATTACATATACAAAATTGGATAGGACAAAAATAGCCACAACATATATAAAAACCCAGACCTAAACCTCTAAACTGGTATACTATGCCAACGGTACGTTTAAACTCTAAATTAAAAAGAAATTATATAAAGTTTACTTATATAAACTTTTCTGTTTTTCAAGGCACCAGTTTGTCTCTCTAATGGTGGCCTTCTTTTGAGAGACAGGTAGCAGCTTGATCTAATACAACAGATATCCAAGAGTCCAAAGAGGATATTTTGATCTATACAACCTCGTTTTGATTCCAACATGATAATGATTATATGTTCAATAATAATGGTAATTTATATTGCTGATCCTTCTACATGGGAATAGCCCTGTATATTGATACAAAATAAGTCTATCTTGATACATTTTAGTATATTGATACCAATTCAAGGTTACTTCCAATAGTTTTAAACTGCTATTACAAACTGTTTAGGGTATTAAGTAATGCAAGTTAATTGTTAGTTAACACATGGTCATGTCAGACACTAGTTTAATTTATCACAATAACATACATCCTAGGTTTAACAGATGCAATTTTACAGCTAGATTCTATAAAAAGAAATAGATAAGCCTTTAAAAACCTCAGAGAATTGCTGAATATGGCATTTAAAAAGGTTTTTTATAATTTTAAGAATTCTTTGACAATGAGACATGTCATCTCCTGACAGCACCCAGCCTACTTCAAAGAAGACTATGAACTTCCAAAACCTCCATATGAAGTTGGCTTCAAATGTGGCAAATGAGCCACCCTGGCAAAAAGAAAATGCCCTTACTGAATGACAGACAGAATTCTGCCTAAAATGGGCAAGCTTAAATGCAGGCCAAGTTGACTGCTGAATTATGTCAAGAGAGGGTACTCAAGTCCTAAATAGTTCCTGCTTCACATATATTTCTGTCAAATATACTGTTTCAGAAGGCTGAAGATGATGCTCCAAGGTTATAGAGAGTTTTGTGTGGCTCTTCAGGCAGCAAACTGTCTCAATAATTTCCTATTTTTGGAAGCTGCGAACATGTTCTTCCTATTTACTAATAATTAATTTTATTCCATCTCAAGTCTTTGATGGAGACCATATAGTCATAGTATTACAATTATATTAGTTGCTTAAGAATTAAAAAGATGTTTTAGGTCTAGATAGATGTTTTTAGGTTGACAGATACAAACTATAAAATAACAGGTACAAAACCTTAGACCCTCAGAGATAGAATAGATATTTTCTTCAAGACTGCCAAATACATTTACACTAGACATTATATATGTAATAAACTTAGCCATTGGTTTTTATAATTGTTTCATAATTATTCTTACTGTATAAAAAATGTCCTTTTTATTCAGACAGAAAGGGGGAATTGTTGGAGGTTGGTCTAATGCCAATTACTGGCCCTGAGTATCTGGTTACCACCCACAGGATACACCCATCCTTGTTTGTGTAAACCTGCCTAAGACATACCTGATTAGTTGATTAAACAGCTTATACCTGGGCATAGAAGAATGTGGTAGGCATGGCTAGGATTCCTGGGCTTTTGAGGAGAATCACAGAAAATAGAAGGACAGGCAGAGAGGAAGAAGAAGGATGCCATGATGGATTAGCCTAGAGAAGAAATCAAGTGGGCCTGGAGGAAGGACTCCAATAATGGCATAAAAAGGCCCAGATGATGTATACAAGCAACTACCATAGGATTATGTATGGAAGGTAAACCAGACGAGGAGGGTTAAGGTAGATGGAGTTGTGTGGAGGCTGGGAGATAGATGGTGAGGATATTGAGACAGTGTAAGGAAAATAATCTGCTTGGCCCAAAGTAAATGTGGCAATTATACACCTAAAAGGTGTCTGTGTCTTATTGTTTGTGTTAGTGGGTTAAGTAATACCATCCTGATAATCTTAGAGCTAATAATAAACAATATATAGCCCAAAACCTTTATTTTATTTTCTACAACAATAGTATATGCTTAATCCCAGTATGGAGGACAGGAAAACGGGATGATCTCTGGGGCTCTCTGGCTGGCTAACCTAGCCTAACTGGAGCGTCCCAAACAAGCAAGAGACCAGTCTCCAAAGATCAAGATGGTAGTAACTATGAACACCCAACAATGACCTCTGTCTTCCACATGCACAAAGATAGAGACATACATACAAACACATTTATACAAACAGAAAAAAGAGGTAAGGTGTAACTGCTAAGTGTGGTTTTGAGCCTATATCCTCCCAAGCTGGAGAAGATATTCAGTCTCAATTCTCAGAGCTCTTTCACACCTGCACCCTCTCTCTAGCTGAGCTCTCAGCTCTGGCCTTTTCTCTCTCCCACACTGAGATAAGTCCCTCTTGTTGGAACACAGGAGCATTTTCTGAGTGGGCTTTTATGAGGAGCACTCAAGTTGTCTGAAACTGTCTCTATGACAACTTCAACTTCAGGATGGCATTCTCAGAGGAAAGGAACCATCTATTAGACATTAGACAGGTACTTTCATAAACGATATCTAAGGTTTTTAAAAAAGCTGTCTTTCCCTTTAAATGACTGTGAGTCTGTCTCTAACTCTGCTGTTTCAGATAACTGTGAGGCAGAGCCCAAGCCCCAGCAGTGCTAACACCAGGTTCAGCCACCTGTCTTCAAAGGGTCAAATAAACACGTGTTAGTAAAAAACAGAAAGGACTCTAATCACTGTGCCCTCATTAGAACGAGGAACAAAGACCCAGTCACTTTCAAATCTTGAGGGTCTTAACATGAGGTTCAGGTTTAAACAGAGGGTAAGAAGAGGTGTACACAGCTAAGCAGTCTTGGTTAAGGTGTGGGCCTGACCATGGTCTTGTTTGGCTGCAGTCGCTCCCAAGGTGGTCTGAAAATCTATCAGAACTGTGTGAAATCTCTTCCCAGAGACAAGCTCCCTCTCTAGCTGACATGAAGAGCTCATTCTTTTCCTTCTCCTAAAATAAGATTCCTGGGGAAAGTCCAAAGAACCCAAGTGAGGGTCAGAAGTTTGTCTTTAGGACACCATCACTTTCTGCCAGGAGCAACTGGAGAAACTTACTAGAAACTACCTAAAACTGCAGAGTCATCCTGTTCCACTCTTCAGATGATCTAAAGTCAATGTACTAAAACAGAAATCCATCACTTTTTTAACATGCAAAATTCTTATCTTGACATTCCCCACAGGTTCCCCCTCTGCTTTTATTTCAAGGTTAAAAATCTCCAGTAGAATAGCTTTGGCGCACTGATTTTGGAGGTGTATGTGATTTTAAGATGTATCAAGAAAAATATAATAACTAGAATTACAAATACTATGGCATAAACAAATAAACTAGTGGGTGAAAATAAAGTAGTGAGTTTGGAATCTACACCCTGGAAAAATGTCCCCATTCAGGTAAGGTAACTACATGCACTCTGGTGGTATTTATATCTGTTATCTCCTGATGGTGTGGCATCTGGAATTGTGGGATGGTAGTAGCCATCCTCTCCTTCACTCAGGGATAGGTTCTGTTGAGCCATCTGGAGCCACTCTATTGTTTCCTTTAGAGCAGGGTGTAAGGTTTTAGGGCTCAACCAGGAACCCAAACTGACTTTTCTGTTCCATCTGGAAAAACACAGGCAAACCCTCATCCAATGGCTAAGAAGAGGTCAGGACCCTTCCATGTCTTGTCCATAGGATCTCACCAGCAGATTAATGGTAAAGGGGTGGGTGATCCTGGAAAGCATCACAACACAGTGATTTGGTAGTTGTCCCGGGTTTTTATGTAGGCAGCTATACTTTTGAATGAAGTTTCATTTCTAGGGGACTCTCACATCAGGTTTTGTGAATCCCTGGCCCTGGCTCTTAAAATCTTTTCACTCCTCTTCCTCAGTGTCCCTTGAGCCTTAGGTATAGGAGTCATGTTATAGATGCATCCTGGAGCTGGGTTCCACACAATACATTGTCCTCTACATAATTCCTAATTGGATTCTAAACACTTGTCTTATACCTAGAGTCATGTGTAACTCTTAACCCTATAATTTTCATTATAACATAGGCCATTTTAGAAAAATCACAACTAGTCAAGATAAATCTTTTTTTTAAAAAAAATAAGTATCACTAAAAGAGTTTTCATTGATAAAATCTTCACTGCATAAAGTTTTCATTGATAAAATTGGCTTAAAAGGGTGGAAGTACTTGTTGATGAAGAGGAAAATGTAGGGGCCTGTGGGCACACTGCAGTGCTATCTTTCCTGTATGTCTACATCTTTGTATGCAGTATGTATTTATAAAAGAAGAAGAAGAAGAAGAAGAAGAAGAAGAAGAAGAAGAAGAAGAAGAAGAAGAAG